>NC_140013.1:41044378-41106856 GCF_964263955.1 Coregonus lavaretus
GTTAGAGGTCAGGGGTTATAGGTCAGGGGTTAAGCTCAGAGCTGATCTGTAGCTGGCGGTAACAAGCCTATGCCCACCTGAGGAGGAGAGAGGGGTGAGGCAGACAGAGGCTTCAGGTTGAGGCCACCTGAGGAGGAGAGAGGGGTGTGGCAGACAGAGGCTTCAGGTTGAGGCCACCTGAGGAGGAGAGAGGGGTGTGGCAGACAGAGGCTTCAGGTTGAGGCCACCTGAGGAGGAGAGAGGGGTGTGGCAGACAGAGACTTCAGGTTAAAGGAACCTGAGGAGGAGAGAGGGGTGAGGCAGACAGAGGCTTTAGGTTAAAGGAACCTGAGGAGGAGAGAGGGGTGAGGCAGACAGAGGCTTTAGGTTAAAGGAACCTGAGGAGGAGAGAGGGGTGAGGCAGACAGAGGCTTCAGGTTGAGGCCACCTGAGGAGGAGAGAGGGGTGAGGCAGACAGAGGCTTCAGGTTGAGGCCACCTGAGGAGAGAGGGGTGTGGCAGACAGAGGCTTCAGGTTGAGGCCACCTGAGGAGGAGAGAGGGGTGTGGCAGACAGAGACTTCAGGTTGAAGGAACCTGAGGAGGAGAGAGGGGTGTGGCAGACAGAGGCTTTAGGTTAAAGGAACCTGAGGAGGAGAGAGGGGTGTGGCAGACAGAGACTTTAGGTTGAAGGAACCTGAGGAGGAGAGAGGGGTGTGGCAGACAGAGGCTTTAGGTTAAAGGAACCTGAGGAGGAGAGAGGGGTGAGGCAGACAGAGGCTTTAGGTTAAAGGAACCTGAGGAGGAGAGAGGGGTGTGGCAGACAGAGGCTTTAGGTTAAAGGAACCTGAGGAGGAGAGAGGGGTGTGGCAGACAGAGACTTCAGGTTGAGGCCACCTGAGGAGGAGAGAGGGGTGTGGCAGACAGAGACTTTAGGTTGAAGGAACTATAGAGAACTGTAATTTTGTTAAGAACAAGTAAAACATCATGTGAAACAGAAGTTAGAAAAATGATGAAATGATGATTCATTATTGTCTGTATGTGAATTGAAGTGGCTTGTGAAAGTATTCACCCCCCTTGGCATTTTTCCTATTTTGTTGCCTTACAACCTGGAATGAAAATGGATTTTTTGTGGGGTTTGTATCATTTGATTTACACAACATGCCTACCACTTTGACGATGCAAAATATGTTTTATTGTGAAACAAACAAGAAATAAGACAAAAAAAACAGAAAACTTGAGCGTGCATAACTATTCTGACCAGTCCCTGCCGATGAAAAACATCCCCACAGCATGATGCTGCCACCACCATGCTTCACTGTGGGGATGGTGTTCTCGGGGTGATGAGAGGTGTTGGGTTTGCGCCAGACATAGCCTTTTCCTTGATGGCCAAAAAGCTCAATTTTAGTCTCATCTGACCAGAGTACCTTCTTTCATATGTTTGGGGAGTCTCCCACATGCCTTTTGGCAAACACCAAACGTGTTTGCTTATTTCTTTCTTTAAGCAATGGCTTTTTTTCTGGCCACTCTTCCGTAAAGCCCAGCTCTGTGGAGTGTACGGCTTAAAGTGGTCCTATGGACAGATGCTCCTGTCACGATCGTTGAAAGGAGTGGACCAATGCGCAGCGTGGAATGCGAACATCTTTTATTATTTAATTCACCACACGAACAAAACAACAAAACGAAACGTGAAGTCCTCGGTTACAAACACAAACCTACACGGAACAAGATCCCACGAATAACAAGTGAACACAAGGCTGCCAAATATGGTTCCCAATCAGAGACAACAAGCAACAGCTGATTCTCGTTGCCTCTGATTGAGAACCACCCCGGCCAACACAGAAACACATGAACTAGATACTGAAACAATCAACACAAAACATAGACTCTACACACCCTGGCTCAACATAAAAGAGTCCCTAGAGCCAGGGCGTGACAACTCCAATCTCCGCTGTGGAGCTTTGCAGCTCCTTCAGGGTTATCTTTTGTCTCTTTGTTGCCTCTCTGATTAATGCCCTCCTTGCCTGGTCCGTGAGTTTTGGTGGGCGGTCATCTCTTGGCAGGTTTGTTGTGGTGCCATATTCTTTCCATTTTTTTTATAATGGATTTAATGGTGCTCCGTGGGATGTTCAAAGTTTCAGATATTTTTTTATAACCCAACCCTGATCTGTACTTCTCCACAACTTTGTCCCTGACCTGTTTGGAGAGCTCCTTGGTCTTCATGGTGCCGCTTGCTTGGTGGTGCCCCTTGCTTAGTGGTGTTGCAGACTCTGGGGCCTTTCAGAACAGGTGTATATATACTGAGATCATGTGACAGATCATGTGACACTTAGATTGCACACAGGTGGACTTTATTTAACTAATTATGTGACTTCTGAAGGTAATTGGTTGCACCAGATCTTATTTAGGGGCTTCATAACAAAGGGGGTGAATACATATGCACGCACCACTTTTCCGTTATTTATTCTTTCAAATGTTTTTGTTATTTTTTTCATTTCACTTCACCAATTTGGACTATTTTGTGTACGTCCATTACATGAAATCCAAATAAAAATATATTTTAAATACAGGTTGTAATGCAACAAAATAGGAAAAACGCCAAGGGGGATGAATACTTTTGCAAGACACTGTATGTCTAATGGTTGCTGTGATACTGTACTGTGATGTGAATATGTTGTGTGTAACATGTTTCAAAGGAAATCAGTTATTTGATCTTGGTCAGAAAAGGCAGTTGTATGATCTTGGTCAGAAAAGGCAGTTGTAGAGTCATCATATTGTTAATTCTTACTGTATAGGTGCAGACGTCTAATGCCACAATCAAATCAAATTGTGTAATTTCAGGGTGGTTTCTGGGACACAGATTAGTCCTGAACCAAAACCATTGAGCTTATTTATTAGTCCAGGAATATCTGTGTCCGGGAACACCGCACCTTAATGTGTGCATTGGCTTGTATTTTAAACTGGGTTAAACTGGGTTAGATCCTTAATGTGTGCATTGGCTTGTATTTTAAACTGGGTTAAGCCTAGTCCTGTCATATGTCTTGTTTGTTAATGGTCTCTGGCCTCTTCCTACAGCGGTGATGGCCTTCCTGTTTGACCTGAAGGACCTGGTTGATCTGATGTCTATCGGTACCCTGCTAGCCTACACCTTGGTGGCAGCCTGTGTTTTAGTACTCAGGTTAGTGCCCTACACCCTAAACCCTACACCTTGGTGGCAGCCTGTGTTCTAGTACTCAGGTTAGTGCCCTACACACTACCCCCTACACCTTGGTGGCAGCCTGTGTTCTAGTGCTGAGGTTAGTGCCCTACACCGTAAACCCTAAACCCTACACCTTGGTGGCAGCCTGTGTTCTAGTGCTGAGGTTAGTGCCCTACACACTACACCCTACACCTTGGTGTCAGCCTGTGTTCTAGTACTCAGGTTAGTGCCCTACACCCTAAACCCTAAACCCTACACCTTGGTGGCAGCCTGTGTTCTAGTGCTGAGGTTAGTGCCCTACACACTACACCCTACACCTTGGTGTCAGCCTGTGTTCTAGTACTCAGGTTAGTGCCCTACACACTACCCCCTACACCTTGGTGTCAGCCTGTGTTCTAGTACTCAGGTTAGTATCTTCTCATGGATGATCAGTTCTTGGATCCACAGCTCTGTCTATGAATTTCAGAGTGGTTACATTTCTTCATCAAGTGGTTGGGGTACTGTTTCTTTTCCCCCTTTAACTGGTGGCTATTCCTTCTGTCCTGTAGGTACCAGCCGGAGCAGTCCAGTATGGCCTATCGGATGGCTTCTACGCTGGACGAGCCAGACACCTTAGAGTCCATTAACGAGGGCAGTGTGGGGATCCTGCCAGGAGCAGAGGAGGTGTTCTGTGCCAAAAACCTGTTGTTCCCTCACAACACAGAACCCAACAACCTGTCTGGTTTCGTAGTCAACATCTGTACCAGTACATTAGGTAAGACACGCACACACACAGGCAGGCACAGGTACGAACACACACACACACACACACACACACACACACACATATATTCAGAGTTCTCCATGGTGGAGTGTTAGCTCTGGTCACCTCTGTCTCTTCCTTACTGTCTCTGTGTCTGTCTCTCTCCCTGCAGGAGTGCTGGTGTGTATCTTCTGTGTTGTAGCGGTACAGGGAGGCTTTGCTCCCTGGTCTGTCTCTCTACTGAGCTTCATATTTATGGTCTGTCTGGGAGTCACCCTACTGGTCTGGAGACAGCCAGAGAGCAAGACAAAGCTCTCTTTTAAGGTATGTTCACTCAGCTGTACCACACGGTAAGGGACATGATGTAAGGGACATGATGTAAGGGACATGATGTAAGGGACATGATGTAAGGGACATGATGTAAGGGACATGATGTAAGGGACATGATGTAAGGGACATGATGTAAGGGACATGATTTGGCAAAAGTTCCTCTTCACCCCTTTCCTCCCAGTAGCCAGTATGTTTATAAATCTTCTCCTCTCCTCCTCTCCTCTCCTCTCCTCTCCTCTCCTCTCCTCTCCTCTCCTCTCCTCTCCTCTCCTCTCCTCTCCTCTCCTCTCCTCTCCTCTCCTCTCCTCTCCTCTCCTCTCCTCCTCCTCTCCTCTCCTCTCCTCTCCTCTCCTCTCCTCTCCTCTCCACCCCTCCTCCTCCTCCTCTCCTCTCCTCTCCTCTCCTCTCCTCTCCTCTCCTCTCCTCTCCTCTCCTCTCCTCCTCCTCTCCTCTCCTCCCCTCCCCTCTCCTCTCCTCTCCTCTCCTCTCCTCTCCTCTCCTCTCCTCTCCTCTCCTCTCCTCTCCTCTCCTCTCCTCTCCTCTCCTCTCCTCTCTCCTCCTCTCCCTCTCCTCTCCTCTCCTCTCCTCTCCTCTCCTCTCCTCTCCTCTCCTCCTCTCCTCTCCTCTCCTCTCCTCTCCTCTCCTCTCCTCTCCTCTCCTCTCCTCTCCTCCTCCTCTCCTCTCCTCTCTCTCTCCTCTCCTCTCCTCTCCTCTCCTCTCCTCTCCTCTCCTCCTCCTCTCCTCTCCTCTCCTCTCCTCCTCTCCTCTCCTCTCCTCTCCTCTCCTCTCCTCTCCTCTCCTCTCCTCTCCTCTCCTCTCCTCTCCTCTCCTCTCCTCTCCTCTCCTCTCCTCTCCTCTCCTCTCCTCTCCTCTCCCCTCCCCTCCCCTCCCCTCCCCTCCCCTCTCCTCTCCTCTCCTCTCCTCTCCTCTCCTCTCCTCTCCTCTCCTCTCCTCTCCTCTCCTCTCCTCCTCTCTCTCCTCTCCTCTCCTCTCCTCTCCTCTCCTCTCCTCCTCTCCTCTCCTCTCCTCTCCTCTCCTCTCCTCTCCTAACCTCCTCCTCTCCTCTCCTCTCCTCTCCCCTCCTCCCCTCTCCTCTCCTCTCCTCTCCTCCTCTCCTCCTCTCCTCTCCTCTCCTCTCCTCTCCTCTCCTCTCCTCTCCTCTCCTCTCCTCTCCTCTCCTCTCCTCTCCTCTCCTCTCCTCTCCTCTCCTCTCCTCCTCCTCCTCTCCTCTCCTCTCCTCCCAGGTACCCCTTCTCCCCTTCCTCCCAGTGGCCAGTATGTTTATCAACATCTTCCTGATGTGTCAGCTGGACCGAGGAACCTGGATACGCTTCTCTTTCTGGATGATTATAGGTACAGTAGACTTACCTGTAAAATAGATTAAATATGCCCTATAGGTACACTATATTTACCTGTAACATACAGTACCAGTCAAAACTTTGGACACACCTACTCATTCAAGGGTTTTTCTTTATTTTTACTATTTTCTACATTGTAGAATAATAGTAAAGACATCAAAACTATGAAATAACACATATGGAATCATGTAGTAACCTTTTTTTTAAAAAACAAATCAAAATATATTTTTGATTTTAGATTCTTGTTTTTTTCCCCTCATCAATCTACACACAATTCCCCATAATGACAAAGGAAAAACAGGTTCTAGACTTTTTTTTTTTAAATAAAAAAAAAGGAAATATCACATTTACATAAGTATTCAGACCCTTTACTCAGCACTTTGTTGAAGCATCTTTGGCAGCGATTACAGCCTCGAGTCTTCTTGGGTATGACTCTACAAGCTTGGCACACCTGTATTTGGGGAGTTTCTCCCATTCTTCTCTGCAGATCCTCTCAAGCTCTGTCAGGCTGCACAGCTATTTTCAGGTCTCTTCAGAGATGTTCGATCGGGTTCAAGTCCGGGCTCTGGCAGGGCCACTCAAGGACATTCAGAGACTTGTCCCGAAGCCACTCCTGCGTTGTCTTGGCTGTGTGCTTAGGGTCGTTGTCCTGTTGGAAGGTGAACCTTCGCCCCAGTCTGAGGTCCTGAGCCATCTGGAGCAGGTTTTCATCAAGGATCTCTGTACTTTGCTCCGTTCATCTTTCCCTCGATCCTGACTAGTCTCCCAGCCCTTGCCTCCAGACGTGAGGCTTGGCATTCAGGCCAAATAGTTCAATCTTGGTTT
Organism: Coregonus lavaretus; assembly: GCF_964263955.1. NCBI lineage: Eukaryota > Metazoa > Chordata > Actinopteri > Salmoniformes > Salmonidae > Coregonus > Coregonus lavaretus. Next base: position 41,050,810 of record NC_140013.1, read on the forward strand.
CATCAGACCAGTTGTTTTTTATGGGTTAGAGTCCTTTAGGTGCCTTTTGGCAAACTCCAAGCTGGCTGTAATGTGCCTTTTACTGAGGAGTGGCTTCCATATGGAAAAAATATTATTGTCGATCAACAATGACAAGCCACCGTGGTGGTGTTCATCGCTACTTGTATTTGTGAGCGGTATTGACATTTTTTTTTTACATTTTTTATTTTACCTTTATTTAACTAGGCAAGTCAGTTAAGAACAAATTCTTATTTACAATGACGGCCTACACCGGCCAAACCCGGACGACGCTGGGCCAATTGTGCGCCGCCCTATGGGACTCCCAATCACGGCCGGTTGTGATACAGCTTGGAATCAAACCAGGGGGTCTGTAGTGACGCCTCAAGCACTGAGATGCAGTGCCTTAGACCGCTGCGCCACTTTGTGTTGTAGCTATGTGGTAGTAGAGTAGAGGCCTGAGGGCACACACTTAATATGTTGTGAAATCTGTTATGAATGTATTGTAATGTTTTTAAAATGTATAACTGCCTTAATTTTGCTGGACCCCAGGAAGAGTAGCTGCTGCCATGGGGATCCATAATAAAAACAAATACAAATAGCAAAGGGTCTGAATACTTATGTAAATAAGGTATTTCTGTTTCTTTATTTTAATAACTTAGCCAAAATGTCTAAAAACCTGTTTTCGCTTTGTCATTATGGGGTATTGTGTGTAGATTGATTTAATTTTTTATTTATTTAATCCATTTTAGAATAAGGCTTTAACGTAAAAAAATGTGGGAAAAGGGAAGGGGTCTGAATACTTTACGAATGCACTGTATATACCTCGATGATATATATACCTGTATGATGATATATATATATATATATATATATATATATATATATATATATATATATATATATATATATATATATATATATATATATATATATATATATATATATACCTGTATGATGATATACAGTGGCTTGCGAAAGTATTCACCCCCTTGGCATTTTTCCTTTTTTGTTGCCTTACAACATATAATTAAAATGGATTTTTGGGGGGTTTGTATCATTTGATTTACACAACATGCCTACCAGTTTGAAGATGCAAAATATTTTTTATTGTGAAACAAACAAGAAATAAGACAACAAAAACAGTAAACTTGAGCGTGCATAACTATTCACCCCCACAAAGTCAATACTTTGTAGAGCCAACTTTTGCAGCAATTACAGCTGCAAGTCTCTTGGGGTATGTCTCTATAAGCTTGGCACATCTAGCCACTGGGATTTTTGCCCATTCTTCAAGGCAAAACTGCTCCAGCTCCTTCAAGTTGGATGGGTTCCGCTGGTGTACAGCAATCTTTAAGTCATAACACAGATTCTCAATTGGATTGAGGTCTGGGCTTTGACTAGGCCATTCCAAGACATTTAAATGTTTCCCCTTAAACCACTCGAGTGTTGCTTTATTCTTAGGGTCATTGTCCTGCTGGAAGGTGAACCTCCGTCCCAGTCTCAAATCTCTGGAAGACTGAAACAGGTTTCCCTCAAGAATGTCCCTGTATTTAGCGCCATCCATCATTCCTTCAATTCTGACCATGTTTCCAGTCCCTGCCGATGAAAAACATCCCCACAGCATGATGCTGCCACCACCATGCTTCCCTGTGGGGATGGTGTTCTCAGGGTAATGGTTTGCGCCAGACATAGCATTTTCCTTGATGGCCAAAAAGCTCAATTTTAGTCTCATCTGACCAGAGTACCTTCTTCCATATGATTGGGGAGTCTCCCACATGCCTTTTGGCGAACACCAAACGTGTTTGCTTATTTTTTTCTTTAAGCAATGGCTTTTTTTCTGGCCAGTCTTACGTAAAGCCCAGCTCTGTGGAGTGTACGGCTTAAATTGGTCCAATGGACAGTTACTCCAATCTCCGCTGTGGAGCTTTGCAGCTCCTTCAGGGTTATCTTTGGTATCTTTGTTGCCTCTCTGATTAATGCCCTCCTTGCCTGGTCCGTGAGTTTTGGTGGGCGGCCCTCTCTTGGCAGGTTTGTTGTGGTGCCATATTCTTTCCATATTTTAATAATGGATTTAATGGTGCTCCGTGGGATGTTCAAAGTTTTTTATATATTTTTTTATAACCCAACCCTGATCTGTACTTCTCCAAAATGTTATCCCTGACCTGTTTGGAAAGCTCCTTGGTCTTCATGGTGCCGCTTGCTTGGTGGTGCCCCTTGCTTAGTGGTGTTGCAGACTCTGGGGCCTTTCAGAACAGGTGTGTATATATACTGAGATCATGTGACAGATCATGTGACACTTAGATTGCACACAGGTGGACTTTATTTAACTAATTATGTGACTTCTGAAGGTAATTGGTTGCACCAGATCTTATTTAGGGGCTTCATAGCAAAGGGGGTGAATATATAGGCACGCACCACTTTTCCGTTATTTATTTTTAGAATTTTTTAGTTATTTTTTCCATTTCACTTCACCAATTTGGACAATTTTGTGTATGTCCATTACATGAAATCCAAATAAAAATAAATTTAAATAGTAATACAAAAAAATTGGAAAAAACGCCAAAGGGGTTTCACCAATACATTTTACATATTTAGCAGACGCTCTTATCCAGAGCGACTTACAGTTAGTGAATACATTATTTTATTTTTTATACTGGCCCCCCGTGGGAATCAAACCCACAACCCTGGTTTTGCAAACGCCATGCTCTATCAACTGAGCTACATCCCTGCCGGCCATTCTCTCCCCTACCCTGGACGACACTGGGCCAATTGTGCGCCGCCCATGAGTCTCCCGGTCGTGGCCGGCTGCGACAGAGCCTGGATTCGAACCAGGATCTCTAGTGGCACAGTTAGCACTGCGATGCAGTACCTTAGACCACTGCGCCACTAAGGAGAATACTTTTGCAAGGCACTGTATGTCTATTGGTTGCTGTGATACTGTTATATACATTATAATATTATATACATACTACTATAAATATATACCTGTATGATGGTGTATATACCTGTACGATGGTACAGTGAGGGAAAAAAGTATTTGATCCCCTGCTGATTTTGTACGTTTGCCCACTGACAAGGACATGATCAGTCCATCATTTTAATGGTAGGTTTATTTGAACAGTGAGAGACAGAATAACAACAACAACAACAAAACAGAAAAACACATGTCAAAAATGTTATAAATTGATTTGCATTTTAATGAGGGAAATAAGTATTTGACCCCTCTGCAAAACATGACTTAGTACTTGGTGGCAAAACCCTTGTTGGCAATCACAGAGGTCAGACGTTTCTTGTAGTTGCACACATCTCAGGAGGGATTTTGTTCCATCTCAGGAGGGATTTTGTTCCACTCATTAAGGTTTCGAGGCTGATGTTTGGCAACTCGAACCTTCAGCTCCCTCCACAGATTTTCTATGTGATTAAGGTCTGGAGACTGGCTAGGCTACTCCAGGACCTTAATGTGCTTCTTCTTGAGCCACTCCTTTGTTGCCTTGGCCGTGTGTTTTGGGTCATTGTCATGCTGGAATACCCATCCACGACCCATTTTCAATGCCCTGGCTGAGGGATGGAGGTTCTCACCCAAGATTTGATGGTACAGGGCCCCGTCCATCGTCCCTTTGATGCGGTGAAGTTGTCCTGTTCCCTTAGCAGAAAAACACCCCCAAAGCATAATGTTTCCACCTCCATGTTTGATGGTGGGGATGGTGTTCTTGGGGTCATAGGAAGCATTCCTCCTCCTCCAAACACGGCGAGTTGAGTTGATGCCAAAGAGCTCGATTTTGGTCTCATCTGACCACAACACTTTCACCCAGTATTCCTCTGAATCATTCAGATGTTCATTGGCAAACTTCAGACGGGCCTGTATATGTGCTTTCTTGAGCAGGGGGACCTTGCGGACGCTGCAGGATTTCAGTCCTTCACGGCTTAGTGTGTTACCAATTGTTTCCTTGCTGACTATGGTCTCAGCTGCCTTGAGATCATTGACAAGATCCTCCCGTGTAGTTCTGGGCTGATTCCTCACCGTTCTCAACTCCCCGAGGTGAGATCTTGCATGGAGCCCCAGGCCGAGGGAGATTGACAGTTCTTTTGTGTTTCTTCCATTTGCGAATAATCGCACCAACTGTTGTCACCTTCTCACCAAGCTGCTTGGCGATGGTCTTGTAGCCCATTCCAGCCTTGTGTAGGTCTACAATCTTGTCCCTGACATCCTTGGAGAGCTCTTTGGTCTTGGCCATGGTGGAGAGTTTGGAATCTGATTGATTGATTGCTTCTGTGGACAGGTGTCTTTTATACAGGTAACAAACTGAGATTAGGAGCACTCCCTTTAAGAGTGTGCTCCTAATCTCAGCTTGTTACCTGTATAAAAGACACCTGGGAGCCAGAAATCTTTCTGATTGAGAGGGGGTCAAATACTTATTTCCCTCATTAAAATGCAAATCAATTTATAACATTTTTGATATGCGTTTTTCTGGATTTTGTTGTTGTTATTCTGTTTTACACTGTTCAAATAAACCTACCATTAAAATTATAGACTGATCATGTCTTTGTCAGTGGGCAAACATACAAAATCAGCAGGGGATCAAATACTTTTTTCCCTCACTGTATATATATACCTGTACGATGGTATATATACCTTTATGATGCGTTGTGCGTGTATACGCTGTGTTCCGGCGGTCGTAGGAAGAGTGGTTCTGAGGGTCGACTTTATTTCCACATCTGGTTTCACAAGGGATAGGAAGAGCAGGACGTCATCAGTACATTAGCTGTGCCTCCACTGGGTCAGTTGGAAATAGCTCTGAATATGTTACATTTGAACCTGCCACTAGGGTCAAATGTACATTTGGATGGAGTGATGCAAACCTGTACCATTGGTGTCCCCCAGGGTCAATACTGGGGCCATTTAATTGTATTTTATTTTATTGGTCCACTCAGTAACAATTGCCACTGTTTTCAAGGGAGTCCTGGGATCCATAAAGTCAATAAATGCATGCACATACAGTCAGGTCCATACGTATTTGGACAGTGACACAATTTGCATCGTTTTGGCTCTGTATGCCACCACAATGGATTTGAAAGGACACAATCAAGATGTGCTTCAAGTGTAGACTTTCATCTTTAATTTCAGGGTTTTGTAAAAATTATTGTATGAAGCGTGTAGGAATTACAACCATTTTTATACATAGCCCCCCAATTTTAGGGGCTCAAAAGTAATTGGACAAACTAACATAATCATAAATTAAAATTGTGAGTTTTAAAACTTGGTTGCAAATCCTTTGCGGTCAATGACTGCCTGAAGTCTGGAACCCACAGGCATCACCAGATGCTGGGTTTCTTCCCTGGTGATGCTCTGCCAGGCTTTTACTGCATCTGTCTTCAGTTCCTGCTTGTTCTTGGGGTGTTTTTCCTTCAGTTTTGCCTTAGAGCAAGTGAAATGCATGCTCAATTGGATTCAGGTCAAAGGTGATTGACTTGGCCATTGCAGAACATTCCACTTCTTTGCCTTAAAAAAAGTATTGGGTTGCATTCGCAGTATGCTTCGGGTCATTGTCCATCTGCACTGTGAAGCGCCGTCCAATGAGTTTTGAAGCGTTTTGGCTGAATCTGAACTGATAATATAGCCCTTAACACATCAGAATTTATCCTGCTGCTTTTGTCAGCAGTCACATCATCAATAAATACAAGGGAACCCGTTCCATTGGCAGCCATACATGCCCACGCCATAACACTACCTCCACCATGCTTCACAGATGAGGTGGTATGCTTCGGATCATGAGCAGTTCCTTCCCTTCTCCATACTCTTCTCTTCTCATCATTCTGGTACAAGTTCATCTTCGTCTCATCTGTCCATAGGATGTTGTTCCAGAACTGTACAGGCTTTTTTAGATGTTTTTTTGGCAAACTCTAATCTGTTTTTTCCTGTTTCTGAGGCTTACCAATGGTTTACATCTTGTGGTAAACCCTCTGTATTTACTCTGGTGAAGTCTTCTCTTGATTGTTGACTTTGACACAGATACTCCTACCTCCTGGAGGGTGTTCTTGATCTGGACAACTGTTGTGAAGGGGGTTTTTCTTCACCAGGGAAATCATTATTCTGTTATCCACCACAGTTGTTTTCCGTGGTCTTCCGGGCCTTTTGGTGTTCCTGAGCTCACCAGTGCGTCCTTTCTTTTTAAGTATGTACCAAATAGTTGATTTGGCCACCTAATGTTTTTGCTACCTCTGTGATGGGTTTGTTTTGATTTTTCAGCCTAATGATGGCTTGCTTCACTGGCAGTGACAGCTCTTTGGACTTCATATTGAGGGTTAACAGCAACAGATTCCAAATGCAAATACCACACTTGAAATCATCTCTAGCCCTTGTATCTGAAGTAATAACACACACCTGGCCATGGAACAGCTGAGCAGCCAATTGTCCAATTACTTTTGGTCCCTTAAAAAGGCGGGGGGGACCACATATAGAAGTGTTGTAATTCCTACACCGTTCACCCGATTTGGATGTAAATACCCTCAAATTAAAGCTGAAAGTCTGCACTCTCAGCCCATATTCATGATTTAATTTCAACTCCAATATGCTGTGGTAGACAGCTACAATAATAATAACTTGGTCAATGTCCAAATATTGATGGACCTGACTGTATGTATCAATTAAATATTAATGCATTGTATCAGCTAAATGTTGTAGACCTTTTGAACCCCTCTCCTAGGTTTCATCATCTACTTTGGCTATGGGATCCGTAACAGTGCAGAAGCTGCTTTAACCAATACGGACAATAACATGCACAGATACAAGCCAGCCTGCACTCTCAACGGACAGCCAATGGACATCGAGAAGGAAGGCTTCCTACACAACGGCCTGGACCTGGACAACACGGTGGACGAGGAGGACGAGGACCCCTAGAGGTTGGGAGGTGCAGTGCACTTCTCCAATGTTACTGTCTGTCTGTGTTCCTTTATCTATCTCAACTCTCAGATTAGTACCATATGTTGTCAGAAATATCTTCACATGAAGGGGGACAATCATGTACAATCAGAATGAGCTCTATTAGGACCTAATGTTGCATGGTATCAAACCTGAGACAGGTCTCTTCACATTGGGCAGTGATCCACCATACCAGTTCCACTTCCACCGCTCATGAGTCCTTCAGTGATATCAGTAGTAAGTACCTAACCAATGAGTCCTTTAGTGATATCAGTAGTAAGTACCTAACCAATGAGTCCTTCAGTGATATCAGTAGTAAGTACCTAACCAATGAGTCCTTCAGTGATATCAGTAGTAAGTACCTAACCAATGAGTCCTTTAGTGATATCAGTAGTAAGTACCTAACCAATGAGTCCTTCGGTGATATCAGTAGTAAGTACCTAACCAATGAGTCCTCCAGTGATGTCATTGTCAGCACTGAGCAGGAGGACTATGCCAGTTCTCTTGTAAGAAAAGGGTTTGAAAGGATCTGTGACCCTAAACATTTTTACTCTTTAATTTCACATTGAAGGGCAGGGGTCGTCACTAGTACTGACGTTACTGGTGGATTACCATGCAGTATATCGCCCTCTGCTGGAGTCCTGGTGTCACTGCATGATAGATGCTGATAGCCGGATAGAGGGTGAGTCCCAAATGGCACACTATTCCCTATAGAGTAGACCAGGGCCCGTAGTGGACACAGAGGCACAGTGCTGGTTGCTGTGTTCCCCTCTACTAGTCAAGTAATCATCAACATCATCCTCCCCAATTTCATTGCTTAGAACGACGTCAACATTTTCTGCCTCTTTATCTACAAATATATTGACTTATTGATGACAACGACTGATACTTTTTCATCCATTTTTTTTTGTGCAGTGCCTTCTCTGCACTTCTTAGCTGGATACCTTGTTTGATTGAACATCATATTCAGGATGTAATTAATTATAGTTCATATGGTCCCAAAATGACAACTTCAGTATGAATTTAATTGAGGGTGAGTGTTTGAAATGAATGAGCTGGCGTTGTTCCAGCTTTCGTTATAGAAGAGTGATGCTTTACGGAATGTTGCACGAACCTCCTCCTCCTCCTCCTCCTTGCATTCAGAGTGTTCCTCAACAGTCAACTAGCAGTCTGGAAGAGGAGCAGTGTCCGTTTCACGATTGGTGATGTGGGCGGCAGGTAGCTTAGTGGTTAAGAGCGTTGTGCCAGTAACCGAAAGGTCGCTGGTTCTAATCCCCGAGCCGACTAGGTGAAAAATCTGTCGATGTGCCCTTGAGCAAGGCACTTAACCCTAATTGCTCCTGTAAGTCGCTCTGGATAAGAGCGTCTGCTAAATAATGTAAATGTAAAATGATTGCATCAAAAAACCAATGCACCGTGTATGTCCCATTCTGTAATATAGTACAACACTGCATGTACAGTTACTGTGAATTAAGAGAAGTCACATCTATGGATGAGCACATCCGCAGCTTTGTGAGGGCATTGCGTTAGGCTACATCCCAAATGGCTCTCTGTATAGTGTGCTACTGTTGACCAGAGTGCACTATACAGGCTGCCTTAATCGACGTCATCGGCGTCCGGGGAGCAGTTGATGTTGTTGGGGGGGTTAACTGCCTTGCTCAACGGCAGACCGGCAGGTTTTTACACCTTGCCGCTTATTTTATTATGATGGTGTCTTGTGTGATTTGCTATATATAGTATTATAATATGTTTGGCCAAATGTGTTACTTTGTAATATCACGTGTAATGAGCGTTGGTTACAAATCACACACTTACTGTGTGATTCTCCTCAAAGAAATGTGGAAACCTTTTTCTTAACGTTTTTTATTCACGCAACAAGACCATATCAAAAATCCTAAATTATTTAGTTGTCTCAAACATATTTAGCGACCTGTTGGTGAAGTGGCTAAGGCGTTGGACTTGTAATCGTAGAGAACTAGGTTCAAGTCCCAATCAGGCTTCCCGCCAAATTCGCCACAATATTAATTGCCTTGAACTATACATCTTTTGAAATGTTATTATTTTGAACTTCCGAGTGTTTAATGACTTATTATGGTACAATCCCCCTGTTAAACCCTCATCCATTCTGTACATATTGGATACTTTGCTGTAGTAATGATTTATTGTCGGTTTGTACTATGATGAAGTCATATCTGTGGATGTGTCCAGTCCTGCTCCAATCACACTGGGAGAACCGTGGGTCAGTGTGTCTTTATAAGAGAAAGAGACGACTACTCTCCTAGCCTGGTTAAACCAAACTCAATGAATGTACTCACTATGGTAGATGTAGCATTCGCACTGGTTTAACCAGGCTACTATGCTCCTGTTACACTAAAGGCTGCATCCCAAATGGTACCCTATTCCCTTTAGCGTGCCCTGGTCAAAAGTAGTGCACTAAATATGGAATAGGGTGCCGTTTTGGGACGCACACTAAGACTCCGATAGATCACGCCCTGTTGAACAATATCCCGGTCTGGTAGTGCCGTGTTGACAACTCCTATGGTCATTGTCACAGAGTTGGCAAGAAGACAGCACGACCAGATGTGGACCCGGTTAAACAACATTAAGTATGCACGCCTGATGCCAGCCAGGTGTGTAAAGGCATTTTTACATTTGAAGTAATGTAGGACTTGGTGCTTTGTGTTGCTGTTCAATGTCCAATACAGGCAAGTAACTAAGCCCTGTCATACACTTCCACCCCCCCCCCGAAAGGTCAAGTTGGACACATGTCAGTTTCTTTTTCCGCTGTGCCTTGAGTGAACTTATTAGCACAATGTTCGTTGTCAAGCCGTTGTGTTTCCTGGTGTAACTGTCATCGTTACTGTCATCACTGTGTGTGTCTTCATGGCTGAGTGCTGCCAGCGTTATGTCTTCTTGGTGCTTGTATGAAATACAGCTACTATACATTGCATTGAGTGTTGCATGTCTGTGAGGGCAGTGTTTTAGTAATGACAACAGTCTGGCAGTAGAGGGCAGTGTTGTAGTAATGACAACAGTCTGGCAGTAGAGGGCAGTGTTGTAGTAATGACAACAGTCTGGCAGTAGAGGGCAGTGTTGTAGTAATGACAACAGTCTGGCAGTAGAGGGCAGTGTTGTAGTAATGACAACAGTCTGGCAGTAGAGGGCAGTGGGATTGGTACTGTAGAGGTACCTCTGGAATAAGAGCCGTTCTGATGAAATAGTATGGGTCATTGGCTGAATTGAAATATAGTTGTGTATTATTGTTAGTGTATATTTGGAGGCTTTCTATTACTTTAAGCATTTATTTTAATGTGTGCTAAAAACAAAGAAAGCTTAAAGAAGCTTTGAAAACCATGTTCCCCGTCCTAAATCTGAATCCTTAGACATATGGATGTGATGTTCAGGCCTTTGAAATATGTGTCTCAGAGCTAGCCTAACCCTGCTTGATCCACAGGCTACTGACAACCTAATGTGCATCCCAAATGGCACCCTATTCCCTACATAGTGCACTACTTTACATACATAGGTACATAGGACTTTGGTCAAAAGTATTTCACTATATAGGGAATAGGGTGCCATTTGGGACACACTGTTAAGGGTTCAGAAAGAGCCATAGACCTTTATAGACATGGATCTGAGTTCAGGTTTCGTAGAGGAGAGGCTAATTTCTTTTTTTATCTGCTTGTGTTTGTTTTTGGACCATTCATTTGAAGGCCGGGATTCAATGCGAGGCGTATTATAGTGTGTCTCACTATACAATTGACCTTTTTTAAAGGCATTTTCCCACACAGCGTTTGCAGAGATCGCCTTCATGGTAAGCGCTGTGCATGTCAGCGTACCTTTTTTAAAGTCTGTTATAGTGGGCCGTGCTATAACGCGCCTTGGATTGAGTCCCGGCCAAACTTCAGTTCCTTTGTCTATGACTGTATTTTGTTATTGTAATAAAACCGTCTGCTTCCTGCCGTCTGTTTAACAGCTGCTGTAAATAAAACAAACCTTGAAGTGTTTTTTTGTCTCATTCTTCATCATTTATTTTATCAACCCGAGACGCACGTTCTCGTTCAAGAAAATATCTAGATTTTTTTTATTTTTATATATGTATTATTCTGTTATCTTTTATGATATGGGCGGAGTCTCAAATGGTTCACTATTTACTACATAGTGTACAAAAGTAGTGCACTATAGCGAATAGGGTGCCATGTGTGACACTTCTTATGAGTTCATCTTTCTATTTTGTTATATAACAAATTAATCTCCCTTGATACGGTTTTCTCCAGACGTTTACCCAGAAAGATAAAGAGAGGATTATGTGGGGTGGGTTCTGCAGTGGAGATGAAACCCAGGAGTTGCGCTGCTAACTAGTGGCTATGGAGGGTAGGTATGTGTGTGTGTGTGTGTGTGTGTGTGTGTGTGTGTGTGTGTGTGTGTGTGTGTGTGTGTGTGTGTGTGTGTGTGTGTGTGTTTCAATCTCATGCCTTGAGATCAGACGTGTCTATTGTCACTCATTCTGTCTTTATTGAAGGTTTTCATATAAACACATGGGCTGTGATTGGGCTGTGATTGGGCTGTGATTGGGCTGTGATTGGGCTGTGATTGGGCTGTGATTGGGCTGTGATTGGGCTGTGATTCCTAAAAGGCATCACAAGTTGTAAACTATTTAATTTTTTATTTTTATTTCACCTTTATTTAACCAGGTAAGCCAGTTGAGAACAAGTTCTCATTTACAACTGCGACCTGGCCAAGATAAAGCAAAGCAGTGCGATAAAAACAACAACACAGAGTTACATATGGGGTAAAACAAAACATAAAGTCAAAAAATACAACAGAAAATATATATACAGTGTGTGCAAATGTAGCAAGTTATGGAGGTAAGGCAATAAATAGGCTATAGTGCAAAATAATTACAATTAGTATTAACACTGGAATGATAGATGTGCAAGAGATGATGTGCAAATAGGGAATAGGGTGCCATTTGGAAGCAAACCATTACGTTTGACCTGGGAAACACGGCTAATAGATAGTGTTGAGTGGCTGATTCAAGATAACGACAGGTGAACTAAATGCCATGGCCTATAACCTAGTGTGCTAGATTCACACTTTTGCAAAAAAGAATACCACCAGCAAACAAGGTATAGGATTTGTTTGTTTGTTACAGTAAAGGTTGAATGTGCAATTTGGCCAATATGGCGGTTGTAGTTCCAACTTCCTTAGGATAGCGTTTATTTCCTTGTATGTTGTGTGGGTCCAACCTGGATAAGAGATGTTAGAGCTGAACGTTCCGTGTTCCGTGTTCCGTGTTCCACGATATAGAAAGCTATCTGAATGTGCAGCTATATAATATATCTGCCTTTGGTGACAATACCCTACGTGGGTTTGTGAAATGTCCTTGTTTGATTCATGCTATTTAAACAGACAGACTATTGTAGCATTGGGAACAACAACAGAGAAACCAATTTCATTTTGATTTGTCACTCGCGACGCACGGTCCAAGGCGAAGATCTGGTTAGACCCTTCAACATGAAAACAACCCTGTCATAGAGCAGTTGTCTGTGGTTCAGAGACGACAGTAGGGGCCACGTGAAAAGGTCAAGGTATTGGCTAGATGACGATTGTTTGACAGGGACAGAAGAAAGGAGGGAGATGATATCATTGCCAGCTGCTATATGACACATTTAGTGCACATCCCAAATGGCACCCTATTCCCTACATAGTGCACTACTTTTGTTAAAACTGTTCGTTGCTCTGGCACCCCAATGGTGGAACAAGCTCCCTCACGACGCCAGGACAGCAGAGTCACTCACCACCTTCCGGAGACATTTGAAACCCCACCTCTTTAAGGAACACCTGGGATAGGATAAAGTAATCCTTCTAACCCCCCCCCCCTTATGGGTGCACTATACACTGAGTGTACAAAACATTAAGAACACCTTCCTAATATTGAGTTGCACCCGCCTCAAATATTACAACAGAATCTATGAATTAAAAAACCTGCAGTTGAAGTCGGAGGTTTACATACACCTTAGCCAAATACATTTAAACTCAGGTTTTTCACAATTCCTGACATTTAATCCTAGTAAAAATTCCCTGTCTTAGGTCAGTTAGGATCACCACTTTATTTTAAGAATGTGAAATGTCAGAATAATAGTAGAGATAATGATTTATTTCAGCTTTTATTTCTTTCATCACATTCCCAGTGGGTCAGAAGTTTACGTACACTCAATTAGAATTTGGTAGCATTACCTTTAAATTGTTTAACTTGGGTCAAACGTTTCGGGTAGCCTTCCACAAGCTTCCCACAATAAGTTGGGTGAATTTTGGCCCATTCCTCCTGACAGAGCTGGTGTAACTGAGTCAGGTTTGTAGGCCTCCTTACTCGCACACGCTTTTTCAGTTCTGCCCACAAATTTTCTATAGGATTGAGGTCAGGGCTTTGTGATGGCCACTCCAATACCTTGACTTTGATGTCCTTAAGCCATTTTGCCACAACTTTGGAAGTATGCTTGGGGTCGTTGTCCATTTGGAAGACCCATTTGCGACCAAGCTTTAACTTCCTGACTGATGTCTTGAGATGTTGCTTCAATATATCCACATAATTTTGTGATGATGCCATCTATTTTGTGAAGTGCACCAGTCCCTCCTGAAGCAAAGCACCCCCACAGAATGATGCTTGATGCTGCCACCCCTGTGGTTCACGGTTTGGATGGTGTTCTTCGGCTTGCAAGCACCCCCTTTTTCCTCCAAACATAACGATGGTCATTATGGCCAAACAGTTCTATTTTTGTTTCATCAGAACCGAGGACATTTCTCCAAAAAGCAAGATCTTTGTCCCCATGTGCAGCTGCAAACCATAGTCTGGCTTTTTTATGGCGGTTTTGGAGCGATGGCTTCTTCCTTGCTGAGCGGCCTTTCAGGTTATGTCGATATAGGACTAGTTTTACTGTGGATATAGATACTTTTGTACCTGTTTCCTCCAGCATCTTCACAAGGTCCTTTGCTGTTGTTCTGGGATTGATTTGCACTTTTCGCACCAAAGTATGTTCATCTCTATGAGACAGAAGGCGTCTCCTTCCTGAGCGGTATTACGGCTGCGTGGTCCCATGGTGTTTATACTTGCGTACTATTGTTTGTACAGATGAATGTGGTCCCTTCAGGCATTTGGAAATTGCTCCCAAGGATGAACCAGACTTGTGGAGGTCTACAATTATTTTTCTGAGGTCTTGGCTGATTTCTTTTGATTTTCCCATGATTTCAAGCAAAGAGGCACTGAGTTTGAAGGTAGGCCGTGAAATACATCCACAGGTACACCTTCAATTGACTCAAATTATGTCAATTAGCCTATCATAACCTTCTAAAGCCATGACATAATTTTCTGGAATTTTCCAAGCTGTTTAAAGGCACAGTCAACTTAGTGTATGTAAACTTCTGACCCACTGGAATTGTGATACAGTGAATTATAAGTGAAATTATCAGTCTGTAAACAATTGTTGAAAAAATTACTTGTGTCATGCACAAAGTAGATGTCCTAACCAACTTGCCAAAACTACAGTTTGTTAACAAGAAATTTGTGGAGTGGTTGAAAAACCAGGAGGAGGAGAGAGGAGGAGGAGGAGGAGGAGGAGGAGAGGGGGAAGCAGCTGTGCATCATGGCAAGGTCAGCATTATCTGTAATCCCCGGCCTCATTTATGCCAGATTAAAAACCTGCTCTGTCCGACTCCTGATTAAGAACGCAGGGTTAGAAGATTAAGGACCAAGCAAACAAAATGAAAGCAGTTTAAACCCAATCCCGGAATTCATCAGAATAACCGAAACCTTAAACTTTCATTACAACGTGAGATTAATGCAAAGCTTCCTGGAACCCATATAGGCTTTTATATGTCTTCTCTTGCAATGGACTCTTCCCTTCTGCTATCTTCCCTTCTTCTCTCCTTTCTTCTTCTTCTCTCTCTCTCTTTGTCTCTCTCTCTCTCTTTGTCTCTCTCTCTCTCTCTTTGTCTCTCTCTCTCTCTCTCTCTCTCTCTCTCTTTGTCTCTCTCTCTCTCTCTCTCTCTCTCTCTCTCTCTCTCTCTCTCTCTCTCTCTCTCCTGTTCTCCTGTGTTGAGTTCAGTATCAGGTAGATGTTTAGAAGAAAACATCTGGGAGTGAAGTGAGACTGGAGCAGGGTTAGGACCGTACACAGCACCGATGGCTAGAGAAAGGGGACACTATGGCTGCGTCTCTAAATGGCACCTTATTCTCTATATAGTGCACTACTTTCAAAGTAGTGCGCTACGTGTATGTAGGGTGTTATTTGGGACGCATACAATTAGCTATGCTTTTATATCCACTTGGAATCAATTACCATGGTGTTTTTGTCTTAGCATCTATAGTATCAGTTAGGTGACGGTCACCAGTCTCTGTTCGCTACCACTGTCCTTATAAGATGGACGCACAACGATGTCTGTTGGTTATCATCTGCATCCGATGTGTTATGCGTCTCTGTCGTTCACTCCCGAGTGGCGCAGTGGTCTAAGGCACTGCATCACAGTGCTAGCTGTGCCACTAGAGATCCTGGTTCGAATCCAGGCTCTGTCGTAGCCGGCCGCGACCGGGAGACCCATGGGGCGGCGCACAATTGGTCCAGGGTAGGGGAGGGAATGGCTGGCAGGGATGTAGCTCAGTTGGTAGAGCATGGTGTTTGCAACGCCAGGGTTGTGGGTTCATTTCCCACGGGGGGCCATTATGAACATTTAAAAAATAATGTATGCTCTGGATAAGAGCGTCTGCTAAAATGTAAATGATATGCTTTTACCCTTTTATCATCTGAAGCACAGGTAGATGTGGGCCTAGCAGCAATAACCCAGGATAGATTGCAGGATAAATGCTGTTGAAATATCTCTCCCCATTCCCAGCCTCATTTCCAAGACAGTGCTATGTCCCAAAATGGTACCCTATTCCCTATATAGTGTACTACTTTAGAACAGGGCCCATGAGGCTCTGGTAAAAAGTAGTGCACTATATAGGGAATAGGGTGCAATTTGGGATACAGACGATATGAGATGTCCTGTCCACTGTCGTTCCGTCAATAGGCCTATATACTTCAGAACATCACCATTCACCGACCACAAGGATACATCAACTGTGTGCATCATGTCGGTTCAGCAAAAGTAATGGGTAACCTGATGTAATGGGTAACTTGATGTATTGGACATTGCTTCTGTAAACAAGAGAAAGTGGGAAGTGATTCTCCATCTGGTTGTCAGTGTGTGTTCTGCTTCCTGGAAATAACACCAGGACAGGATATATTTTACCTCATCAGTAAAGATGGTGTCCTATTCCTCAACTCCATAGCCTGGGTTCCTCCCTCAACTCCATAGCCTGGCTTCCTCCCTCAACTTCACAGCCTGGGTTCCTCCCTCAACTCCATAGCCTGGGTTCCTCCCTCAACTCCATAGCCTGGGTTCCTCCCTCAACTCCACAGCCTGGCTTCCTCCCTCAACTCCATAGCCTGGGTTCCTCCCTCAACTCCATAGCCTGGGTTCCTCCCTCAACTCCATAGCCTGGGTTCCTCCCTCAACTCCATAGCCTGGGTTCCTCCCTCAACTCCATAGCCTGGGTTCCTCCCTCAACTCCATAGCCTGTTAGTAACATAATAACACAGTGAAAGTGTTATCTTCTCTCACTAAGCTATCCTGAGCGATTACAGACCATGGCAGGCCAGGCACGGTGGACCGTGTCTCTGTCCCAAATGGCGCCCTATTCCATATAGTGCACTACTTTTGACCAGGGACCCAGGAAATAGGGTGCAATTTGGGACCCATGGTGTGTTTTAAGGGTAGTGCTGCTAGTACATAGGAAGGAAGGAGGGCTGCTGCTGTATCCTATTGACAGGATTACAGACTCAAGGCCGTAATCTACCATAATCTCCCTGCGAAATGAGAGGGACTAGTGGACATGCAGAAGGGGGAGAGGAGAGAGAGGAGGCTGGGGCGATAGTGAGGCGTAGGTTGATGATGCAGTGAGATAACTGTAGTGAGATATAGCTGTACTGGTCAGACTGTAACACACAGATATAGTGAGATATACAGGGCATTCGGAAAGTATTCAGACACCTTCCCTTTTTCCACATTTTGTTACGTTACAGCCTTATTCTAAAATGGATTAAATTGTTTTTTTTCCCCCTCATCAATCTACACACAATACCCCATAATGACAAAGTGAAAACAGGTTTTTATAAATTTTTGCAAATTGATTACAAATAAAAAACAGAAATACCTTATTTTCATAAGTATTTAGACCCTTTGCTGTGAGACTCGAAATGGAGCTCAGGTGCATCCTGTTTCCATTGATCATCCTTGAGATGTTTCTACAACTTGATTGGAGTCCACCTGTGGTAAATTAAATTGATTGGACATGATTTGGAAAGGCACACACCTGCCTATATAAGGTCCCACAGTTGACATTGCATGTCAGAGCAAAAACCAAGCCATGAGGTTGAAGGAATTGTCCATAGAGCTCCGAGACAGGATTGTGTCGAGGCACAGATCTGGGGAAGGGTACCAAAAAATGTCTGCAGAATTGAAGGTCCCCAAGAACACAGTGGCTTCCATCATTCTTAAATGGAAGAAGTTTGGAACCACCTAGACTCTTCCTAGAGCTGACCACCCGACCAAACTGAGCAATTGGGGGAGATGGGCCTTGGTCAGGGAGGTGACCAAGAACCCGATGGTCACTCTGACAGAGCTCCAGAGTTCCTCTGTGGAGATGGGAGAACCTTCCAGAAGGAAAACCATCTCTGCAGCACTCCACTAATCAGGCCTTTATGGTAGATTGGCCAGACGGAAGCCACTCCTCAGTAAAAGGCACATGACAGCCCGCTTGGAGTTTGCCAAAAGGCACCTAAAGGACTCTCAGACCATGAGAAACAAAATTCTCTGGTCTGATGAAACCAAGATTGAACTCTTTGGCCTGAATGCCAAGCGTCACGTCTGGAGGAAACCTGGCACCATCCCTACAGTGAAGCATGGTGGTGGAAGCATCATGCTGTGGGTTTGTTCAGCAGCAGGGACTGGGAAACTAGTCAGGATCGAGGGAAAGATGAACGGAGCAAAGTACAGAGAGATCCTTGATGAAAACCTACTCCAGAGCGCTCAGCCAGAGCCCGGATTTGAACCCGATCGAACATCTCTGGAGAGACCTGAGAATAGCTGTGCAGCAACGCTCCCCATCCATCCTGACAGAGCTTGAGAGGATCTGCAGAGAAGAATGGGAGAAACTCCCCAAATACAGGTGTGCCAAGCTTGAAGCATCATACCCAAGAAGACTCGATGCTCTAATTGCTGCCAAAGGTGCTTCAACAAAGCACTGAGTAAAGTGTCTGAATGCTTATGTAATTTGGAAATATCCGTTTTTAATTTTTAATAAATTTGCTACAATTTCTAAAAACCAGTTTTTGCTTTGTCATTATGAGTTATTGTGTGTAGATTGATGACGAAAAAAATAACAATTTAATCAATTTTAGAATAATAATGTAACAAAATGTGGAATAAGTCAAGAGGTCTGAATACTTTCCGAATGCACTGTAGAGTCCTGTATCTGTACTGGTCAGACTATAACAGAGATCAAAGAGCTGAGTTTAACTAACAGCTGGTCCTACAGTCACAGATTACCTTCACACCTCTCTAACTCCTGTTCTATCCTACAGTCACAGATTACCTTCACACCTCTCTAACTCCTGTTCTATCCTACAGTCACAGATTACCTTCACACCTCTCTAACTCCTGTTCTATCCTACAGTCACAGATTACCTTCACACCTCTCTAACTCCTGTTCTATCCTACAGTCACAGATTACCTTCACACCTCTCTAACTCCTGTTCTATCCTACAGTCACAGATTACCTTCACACCTCTCTAACTCCTGTTCTATCCTACAGTCACAGATTACCTTCACACCTCTCTAACTCCTGTTCTATCCTACAGTCACAGATTACCTTCACACCTCTCTAACTCCTGTTCTATCCTACAGCCACAGATTACCTTCACACCTCTCTAACTCCTGTTCTATCCTACAGTCACAGATTACCTTCACACCTCTCTAACTCCTGTTCTATCCTACAGTCACAGATTACCTTCACACCTCTCTAACTCCTGTTCTATCCTACAGTCACAGATTACCTTCACACCTCTCTAACTCCCGTTCTATCCTACAGTCACAGATTACCTTCACACCTCTCTAACTCCCGTTCTATCCTACAGTCACAGATTACCTTCACACCTCTCTAACTCCCGTTCTATCCTACAGTCACAGATTACCTTCACACCTCTCTAACTCCCGTTCTATCCTACAGTCGCAGATTACCTTCACACCTCTCTAACTCCCGTTCTATCCTACAGTCACAGATTACCTTCACACCTCTCTAACTCCCGTTCTATCCTACAGTCACAGATTACCTTCACACCTCTCTAACTCCCGTTCTATCCTACAGCCACAGATTACCTTCACACCTCTCTAACTCCTGTTCTATCCTACAGTCACAGATTACCTTCACACCTCTATAACTCCTGTTCTATCCTACAGTCACAGATTACCTTCACACCTCTCTAACTCCTGTTCTATCCTACAGTCACAGATTACCTTCACACCTCTCTAACTCCTGTTCTATCCTACAGCCACAGATTACCTTCACACCTCTCTAACTCCTGTTTCTATCCTACAGTCACAGATTACCTTCACACCTCTCTAACTCCTGTTCTATCCTACAGTCACAGATTACCTTCACACCTCTCTAACTCCTGTTCTATCCTACAGTCACAGATTACCTTCACACCTCTCTAACTCCTGTTCTATCCTACAGTCACAGATTACCTTCACACCTCTC
Source organism: Coregonus lavaretus (assembly GCF_964263955.1). Classification (NCBI taxonomy): domain Eukaryota; kingdom Metazoa; phylum Chordata; class Actinopteri; order Salmoniformes; family Salmonidae; genus Coregonus; species Coregonus lavaretus. Next base: position 41,070,582 of record NC_140013.1, read on the forward strand.
TAACTCCTGTTCTATCCTACAGCCACAGATTACCTTCACACCTCTCTAACTCCTGTTTCTATCCTACAGTCACAGATTACCTTCACACCTCTCTAACTCCTGTTCTATCCTACAGTCACAGATTACCTTCACACCTCTCTAACCCCTGTTCTATCCTACTGCTACTGCCTCAGTAGTCAGTACTGTATAACCCCTGTTCTATCCTACTGCTACTGCCTCAGTAGTCAGTACTGTATAACCCCTGTTCTATCCTACTGCTACTGCCTCAGTAGTCAGTACTGTATAACCCCTGTTCTATATTACAGTTGATAGTACTTCTGTACTGTTTTCTGTACTATGGAGAACAATGCCAATGTCACCAACTGGGTATGAACCTGGGTCTCCGGTGTGCCACAAGACTGTGTGAACCCACTGAACTGAAGCCTAGGCATTAGCTTGAGGGGGCTAACACAAGTCTCAGGCAAGGTTGAATTTAATTGTATCACATTTATTTGGGTAAAAAACATATGCAACAAGATGGACAATGTATTCCCAGAGGATAGCACTTAAAAGTAGCCTATTCATTAAAACACTTATTTCCAAAGGTTACTAATCACGCAGTGGTCTAAGGCACTGCATCACAGTGCTAGCTGTGCCACTAGAGATCCTGGTTAGAATCCAGGCTCTGTCATAGCCGGCCGCGACCGGGAGACCCGTGGGGCGGCGCACAATTGGCCCAGCGTCGTCCAGGGTAGGGGAGGGAATGGCTGGCAGGGATGTAGCTCAGTTGGTAGAGAATGGCGTTTGCAACGCCAGGGTTGTGGGTTCGATTCCCACGGGGGGCCAGTATGAAAAATAAAATAAAAAATAATGTATGCACTCACTAACTGTAAGTCGCTCTGGATAAGAGCGTCTGCTTAATGACTAAAATGTTACATACGTTCATTGAGTCCTCTGGCTGCGGTATACTGTTATGATTGAGGACTGGCTAGCCTTGCATTCATCATCATTTACGAACTCAGAGCGCTGAGGGAGTCTCTCTGGGTTTAATGAGAGTCATTATTAGCAGCAGTGACTTGGAACCTGCTTTAATAAGTTAACCATGGGGGCTGGACTCTACATAGTTTCTGATGTCTGATTTCTGCGTCTCAAATGACACCCTATTCCCTATTTAGTGGCATACAGTTGAAGTCCTAAGTTTACATACACTTAGGTTGGAGTCATTAAAACTTGTTTTTCAACCACTCAACACATTTCTTGTTAACAAACTGTAGTTTTGGCAAGTCGGTTAGGACATCTACTTTGTGCATGACACAAGTAATTTTTCCAGCAATTGTTTACAGACAGATTATTTCGCTTATAATTCAATGTTCCACAATTCCAGTGGGTCAGAGGTTTACATACACTAAGTTGACTGTGCCTTTAAACAGCTTGGAAAATTCCAGAAAATGATGTCATGGCTTTAGAAGCTTCTGATAGGCTAATTGACATCATTTGAGTCAATTGGAGGTGTACCTGTGGATGTATTTCAAGGCCTACCTTCAAACTCAGTGCCTCTTTGCTTGACATCATGGGAAAATGAAAATAAATCAGCTAAGACCTCAGAAAAATAATTGTAGACCTCCACAAGTCTAGTTCATCCTTGGGAGCAATTTCCAAACGCCTGAAGGTACCGCGTTCATCTGTACAAACAATAGTATGCAAGTATAAACACCATGGGACCACGCAGCTGTCATACCGCTCAGGAAGGAGATGCCTTCTGTCTCCTAGAGATGAATGTACTTTGGTGCGAAAAGTGCAAATCAATCCCAGAACAACAGCAAAGGACCTTGTGAAGATGCTGGAGGAAACATGTACAAAAGTATCTATATCCACAGTAAAACTAGTCCTATATCGACATAACCTGAAAGGCCGCTCAGCAAGGAAGAAGCCACTGCTCCAAAACTGCCATAAAAAAGCCAGACTATGGTTTGCAAATGCACATGGGGACAAAGATTGTACTTTTTGGAGAAATGTCCTCTGGTCTGATGAAACAAAAATAGAACTGTTTGGCCGTAATGACCATCGTTATGTTTGGAGGAAAAAGGGGAAGGCTTGCAAACCGAAGTACATTTTAATACATTTATATGACTAACTGGGACTAAATATATTTATATGACTAACTGGGATTAAATATATTTATATGACTAACTGGGACAATTTTATGTATTTATTTTATGTCATTTAGCAGACGCTCTTATCCAGAGCGACTTACAGGAGCAATTAGGGGCTTGCTCAAGGGCACATCGACAGATTTTTCACCTAGTCGGCTCGGGGATTAGAATCAGCAACCTTTCGGTTACTGGCACAACGCTCTTAACCACTAAGCTACCTGCTGCCTATATACACTTATATGACTAACTGGGAATATATACATCTATATGACTAACTGGGTTTGTACCCGGGTCTCCTGCACGCCACAAGACTGACTATGTTAGCTTGCTGAGCTAAAGCCCTAGCCATTAGATTGGGGAGCTAACACAAGTATTCCTGCTACAGGCAAGGTTACTCATCACACGATTAGAAAGTCGCCTATAGACGAACACACTCTAGTTTCTCCTCATTGTCTTCCAAAACCCCTGAGCTGTTTATTTTTTCTAATAAAATATTTTCAGGAAAAGTTGCATTTACATTATATCAAAGAGCGCTACGCCCATAGAAAGTAGATGCTCATTCACCACCACGGTATGGATCCTAAATATGTGTCTAATAAAAAGCATCAATGTTTCCTAACTTTCTAATCATTTATTTAACACGCTGACACCAACACTCCTGTTCAACAGATTAAAATCAAAACTAAATCAAAGGTGTCTCTCTCTCTCTCTCTCTCTCTCTCTCTCTCTCTCTCTCTGTCTGTCTTTCTCTCTCTCTCGCTCTCTCTCTCTCTCTGTCTATCTCTCTCTCTCTCTCTCTCGCTCTCTCTCTTTATCTCTCCATCTCTCCCTCCCCTCTCTCCGTCTCCCCCTCGACAGAGCTGATTAATGTGTGTATGAAACAGGTAGAACAACCCAACCTTTTGGTTCATTTTACTAAACTCTGACTGTTTCAATGCAGTTGAACAAAAGCACCAGGTAAGCAGTTTCTGTAATGACAGTTCAGAGGGCCGTTAAATTCAAACTGTTAGAGTTTGCCTGCATTATTAAACGCTTTTTTAATGTAAATGAAACTCCAATTGACCATGTAAACCAGAGGGATGTCTGGAAGGCAGCTGTATGTGAAGTGTTTATCAACTCTTCCAATCTTTATATTTTAACCGTAATAATCAGAATTGTGAAGGGCAGACATATTGGCTTTTTTCCTATGATTTTTCTAGAATTCTAAGTTCTCAGAAAGTGAAGACAATAAAACAGTCTGTCCCTATGCTGATGGTTGTTGGCTGACTGACTGGCGCGTGTCATTGGTTTTTACATCAGGTTGTGTCACGAACGTTTGAGAGACGGGTCAGAACAAGGTGCAGCGTGGTATGCGAACATGTTTATTAAACTCAATAAACAAAACAAGAAACGAAGTAATGTGACGTCCTCAGGCTAAACACATACAAGGCTAACACGGAACAAGATCCCACAACTAAGGTAGGCAAACAGGCTACCTAAGTATGATCCCCAATCAGAGACAACGAGCGACAGCTGCCTCTGATTGGGAATCACACCCGGCCAAACCTAGAAATACACATCTAGATCCTAAACATAGAAATTCTAACATAGATCCTCACGCCCTGACCAAACCAACTAAAGACAACCGGCCTCTCAAGGCCAGGGCGTGACAGGTTGTCAACAGGTCGTTATCAATAAAACGTCACAATAAGGTGCAGAATGTTTCGATTATTATCATTATTATTATAATTTTTTTGTCATTTATCAGACGCTCATATCCAGAGCGACTTACAGTTAGTGAGTGCATACATTTTTCATACTGCTGGGGGGCAAGGAGACACCCAGCTCCGCTAAAACCATTGACGACTGCCTTCCATTTTCAAGGGATCGTTAAATAAATGTTTAATCGTCACCTCTTGAATAACTACAAATGTATTATTATTCCATGCAAAAAACATGGTGCATATTTAGCTCCGTCATCAGTTATACAGAAAATAACTGCATGCTTTTCATGATCAGTGTCACGGTTTCGGCCGAGGCTGCTCCTCCTCCTGGTTCGGGCAGGCGTCGGCGATCGTCGTCCCCGGAGTACTAGCTGCCACCGATCTATGTTTCATGTTCGTTTGGTTTTGTCTTGATGTTGTACACCTGTGTCTTGTTAGTCCTCGTTAGTGTCCTATTTAGTTCTCGTTGTGTGTGTTTGTCTTTGTGTGTGATTGCTCTTCTGTTCTCGTGTTGGAGCTTAGTATTTCCCTCCAGTGTTTGGAGAGGTTTTTCCGCACATGTTAGTGCACCGTTTATTTGACGCCTGTGTGCGCCGTGTTTTCGCCTTCGGGCTTATTGTGCTTATCTCTCTACATATATTACACTAAAGTCTTTTGGACTGAGCCTCTGCATCCTGCGCCTGATTCATGCACCACACCCACCTTCAGCACCCCTTGACAGAATCACACACCATAATGGAATCAGCAGGATCTGCAGCTACGCCTGAGTCGCTCGAGGAGCATGTCCGTTGGCAAGATGACCAGATAAGACAACTGGGGACCGCTCTACAGGACGTAATCAACACCTTGCACCGATGGGAGACCAGCGGGGTACCCACACCTCCACCTACCCTGCCAACCCCATCGGCCGGTCCACCAGTCCCAGGTCCGGAACCCAGGGGGATTCGACTCTCGCTCCCGAGGGCGTATGACGGAACAGCTGCCGGGTGTCAGGGGTTCCTCCTACAGGTGGAGCTCTACCTGGCCACTGTACACCCGGTGCCCTCGGGACACGAGAGCGTTTCCGCCCTCATCTCCTGTCTCACGGGCAAGGCGTTGGAGTGGGCTAACTCCGAGTGGAGGAAGATGGACGCCAATACCATCTCCTACGCCGAGTTCTCCCGTCGCTTCAAGGCCGTGTTCGACCATCCACCTGAGGGCAAAGCGGCGGGGGAGCGTCTAGTCCACCTGAGACAGGGGAGGAGGAGCGCACAGGCGTTTGCTCTAGAGTTCCGGACTCTAGCGGCGGACGCAGGGTGGAATGAACGGGCCCTCATCGACCATTTTCGATGTAGTCTACGGGAGGACGTTAAACGTGAGTTGGCCTGCAGGGATACCCATCTTACCTTCGACCAGTTGGTCGATATGTCCATCCGTCTGGACACCCTGCTGGCCACCCGTGGATGTCCCGAGGGGGGTCCGTCCATTCCGCCCTCCGGCACCTCCGAGCCGAGCCCTATGGAACTCGGGGTTGCCGGCGCTAGAGAAAGGAGGAGGAGGAGCCCGAGGGGGCCTGTCTCCTGCACCAAGTGCGGTCGTGGAGGGCACACTGCGGCCAGGTGCTGGGGAGGGTTCTCCGGGGGAGAAGACAACAGGCCACGCACTGGGGGGGCTTCCCAGGTGAGTAGACGTCCCACTTACCCAGAGCTTTCTGTTGCGCACTTTTGTATACCTGTGTGTTTTCCACAGGTTGCACCTCATTCCCAGCATAAGGCGCTAGTAGATTCAGGCGCAGCTGGGAATTTTGTTGATCGGAAGTTTTGTTTAGATTTAGGGATCCCTCTCCTACCTGTTGACAAACCTTTTCCCGTTCATGCCTTAGATAGCCGCCCGTTGGGGTCGGGGTTGATTAGGGAGATCACAGCGCCACTTAGGATGTGTGCGCAGGGGGGTCATGAAGAGACTATACAGCTGTATCTGATCGACTCTCCTGTGTACCCAGTGGTGCTGGGAATTCCCTGGTTAAGCACCCATAACCCTGCTATTTCGTGGCAACAGAGGGCTCTCGATGGGTGGTCTGCTCAGTGCGAGGGGCGATGTCTGGGTGTTTCCGTGGGGGCGACTTCGGTGGAAAGTCCAAACCAAGTGCCCGCACTGCACATTCCGCCTGAGTATGGGGGATTTAGCTCTCGTGTTTAGTAAAACTAGGGCGACGCAGTTGCCTCCTCATAGACAGGGGGATTGTGCGATTGATCTCCAGGCAGGAGCAGCGCTCCCACGGAGCCATGTGTATCCTTTGTCTCAAGAGGAGAGAAAAGCTATGGAGACTTACATAGCCGAATCTTTGAGACAGGGATACATTCGGCCTTCCACTTCTCCCGCCTCCTCAAGCTTCTTTTTTGTGAAGAAGAAAGATGGAGGGTTGCGCCCGTGCATTGATTACCGTGGTCTCAATCAGATTACTGTGAAATACAGTTACCCACTCCCTCTGATTGCGACCATGACGGAGTCATTGCATGGAACGCGGTTTTTCACAAAATTGGATCTCAGGAGCGCGTATAACTTGGTGCGCATTAGGGAGGGCGACGAATGGAAGACAGCGTTTAGTAACACGTCAGGTCATTTCAAGTATCTTGTCATGCCATATGGGTTGATGAATGCTCCATCAGTCTTCCAATCCTTCGTAGATGACATTTTCCGGGATATGCAGGGACAAGGGGTGGTCTTGTACATTGATAATATTCTGGTGTACTCGTCTACCCGAGCCGAGCATGTAACCCTGGTGCGTCGTGTATTGAGGAGGCTGTTGGCGCACGACCTATATGTCAAGGCAGAGAAATGTCTGTTTTTCCAGGAGTCGGTCTCCTTTTTGGGTTATCGGTTGTCCGTGTCAGGGGTGAGAATGGAGGTGGATCGTGTGTCCGCTGTGCGTAATTGGCAAACCCCAACCACTGTAAAAGAGGTGCAGCAGTTCTTGGGCTTTGCGAATTACTACCGGAGGTTTATCCGGGGTTTTGGACAGGTGGCAGCTCCCATCACGTCCCTTCTGAAAGGGGGTCCGGTGCGCCTGCAGTGGTCAGCTGATGCGGACAGGGCCTTTAGGAGACTGAAGGACCTGTTTACGTCGGCTGGCGCATCCGGATCCCGCATTACCCTTTCAGGTTGAGGTGGACGCGTCTGAGGCAGGTATAGGGGCCGTTCTCTCTCAACGGTCCGGCACGCCACCTAAACTCCGCCCCTGTGCTTTTTACTCTAAAAAAGCTCAGCCCGGCGGAGCGTAACTATGACGTTGGGGACAGGGAGCTGTTAGCTGTAGTTCAAGCCCTTAAGGTGTGGAGGCATTGGCTTGAGGGGGCTCAACACCCTTTCCTCATTTTGACTGACCATCGGAACCTGGAGTACATCCGGGCAGCGAGGAGACTGAACCCTCGCCAGGCTCGATGGAGTATGTTTCTCACCAGGTTTGTATTTAAAATCACGTACATCCCTGGGTCCCAGAATGGTAAGGCAGATGCGCTGTCCCGGCGGTATGACACGGAGGAGAGGTCCGTTGAGCCTACTCCCATACTACCGGAGTCTTGCCTTGTGGCACCGGTGGTATGGGAGGTCGATGCCGAAATCGAGCGAGCGTTGCGTACCGACCCCAGCCCTCCACAGTGCCCTGAGGGTCGGAAGTACGTTCCGCTCGAGATTCGGGATCGACTCATTTACTGGGCTCACACGTCCCCCTCCTCTGGACATCCTGGTATTGGCCGGACAGTGCATTGCCTTAGCACTAAATACTGGTGGCCCACTTTGGCTAGGGATGTGAGGGTTTATGTCTCCTCCTGCTCGGTGTGCGCCCAGTGTAAGGCGCCCCGACATCTGCCCAGGGGTAAGTTACAACCCCTGCCCGTTCCACAACGACCATGGTCCCACCTCTCGGTGGATTTTGTGACAGACCTTCCCCTCTCTCAGGGGAATACCACCATCCTGGTCGTTGTGGACCGGTTCTCTAAGGCCTGTCGTCTTCTCCCTATGTCGGGTCTTCCTACTGCCCTACAGACCGCTGAGGCCCTATTTACCCATGTCTTCCGGCATTACGGTGTGCCCGAGGATATAGTGTCTGATCGAGGCCCCCAGTTTACCTCCCGTGTTTGGAGAGCGTTCATGGAGCGTTTGGGGGTCTCGGTTAGCCTTACCTCAGGGTACCACCCGGAGAGTAACGGGCAGGTAGAACGTGTCAACCAGGATGTGGGTAGGTTTCTGAGGTCGTATTGCCAGGACCGGCCTGAGGAGTGGGCACGGTACCTTCCCTGGGCCGAGATGGCCCAGAACTCTCTCCGCCACTCCTCTACCAACCTAACCCTCTTCCAATGTGTATTAGGTTACCAGCCGGTCCTGGCACCTTGGCAGCAGAGCCAGATCGAGGCCCCTGCGGTGGATGATTGGATGAGGCGCTCGGAAGAGACGTGGAACGCTGCCCACGTCCACCTGCAGCGGGCCGTCCTTCGTCACAAGGCGAGCACCGATCTCCACCACAGTGAGGGGCCGGTGTACGCACCCGGAGATCGAGTCTGGCTCTCTACCAGAAACCTACCCCTCCGCCTGCCCTGCCGGAAGCTGGGTCGGCGGTTTGTGGGGCCCTTTAAAGTCCTGAGAAGATTGAACGAGGTGTGTTATAAGTTACATCTACCTGTTGAATATTAACCCCTCGTTCCATGTGTCTCTTCTCAGGCCGGTGGTAGCTGGTCCACTCCAGGACAATGAGATAGGAGAGACTCCTCCGCCCCCATTGGACATCGAGAGGGCTCCGGCGTACACCGTTCGGTCCATCTTGGACTCCAGACGCCGGATGGGGGGTCTCCAGTATCTCGTGGAGTGGGAGGGGTACGGCCCGGAGGAGCGGTGCTGGGTGCCGCGGAGGGACATCCTAGACCCATCTCTCCTGTCGGAGTTCCACCCGGACCATCCCGCGCGCCCTGCTCCGCGTCCTCCTGGTCGTCCCCGAGGCCGGGGTCGGCGCACGGCTGGAGCCGCGCGTCAAGGGGGGGGTACTGTCACGGTTTCGGCCGAGGCTGCTCCTCCTCCTGGTTCGGGCAGGCTTCGGCGATCGTCGTCCCCGGAGTACTAGCTGCCACCGATCTATGTTTCATGTTCGTTTGGTTTTGTCTTGATGTTGTACACCTGTGTCTTGTTAGTCCTCGTTAGTGTCCTATTTAGTTCTCGTTAGTTGTGTTTGTCTTTGTGTGTGATTGCTCTTCTGTTCTCGTGTTGGAGATTAGTATTTCCCTCCAGTGTTTGGAGAGGTTTTTCTGCACATGTTAGTGCACCGTTTATTTGACGCCTGTGTGCGCCGTGTTTTCGCCTTCGGGCTTATTGTGCTTATCTCTCTACATATATTACACTAAAAGTATTTTGGACTGAGCCTCTGCGTCCTGCGCCTGATTCATGCACCACACCCACCTTCAGCACCCCTTGACAATCAGTAAACATCAATTGATAATCTAGTTTCAGATACGTGAAGAGGTGGCCTCACGATATCGCTCAATATTGGCCACCATTAATTGGATATTTGAGTGACATACAATAAAAGTGAACTACTGTATAAGTGACAAGTAGGGTGCGTTAGGTTCAGTGAGAAGTAGGGTGCGTTAGGTTCAGTGAGAAGTAGGGTGCGTTAGGTTAATTCCCCTTCCTTTGTGGGAACAAGCAGCAGCAGAAGGGCGCATTTGTCGATGTACTGTTAACTGATAATGTTTAATAATAATAATAATACTTTGCAAGTTACCGGTAGAAACTGTACAGTTGACTAAACATAGTGTTAAGTAGACCAAATGTACTTTTTTTCTCCAATCCAACGTACCTAGCGAAGTTAGCTAACATTGTTGTTTTAAGAGTGTTTAATTGATTTACGATTGCTGCTGACAGACATGATGGACTACACCAAATTGGCTAGATAGCTAATAACAGATCACGTTAATATCTATTTATAGCTAAATAAAGGGCCCCTTCGTCTCTGACGAAGCAAGCTAAATGACACGTTGTTTGCTTAGCTAGCTAGCTAGCTACAGTGCCTTCGGAAAGTTTTCATACCCCTTGACTTATTCCACATTTTGTTGTGTTACAGCCTGAATTCAATATGGATTAAATCGATTTTTCTCTCTCACCCATCTACACATAATACCCCATAATGACATTGAAAACATATTAGTGGAAATTTTGTGCAAATTTATTGAAAATTAAATACAGAAAAATCTCATTTACATAAGTATTCACACCCCTTAGCTATGACACTCCGAATTGAACTCAGGTGCATCCAATTTCATTTGATCATCCTTTAGATATCACTACAACTTGATTGGAGTCCACCTGTGGCCAGTTCAATTGTTTGGACAAGATTTAGAAAACAAATCTGTCTATATAAAGGTCCCACAGTTGACAGTGCATGTCAGAGCAAGATATTTCTGTATTTCATTTTCAATACATTTGCAAAAATTTCTAAAAATATTTTCACTTTGTTATTATAGGGTGTTGTGTGTAGATGGGTGGGAAAAAAATATATTGAATAATTGTTTTATTCAGGCTGTAACACAAAAAAAAGTGGAATAAGTCAAGGGGTATGAATACTCTCTGAAGGCACTGTACATGCCAAATGCATTGGCTACCCTCACGTATCTGATGTTTACTGATCATAAAAATCATGCAGTTACTTGCTATATAACTCTGAGGATAGAACTAAATGTGGAATAATCAAAAATGTGTAGTTCTGACTTTTCAAGAGGTAATAATAATAAAACTAAATAGTTCTAACATTTATTTAACAATCCCTTGAAAAGTAGTTGCACGTAGTTGTCAATAGTTTTAGCGGAGCTGTAGCCGAACACTCTGCACTGTAACGGTTTATTGATAACGACCTATAAGTCAAGAGTGACCTTCAAGTAGAGGACACATACAGAAGGCCTGTACAGTGACAGTCTGTACAGACAGACAGACTGACTGACAGGAAGACAGACAGGAAGACAGACAGACAGACAGACAGACAGGAAGACAGACAGGAAGACAGACTGACAGGAAGACAGACAGGAAGGCAGATAGACAGACAGACATGAAGGCAGACAGACAGACAGGAAGACAGACAGACAGACTGACAGGAAGGCAGATAGACAGACATACAGGAAGACAGGAAGACAGACAAGAAGGCAGACATACAGGCAGAAGGACAGACACCCTTGATCAAATCGGGTGACCCGATCCTGTAGGTTCATGCTCTACAACATTCGAAGAGTACGACCCTGCCTTACACAGGAAGCGGCACAAGTCCTAATCCAGGCACTTGTCATCTCCCGTCTGGATTACTGCAACTCGCTGTTGGCTGGGCTCCCTGCCTGTGCCATTAAACCCCTACAACTCATCCAGAATGCCGCAGCCCGTCTGGTGTTAATAATAATAATATGCCATTTAGCAGACGCTTTTATCCAAAGCGACTTACAGTCATGCGTGCATAATTTTTTTTTTTGTGTATGGGTGGTCCCGGGGATCGAACCCACTACCTTGGCGTTACAAGCGCCGTGCTCTACCAGCTGAGCTACAGAGGACCAGTTCAACCTTCCCAAGTTCTCTCACGTCACCCCGCTCCTCCGCACACTCCACTGGCTTCCAGTTGAAGCTCGCATCTGCTACAAGACCATGGTGCTTGCCTACGGAGCTGTGAGGGGAACGGCACCTCCATACCTTCAGGCTCTGATCAGTCCCTACACCCAAACGAGGGCATTGCGTTCATCCACCTCTGGCCTGCTGGCCCCCCTACCGCTGCGGAAGCACAGTTCCCGCTCAGCCCAGTCAAAACTGTTCACTGCTCTGGCACCCCAATGGTGGAACAAGCTCCCTCACAACGCCAGGACAGCGGAGTCACTCACCACCTTCCGGAGACACTTGAAACCCCACCTCTTTAAGGAATACCTGGGATAGGATAAAGTAATCCTTCTATCCCCCCCTTACCCCACACCAAAGAAAAAAAAAAGAAAAGAAAAAAACATATTGTAAAGTGGTTATCCCACTGGCTATAAGGTGAATGCACCAATTTGTAAGTCGCTCTGGATAAGAGCGTCTGCTAAATGACGTAAATGTAAATGTAAATCAAATCAAATGTATTTACAGTGCCTTGCAAAAGTATTCATCCCCCTTGGCGTTTTTCCTATTTTGTTGCATTACAACCTGTAATTTAAATGGATTTGTATTTGGATTTCATGTAATGGACGTACACAAAATATTCCAAATTGGTGAAGTGGAATGAAAAAAATTACTTGTTTTCTAAGAATTCTAAAAAATAAATAACGGAAAAGTGGTGCGTGCATATGTATTCACCCCTTTTTGCTAAGAAGCCCCTAAATAAGATCTGGTGCAACCAATTACCTTCAGAAGTCACAATTAGTTAAGTAAAGTCCACCTGTGTGCAATCTAAGTGTCACATGATCTGTCACATGATCTCAGTATATATACACACCTGTTCTGAAAGGCCCCAGAGTCTGCAACACCACTAAGCAAGGGGCACCACCAAGCAAGCGGCACCATGAAGACCAAGGAGCTCTCCAAACAGGTCAGGGACAAAGTTGTGGAGAAGTACAGATCAGGGTTGGGTTATAAAAAAATATCAGAAACTTTGAACATCTCACGGAGCACCATTAAATCCATTATTACAAATGGAAAGAATATGGCACCACAACAAACCTGCCAAGAGAGGGCCGCCCACCAAAACTCACGGACCAGGCAAGGAGGGCATTAATCAGAGAGGCAACAAAGACACCAAAGACAACCCTGAAGGAGCTGCAATGCTCCACAGCGGAGATTGGAGCATCTGTCCATAGGACCACTTTAAGCCATACACTCTGCAGAGCTGGGCGTTACGGAAGAGTGGCCAGAAAAAAAGCCATTGCTTATAGAAAAAAATAAGCAAACACATTTGGTGTTTGCCAAAAGGCATGTGGGAGACTCCCCAAACATATGGAAGAAGGTACTCTGGTCAGATTAGACTAAAATTGAGCTTTTTGGCCATCAAGGAAAATGTCTGGCGCAAACCCAACACCTCTCATCACCCCGAGAACACCATCCCCACAGTGAAGCATGGTGGTGGCAGCGTCATGCTGTGGGGATGTTTTCATCGGCAGGGACTGGGAAACTGGTCAGAATTTAAGGAATGATGGATGGCGCTAAATACAGGGAAATTCTTGATGGGAAACCTGTTTCAGTCTTCCAGCAGGACAATGACCCTAAGCATACTGCTAAAGCAACACTTGAGTGGTTTAAGGGGAAATATTTACATGTTGTCACGAACCGGCTCAAGTTCGTAACAAAAGGGAGACACGTGGAGACAAGGAGTACTCAAAGTATATATTTATTAATTAAAGTAACTAACTGAAATAACAATGGGGTGTGTAATCAGTAATCAGTAGTGTAAGTGAGTGTTTGCTTGCATAAATGTAATATAGAAAAGTGTTGATAAGTGCCAAAGCAAACAACCCCAAAAAGGCCACAAAAATATCACAACCAAAATCAAAGTATCTGCCTGGAGAGAGTCTCCTTAATGAATGTGGAAGAGGTCCATTTATCCTGGGACACACCCGGCCCAGGTGTTTCCCATGTAGCTGACGACCCTCCCAACTCCGCCCACCGGCATCCTAATAAGGAAACAAGAGCAAAGAGAGAATACGGCAGACAGAGTGGGAGGGTCGTCACACCCCCCCCCCATAAGACCGGGGACCAACAAGGACCCCGGACCAACGTACCAGCCCCTGCGTCCCAAACCGACAAATTGTACATGTTCACACCTCCACTTGCCCCACCCATCATCCTCCTCTCCAGACCTCAGCAACCTTTACACAGGAAGCAACCTTTAAGAGGAAAGAAGAACACAAGACTAGGAGGGGACAAACAGGAAAGATAGAACATGACAAAATCAAACAATGGTCAGTCACATCAATATTCATGAACAGGGCGCACGTCACCCTGCCCAACCACCTTTCCAAGGTATACAACAGTCGCCTGAGCAAACTCACATTCAGCCAAATTCATCGTGAGGCCACCCGCAGCCAGACGTCCGAACAAGGCCTGAATACGGGACAGATGCTCCTCCCAAGCATCTGCATATATCACTACATCGTCCAGATAAACAGCGCACCCGGCCAGACCAGAGACAACCCTGTTCATAAGTCGCTGAAAAGTGGCAGGCGCATTACGCAGTCCGAAACTCATAACCGAATACGAGTACAGACCAAAAGGTTTAATAAAGGCAGAGATTTCACGTGCCCTACTCATCAGTGGCACCTGCCAATACCCCTTTAACAGGTCCAATTTGCTCACAAACGTAGCTGCGCCGACTTGACCAACGCAGTCCTCCATCCGAGGAAGAGGAAATGAATCCGGCCCAGTGACATCGTTTACCTTACGGTAGTCCGTACAAAATCTATTTGTTCCATCCGATTTACTGCCCAAGATACAGGGAGAAGCCCAACTGGAGAAAGAAGGATCTGCTATTTTACTCTCCAGCATGTACCTGACCTCAGCATCCAGACAACGCAGTTTCTCTGAAGAAACTCTATAGAACCGTTGACGAATGGGGTCAGCATCTCCAATGTCAATATCATGTTCTATTAATTTTGTACGTGTAGGTGTATCAGAAAACAACCCTGGAAATCTCCGAATCAAACCAACCATCTCTTTCCGCTCATCAACAGGTAGATGAGTAAGAAGGCTATCTACAATCTCCAGTGTCTCTGAATTTTTCAATCTACCCTGCAGTATGCAATCGTCAGGACCAGAAACATCTTCCTGCTCCTGCACAGACCTAGCATGCCCAGAACTCAGGGAATAAACAGTATCAGCCAAAAGAACAGCCTTACCGTCCTCTGTAGACTCCCCCTGTTCAGTCTCAGAGGAACGTGCATAATAGGGTTTTAACAAATTTACATGGCACAGTTGGTGTGCTTTCCTCCGTTCTGGAGTGGCAACTAGATAATTTTGCTCAGTGTACTGGCGCACCACTGTATATGAACCTTGAAACTTGGCTTGAAAAGGAGAACCAACAATTGGCAGCAGAGCCAGAACCTGATCACCTGGACTAAAGTGATGAGGCTCAGCTCGGCGATCATATATGCTCTTCATCCTGTCCTGTGAAGATGATAGCTCCTCTTTAGCCATTTCACCAGCGGCATACAAGCGTCGCCGAAAATCACCCACATATGATAACAGGGACTGAGGAGGCTCGGGAGACTTCCAGTCATCCTGGAGAACAGATAAAAGCCCACGCACCCGATGTCCAAACACTAGGTCATTTGGGCTAAAACCCGTGCTCTCCTGTGAAACCTCCCTAGCAGCTAACAGCAACCAAGGCAACCCCTCCTCCCAATCCTTATCCATCTCAGTACAATAAGCTCTCAACAAAGACTTAAGTGTTTGATGGAAACGTTCCAGTGCTCCTTGACTTTGGGCATGATAAGCGCTAGACAAGTTGTGTTTAATATGGAGTTGTTGGAGAACCTGTCCAAAGAGATTAGAGGTGAAATTAGATCCTTGATCACTTTGAATGACCTTAGGGATTCCAAACAGTGAGAGAAACTGAGTCAAAGCTTTTAACACAGCCTTAGTCGTGATAGACCGGAGAGGATAGGCAGCAGGAAACCTAGTGGTCTGACACATCACAGGCAACAAATAATTACTACCCTTTCTAGAACGAGGCAGAGGACCAACACAGTCAATAATCAAATACTCAAAAGGTTTACTGAGTACAGGAATAGGGAACAGTGGTACCGGCTTAATAGCTTGATTAGGTTTACCAGTTAATTGACAGGTGTGACAAGTTTTGATGAAATCAGAAACATCCCTCTTTAATCTTGGCCAAAAATAATGTCGTAATATGCGATTGTAGGTTTTTCTCACACCCATATGCCCAGCAACGTCGTTGTGAGAAGTTGTCAGCACCAACTCACGAAGCCTAACTGGTACCACAACCTGACTAATCGCCTCCCCCAGAAAACAACTACCATGAGACATCCACTTTCTCATCAGGACCTCCTCTTGGAGAAAATAGCCCTGTGCGACATCTCCCAACTGTTCTACAGGCCCAATTTGGTCCCGCAACTCTTCTAATGTAGGGTCAGCCCGTTGCGCCTCGATTAAATCGGAGCGGGATACGGATAACGGGATAACAGGGAAAATAGTAACAGACTTCTTTATGGTATTCTCGTTAGCCAGTTCCGTGACCAAGTCATCAGGGATCATAGAACGCGTCACTGCACACGCAGAAAACACCTCTGGAAAATTCTGCGCACTCTCATCAGGAATCCCTACAATTGAAGGCTTAGTAGAACCCGCTAAAGATGGAAACACGATAGGCCACACCCGCTCCCCAGCCAAGTTATTTCCAAGGATCACGTCAACACCCTCAATAGGCAATGAAGGACGCACCCCCACAACAACCTCACCTTTCACCAGTCCACAATCCAACATCAGTTTATGCAATGGAACTGACAGAGTGTTCAAACCTATTCCCCTAATTAGAACACTATTCCCCGAATCAGTCTCCGCAGAGAAGGGTAACACAGATTCCAACACAAATGATTCAGAGGCACCTGTATCTCTTAGAATCTTTACTGGCACTAGGTTCTTACTTCCTACCATAGACACAAAACCCTCCGTAACAAAAGGTAAATAGTCGGGATCAATATAGCCCTTCACATGGCTCTGGGCATGAGACAATGCGTCAGGAGTGAACTGATGTGGAACAGGCGCTGCTAACGCTATAGGCCTCGATTTACCATAAGCACCTGTACTGAATTTACCCCTAGACCTAAGAATCGGACATTCATTTTTCCAATGACCTAATTCTCGACAGTAGTGACACTCTTGACCAAAGTCAGTTTTACCACGGGTATCAGGCTCAACCCCAGTTGAATGAAACTCTGCCCGGGAACCGAAGTATCTCGGCGAGCGAGGCCCAAATCTCTGCGAACACCCCCACTCACTCCGAATACGGGGTTCTGCAAAAAAATGTGTGTGAGTCAACACATATTCATCTGCCAAAACCGCAGCTTCAGCGACAGTCTTTATTTTTCGTTCGTTAATGTACGTCGCTATACGATCAGGGATTGTGTCCTTAAATTGTTCTAACATAATCAGATCACACAGCCCTTGGAAAGTCATAACTGCAGAGGCAGAACACCAGCGATTGAACTGTGAAGATAATATTCGCGCAAACTCAACATGAGTCTGCTGATCATCCCTTTTTAAAGTTCTAAATCGTTGGCGGTAAGCCTCAGGGACCAATTCGTAACTCTGTAACACAGCCGTTTTAACCTTCTCATAACTAACACTGTCTGCTACACTAAGAGCTGAATATGCTTCTTGCGCTTTACCAGTCAGCACACACTGCAACATCAAAGTGCGATCAGAATCAGGCCAACTCCTAGCGTCAGCAACACGCTCAAACAACGAAAAGAATGTCTCCGGGTCCTTTTCATTAAACTGGGGCAACAACCGTAAATTCCCAACAATATCAAATGTGTCTGGATTACGACCAAAAGAGGAACGACCCCTAGGTAACTCTGGGTCACCTTCCCAGAGCAAACTCTCCCCTGAGAGCTTTCCTTCCCTAACCAACTCTAGTCGCTCTTGTTGCAGCTTGATTTTAGCACGCTCCATATCCTGTTTAAATTCCAATTCCCTTTCATATTTTACACGATCATGCTCCATTTTAGCTTGTTCATGCTCCATTTTAGCTTGTTCATGCTCCATTTTAGCTTGTTCATACTCCATTTTAGATCTTTGTCCATGCTCTAGCTGTAACAGAAGCAGTTCTTTCTGCTGTTCAAAAAGAAGACTACTATGACTAACCGATGGAGCGGTCATTGTAACATATCGGGGAGACAACGTGTCCTCAGCAGAGGCTGCCCCAGTGGTAACATCCAGAATACCACTCTCCATCAAATTGGCCTTCAATATTAACCTAATAGAATTTTTTAGGCGTTTATCACTAATTTCAACCTTGTAGTGTTCAGCAACCTTCAACAGCTGTTCTTTAGTACATAATTCTAACAGTTCTTCTGATGGAAAGCGAATGAACTCATCTACATTAGACGCCATAATCAGGAAAAAAAAAAAAATATATATATATATATATATCATAATAATCTTGCTCAACCCCTCTGCTGAGCACACCAGACACAAGAGAAATGACAATCACACCGAGCACCACAGAAGAGAGCTGGGATATGGAGCTTCCCCAAAACCTACAATAACTCAACCCTAGTCTTCGTGCAGATTCGCGGTGGGTAATTACGCACTGTAGCCCGCTGGCAAGGAATTAAACCCCCCAGCACGCTGGTAGATTTCCCCAAGCCACGGATGTGCCCCCGAGACAACTGCTCAGTCCACTGACACCACACAAAAATAACAAACATTTAACCATGCCCAACTTATCCCAAAACAAAACACGTCACTAAGCCTATCAGGGGAAAAAGCTATAGCTCCGGGTAGCAAATGTCACTACCCTACCCAATCTCCCACTGAGGTACACAGCCGATTGTACTCACCTCCTCAGACCGATGTCCCAACAGCGAGTAGAGCAAGAGTTTCCAGGCTGGGCAGGGACTGGAAACTAACCAATGTACTCTCTCCAACGCAGTACCAAACCCAAAGGCAACCAATACTGGCCTATCAACCTCAAACAAACTAACAAAATTTACAACGAAAGACCCTACAGAATTGGACATTAACTCCACGTTCTCCCAAACACAACCAGTTCAAAATCCCAGACGAGCCCCCACTTGTCACGAACCGGCTCAAGTTCGTAACAAAAGGGAGACACGTGGAGACAAGGAGTACTCAAAGTATATATTTATTAATTAAAGTAACTAACTGAAATAACAATGGGGTGTGTAATCAGTAATCAGTAGTGTAAGTGAGTGTTTGCTTGCATAAATGTAATATAGAAAAGTGTTGATAAGTGCCAAAGCAAACAACCCCAAAAAGGCCACAAAAATATCACAACCAAAATCAAAGTATCTGCCTGGAGAGAGTCTCCTTAATGAATGTGGAAGAGGTCCATTTATCCTGGGACACACCCGGCCCAGGTGTTTCCCATGTAGCTGACGACCCTCCCAACTCCGCCCACCGGCATCCTAATAAGGAAACAAGAGCAAAGAGAGAATACGGCAGACAGAGTGGGAGGGTCGTCACAATGTCTTGGAATGGCCTAGTCAAAGCCCAGACCTCAATCCAATTGAGAATCTGTGGTATGACTTAAAGATTGCTGTACACCAGCGGAACCCATCCAACTTGAAGGAGCTGGAGCAGTTTTGCCTTGAACAATGGGCAAAAATCCCAGTGGCTAGATGTGCCAAGCTTATAGAGACATAACCCAAGAGACTTGCAGCTGTAATTGCTGCAAAAGGTGGCTCTACAAAGTATTGACTTTGGGGGGGTGAATAGTTACGCACGCTCAAGTTTTCTGTTTTTTTGTCTTATTTCTTATTTGTTTCACAAGAAAAAATATTTTGCATCTTCAAAGTGGTAGGCATGTTGTGTAAATCAAATGATACAAACCCCCAAAAAATCAATTTTAATTCCAGGTTGTAAGGCAACATAATACGAAACAGTGGGTTCTGTAGGGTGGGCCAGGTCTCTGCTGGCTGTATCCATAGTGGGTTCTATAGGGTGGGCCAGGTCTCTGCTGGCTGTATCCACAGTGGGTTCTGTAGGGTGGGCCAGGTCTCTTCTGGCTGTTTCCACAGTGGGTTCTGTAGGGTGGGCCAGGTCTCTTCTGGCTGTTTCCACAGTGGGTTCTGTAGGGTGGGCCAGGTCTCTGCTGGCTGTATCCACAGTGGGTTCTGTAGGGTGGGCCAGGTCTCTGCTGGCTGTATCCACAGTGGGTTCTGTAGGGTGGGCCAGGTCTCTGCTGACTGTATCCACAGTGGGTTCTGTAGGGTGGGCCAGGTCTCTTCTGGCTGTATCCACAGTGGGTTCTGTAGGGTGGGCCAGGTCTCTTCTGGCTGTATCCACAGTGGGTTCTGTAGGGTGGGCCAGGTCTCTGCTGGCTGTATCCACAGTGGGTTCTGTAGGGTGGGCCAGGTCTCTTCTGGCTGTATCCACAGTGGGTTCTGTAGGGTGGGCCAGGTCTCTGCTGGCTGTATCCACAGTGGGTTCTGTAGGGTAGGCCAGGTCTCTGCTGGCTGTATCCACAGTGGGTTCTGTAGGGTGGGCCAGGTCTCTGCTGGCTGTATCCACAGTGGGTTCTATAGGGTGGGCCAGGTCTCTGCTGGCTGTATCCACAGTGGGTTCTGTAGGGTGGGCCAGGTCTCTGCTGGCTGTATCCACAGTGGGTTCTGTAGGGTGGGCCAGGTCTCTGCTGGCTGTATCCACAGTGGGTTCTATAGGGTAGGCCAGGTCTCTGCTGGCTGTATCCACAGTGGGTTCTGTAGGGTGGGCCAGGTCTCTGCTGGCTGTATCCACAGTGGGTTCTGTAGGGTAGGGTTCCATCTCAAATGGCACCCTGTTCTCTATATAGAGCACTACTTGTGATGACCCTGGTAAAAAGTATTGCACTATATAGGGAATAGGGTGCTTCTGTTCTCCTTGTTGTAATATACTGAACAAAAAATATAAACAACATGCAACAATTTCAATGATTTTACTGAGTTACAGTTCATATAAGGAAATCAGTCAATTGAAAAAAATTAATTAGGCCCTAATCTATGGATTTCACATGACTGGGCAGTGGTGCAGCCGAGCGTGGGCCTGGGAGGGCATAGGCCCACTCACCAGGGAGCTGGCCCAGCCAATTATAATTATTTTTTCCCCACAAAAGGGCTTTATTACAGACAGAAATACTCCTCAGTTTCACCAGCTGTCCGAGTGGCTGGTTTCAGATGATCCCGCAGGTGAAGAAGCCGGAAGTGGAGGTCCTGGGCTGGCGTGGTTACACGTGGTGTGTGGTTGTGAGTCCGGTTGGACATACTGTCAAATTCTCTAAAAGGACATTGGAGGCGGCTTATGGTAGAGAAATTAACATTAAATTATCCGGCAACAGCTGTGGTGGACCTTCCTGACAGTCAGCATGCCAATTTCACGCTCCCTCAAAACTTGAGACATCTGTGGTATTGAGTTGTGTAACAAAAAAACAAACATTTTAGAGTGGCATTTTATTGTCCCCAGCACAAGGTGCACCTGTGTAATGATCATGCTGTTTAATCAGCTTCTTGATATGCCACACCTGTCAGGTGGATGGATTATCTTGGCAAAGGAGATGTAACAGGGATGTGCACAACATTTTGAGCAACATTTCTGTGATATTTTATTTCAGCTCATGAAACATGGGACCAACACATGTTGCGTTTATATTTTTGTTCAGTTTATATAGTACTGTGATCCAGTTAGTGTGTGGGTGAGATGGAGACATCAGGGACGATGAACACTCCTCCTGTTTTGGAAGAAGATAGGATGTGGGAGAGAGAGAGACAGGCAGACAGGCAGAGACACAGAGAGAGAGCCAGAGAGAGAGAGAGAGAGAGAGACAGACAGAGAGAGAGAGAGAGAGAGAGAGAGAGAGAGAGAGAGAGAGAGAGAGAGAGAGAGAGAGAGAGAGAGAGAGAGAGAGAGGAGAGAGAGAGAGAGAGAGAGAGAGAGAGAGAGGAGAGAGAGAGAGAGAGAGAGAGAGACACACAGACAGACAGACAGACAGACAGACAGACAGACAGACAGACAGACAGACAGACAGACAGACAGACAGACAGACAGACAGACAGACAGACAGACAGAGAGAGAGAGAGAGAGAGAGAGAGAGAGAGAGAGAGAGAGATTAAAGCAAAATGCATGTTTTTATTTAGAAAAATCCTCTACAGCGATGAGAACAGCAGTCAACTCTGTCAGTCAGAAGTCTCCTGTGGAAGGAAGAAAGGTACAGGTACTGGCTGCGTTCCAGTCCGACTACATTACAGGGTACTGGCTGCGTTCCAGTCCGACTACATTACAGGTACTGGCTGCTTTCCAGTCCGACTACATTACAGGGTACTGGCTGCGTTCCAGGCCGACTACATTACAGGTAATGGCTGCGTTCCAGTCCGACTACATTACAGGTACTGGCTGCGTTCCAGTCCGACTACATTACAGGGTACTGGCTGCGTTCCAGTCCGACTACATTACAGGGTACTGGCTGTGTTCCAGGCCGACTACATTACAGTCGCGCTGCACACAGCCAACCAATGGTTGCGCGCCACATCATCGTCTGCACAGTTGGGCCTCAGATTTCTTCATCATATAATGTGGTTTTGCTGTGTTAAACAAATAAACAGTATATTATATATTTGAGATTCTTCAAATAGCCACTCTTTGCCTTGATGACAGCTTTGCACACTCTTGGCATTCTCTCAAATAAAGAAAACCCTTGAATGAGTAGGTGTGTCCAAACTTTTTGACTGGCAGTGTATACCAGTGGCGGTCAGTGCTGTTTATGATGACGGAAGACGATTTTTAAAAAATTAGCATGGCCTTATTTCTATTACAGCATGTTGGATGACTGTCATTCATATTCCATTCATCCAGTTCAATGTAACATCGATAGGTTTAGGCAACTACATGATACTCGAATTTTCCTGTACCCATCATGAAGTTGCTACAACCTAGCCTATGAATTAAGTTTACAACGTAGGTGCACACAGGTTGAGAGAAAAATTTGAGATGACAGACAGTGAAACATTCAGTACCGCCTTGCACACTCTTGCCTGCATCTAGCTGATCTAGGGTGTAATCATTAGTCCAACAGTTGCAAACAAGAGTTTCTATTGGACAAATTCAGGTATTTTTATCCCTGTTTAATTTGCTTCCATTTAAGAAATGTTTTTCAACAGAATCGGTGGAATGAATACACCCCTGATCACGCATAAACTCAGTTCACTTTCATAGCAGCCATGTTGTGTTCATTCTAGCCTCTATGCACTCTCCTCCTCTCACCTTTTTTCCTTCGTTTGTGAAGAACACATCAGCTGTATGTGACCAGGCGAAAAAACCTTTCCAAGCCAAACCATGTCAGAACCACTACACACAGCCTACATTGTTGTCCCCATATTAGCTAAACTAACGTCCTAGTCAACATAGCTAATAGAACTAATGCGTTATTAAACCCGCTACAATCATGCAGTAACGCTAAAGTGTATAGTCAGTAAGCAGTTACACCGGCGGGCCCCGGTGGCAATAAATTAATAAAACCAAAAGCTTACCTTGACTTGGAAGAGTTCCAGTGTTGTGTTGGATAGTCATAGCCAGCTAGCTAACATAGCATCCCTCTGTTTGAGCCGGGTGTTTGAGTAACTAAACTAGCCAGCTGCATTTGCTAGCTAAGTAAGTGAAACTGAAAGTGAAAGAAAATGACAGTAGAATGGCCTTACTGAAGAGCTCAGTGACTTTCAACGTGGCACCGTCATAGGATGCTACCTTTCCAACAAGTCCGTCAAATTTCTGCCCTGCTAGAGCTGCCCTGGTCAACTGTAAGTGCTGCTATTTTGAAGTGGAAATGTCTAGTAGCAACAACGGCTCAACCGCAAAGTGGTAGGCCACACAAGCTCACAGAACGGGACCGCCGATTGCTGAAGCACATAGCATGTAAAAATCGTCTGAAATCGTACCGAATTCCAAACTGCCTCTGCAAGCAACGTCAGCACAAGAACTGTTCGTCGGGAGCGTCATGAAATTGGTTTCCATGGCCGAGCAGCCGCACAAAAGCCTAAGATCTCCATGCGCAATGCCAAGTGTCGGCTGGAGTGGTGTAAAGCTCGCCGCCATTGGACTCTGGAGCAGTGAAAACCCGTTCTCTGGAGTGATGAATCACGCTTCACCATCTGGCAGTCCGACCGACGAATCTGGATTTGGAGGATGCCAGGAGAACGCTACCTGCTCGAATGCATAGTGCCAACTGTAAAGTTTGGTGGAGGAGGAATAATGAACTGGAGCTGTTTTTCATGGTTCGGGCTCCTTAGTTCCAGTGAAGGGAAATCTTAACGCTACAGCATTCAATGACATTCTAGACGATTCTGTGATTCCAACTTTGTGGCAACAGTTTGGGGAAGGCCCTTTCCTGTTTCAGCATTACAATACTCCCGTGCACAAAGTAACGTCCATACAGAAATGGTTTGTCGAGATCGGTGTGGAAGAACATGACTGTCCTGCACAGAGCCCTGACCTCAACCCCATCGAACACCTTTGAGATGAATTGGAACGCCGACTGCGAGCCAGGCCTAATCGCCCAACATCAGTGCCCGACCTCACTAATACTCTTGTGGCATCAGTCCCCGCAGCAATGTTCCAACATCTAGTGGAAAGCCTTCCCAGAAGAGTGGAGGCTGTTATAGCAGCAAAAGGGGGGGACCAACTCCATATTAATGCCCATGATTTTGGAATTAGATGTTCGATGAGCATGTGTCCACATACTTTTGGTCATGTAGTGTACATAACAGCTGTTTAAAGAAAATAATGTTTGCATGATTTGGTCAAAATAAGCATCTTACTTTGGTACTGGACGTTCCTTTGGATAGAATGATCAAGGTCTTGTCATTGTGTTGTTCCAGTGGAACAGAGTAAAACTTCCATGTGTTTTTTGGGGATCTGATACGAAGTGCATTTGCATAGACAGTGACATAGTAGTTGATACTATCTAATATACACTGTAGATTGATTCAGCTCCAGATCTGTTATTGATTTGCATGTTATATAATTTCAGCTGCTCCTTGTGAAGTCAAGGACAGTCCCTTTGATAGTCTTTGTCTTCAGGCTATCTAGTTTCAACGTTATGTAAATCTAGACACACACACAAAGGCCTGAGGTTTTTTTGGTGAGGGAGAGAGCGAGCGAGCGAGAGAGAGAACTCATATTCTCTGTTCTGTGTGATGTGACAGTCGGTCCCAGTGACTGAGCAGCTTTTACGTGAATCCCAAATGACACCCTATTCCCTATATAGTGCACTACTTTTGAACAGGCCCCCCCCCCCCCCCTTAGGTCAAAAGTAGTGCACTATGTAGGGAATAGGGTACCATTTGGGATGAAGCTTAAGAGCTGGTGTCTGAGATAGTCCCATTAAAATCCACTCAATAATGAGAACATTATTTACTGAGCTTACTCTCACACAGCTTGGCGAGGAGACCAACGTGCTGTCACCAAATAAAGCCTGAAGTATTTGAGGATAACTCTGTCGTTTTTTTTTTCTCCAGCCTTACTTAGGCTCGGAAGAGTATCAGGAATGGAAGAGGACAGTTGAATGCATGGATGATCCACTCCTGCGTCACATTCATTAACCATTGGTGGATCAACCAATCTAGAAAATGTAATCAGGGTTCAACAAATTAAAGTCATCTCACAACCTGCCAAGGCTCTGTCACCTGCCAAGGTAAAGCTGTCGTAATCAACGACGTAACATTATTTAACTTACAGATGTCTGCTTATACGATCACCTACCCACTACCTAAATGATCCTGTGTGTTATAACAGTTGAGAGGTTGTCATAAGCTCTGTCAACTCTCTCTTGGCATTTGTTGTGGCAGGTGTGCAAACAGCTTAAGGTAAAATATTGCTCAACCGAGGTCTGGTATACCTAGCATCAAATCAAATCATATTTGAGATGAGTAGTGCAAGATATGTAAACATTATTAAAAAGTGTCTCAGCATCTGCAGACAGCCAGCCACAACAAATGAAATGACTTCAGATCCTCTGGATGGCGATTGCCTCCTTTATAAAACATCTGCTCCCGTGTTCACAAAGCTTCCTAGAGTAGGAGTGCTGATCCAGAATCAGCCATCGCCTCCTCTCCATGTAGTCTTATTCATTGGGATCTAAAAAGGCGAAACTGATCCTACCAAACTCCTAGTATGAGACACTTTAATGAATCCCAGAAACAACAAGAGCTCTGACATGTGACTTCAGATCATCTGGTGGAGATTTCCTTAGTCTAAACCTACGGATACACAAACTGCTTCCTGGTTGGAACCAAAAGCGTACGTGTGATGATCAGCTTTCCATCCATGACTAGAAAGACAAGGCCTTGCATGCACAATAACAGAAAGGATCGAAACAGAATCAGTGGAGCCAGAAAGAAATTAGACAAAGAAAGAAAGTAATGTCCTCAACATAACTTTAGTCATTCACAAACAAACAAAGAAAGTAATGTCCTCAAAATAACTTTAGTCATTCACAAACGAAGAAAGAAAGTAATGTTCTCAACATAACTTTAGTCATTCACAAACAAGGCCAACATGACAAAACTTTTACATGCATTTTCATGAACATCAAATGTTGCAAAAGCAAATAATAAAACATACACAATGAAAGCAACTTAATGAATAAAGTCTCAAGGGGTCTCTCATCCATAAATGATTGGAAAAAAACTCACTCACACGCACATACAATCATTCAGATGTTTTCATATATATGAATACAAGCAATGGTGGTCAGAAGAAGCCATACTGTTATGCTGTACAAATACCTGGATGTAAATTTGCAAAATTTGCTAACAAAACATAATATCCTCATACCTAATAATTAGTTAAATGTAATCAACAAGTTATAGATCAGTAAATGTAATCAACGAGTTATAGATCAGTAATGGTGCGTATTAACCTCCTGTGAAACCTTCATCCCTTACTTATCATGTCATGACAAAAATAACATTTGATTTGCGAAAAACAGTCAAGGACAAGACAGTCAAGTGGCGTGCCTCCCTAAAACCCAACCGCCTCTCGTTATAAATAAGATATTGTGCCAATAAAGGAATAAAAATGTTCATTTTTATCTAAATCAAAAGTACGTCAAACACTAGGCCTACTCTACAATAAAGTAATTTGTGTGTGATTGTTGCACTGCAGTTCCCCACATCCAAACTGTTGTCCTGATGAAACAAGTTGTCCTGATGAAAAACATGTTGGCCTGATGAAACAAGTTGTCCTGATGAAACAAGTTGTCCTTTGACAAGAAAACAACATTCATAAAAGCAACTAACTTTGTGTGTTTAAGGTCCATAGCAACTGACTGTGTATACGGTCCATAGCAACTGACTGTGTATACGGTCCATAGCAACTGACTGTGTATACGGTCCATAGCAACTGACTGTGTATACGGTCCATAGCAACTGACTGTGTATACGGTCCATAGCAACTGACTGTGTATACGGTCCATAGCAACTGACTGTGTATACGGTCCATAGCAACTGACTGTGTATACGGTCCATAACAGTCTGAATGTGTGTACTGTCATGTAGAAAGTCCACAGCAACTGACTGACTGTGTCTATATAAGGTCAGTAACAACTGTATAACTCTGTGTATTGTATAATATCCATAGCAACTGACTGACTGTGTGTATAAGGTCCACAGCAACCCTACTGTATGTAGGAGGTCCATCATAACAGTCTTGGGAGCACCTTTCCTTCTGTTAGTACTTGTTGTGCCACTCACACTGCCCCACACTCACCTCCTCCATGTCCAAGTTTTTCCTGGATTTGTAAATGAACTCGCCAATAGCTACAAACACAGAGAGAACCAGTCCGGCCGCTAGCACTATGAAAATACCACCGATGTTCTCCACTCCCAAGGCGCTGGCCTCCTTACTGTCCTCCTCAGGACAACCGTTCCCTCGCCACCACTTCTCCTTCATCATGTGGAGCTTCCCTTCTTCCTGGAGCTGCAGGATGGCGATGGTCACCTTGTCTCTGTAGGGGGAGCCTGGGGGGGTAGATGAGGGGGGGGGGATGAGATCTTAGTGTTAGAGCTACATGTAGTGAAGATTATCAGGCCATGAGGTAAAACATAGGTCACAAATGAGCAACATTGCCCAACAAATTAGCTACGTGGCACATCATCAGCATGAAGTGAATAACGTTGGTGCATATCTGGTGACTGACGAACAGCATGAGCGAGTGGTTCTAGGTAGAAAAACAGCAAAGGGGAGAGAGAGGGCAGCCTTGACGTGTTTCCTCTAGCATGTCCGCACTCAGATGTGATAGGGGACGGTAATTCACACAAAGTGTTTGTTTTTTCCCCCTGTGTCCACGGTTCTTACCTATGGGAGTGCCTACACCGTAGCCCTTGGAGTCTATGAGGCCTCCGATCTGCGTGAGGTTACAGTTCCTCTGGCTGATGTACTCTATGCTGGTGGACTCCATGAGGAGAGCGTAGTCTGTGGTCATAACTCTCTGGATCCCCTCCCTGTTGTTCTTCACCAGAGCTGTGTTCTTCCTGCTGCTCATGAACGCCCACATCTTCTCATAGGTGGAGATCTTGGATTTCTAATGGACAAACAACGACGACAACGCATTGTTTCCTTTTTAAAAACAGCAATAATAACAGGCACATGTTTTATTGGTGGAGATTAGATTTCTGAGGAAAAGTAAAAAAGGGGAGAATTTTAATGCCAAAATCGTCAATTCAATGCAGATTCACAGGAATAACTGAACAACAGACTTTTACAGCCATTTCAGATGTATTAATATAAAGTGCATTACCCCATATTGCTGGGTCTGTTGATATTTTACACAGTGTTGATATTAGTGGTCAGCATCAGACAGCACTAACATATTGGACAGAAATGTTTTTGTTTCACACGGTTATGGAAACATCTGTCCAGTTGCTTAGAGAAAATCTAAAAGTATCTATGTAAAGTGCATGACCCCACATTAATCCATTTATTGATATTAGTACACAATGATGATATCACATGTCAGTATTAAAATCTGGCATATTGGACAGAGATGTGTTATTTTAGACTGGTGGAATATTAAATATGTCTGATTACAGAACGTATGGTTACACTGCTATGGACAGGCAAATGTCCAGTTGTTTATGAGAAAATCCCTTCTCTGATATCAAAGTATCTATATAAAGTGCATTGCTCCACATTGCTGGATTTGTTACTGTACACAGTGTTCATATTAAAAACATATTAGACAGAGATATATTGTTTCACACTGGTGTGGAAACGCCTGTTCAGTTGCTTATAGTGAAGCCTAAATTCCTGCCTGTATTTCCCTTCCTCCAATCATCTGGGCAAGCGTGACAGCTGTGTTTAAATCTCTCTCTGTTGATTAAATCTGCTCTATGCATCCAGAGGTCCTACTGTAGGCAGGCTAAGAAATATAGGGAAGTCATCACCCAGAGGTCCTACAGTAAGCTGGCTAGGAGATATAGGGGAAGTCATCACCCAGAGGTCCTACAATAAGCTGGCTAGGAGATATAGGGGAAGTCATCACCCAGAGGTCCTACAGTAAGCTGGCTAGGAGATACTGTATAGGGGAAGTCATCACCCAGAGGTCCTACTGTAGTCTGGCTAGGAGATATAGGGGAAGTCATCACCCAGAGTTCCTACTGTAGGCTAGCTAGGAGATATAGGGGAAGTCATCACCCATAGGTCCTACTGTAGGCTAGCTAGGAGATATAGGGGAAGTCATCACCCAGAGGTCCTATTGTAGTCTGGCTAGGAGATATAGGGGAAGTCATCACCCAGAGGTCCTACAGTAAGCTGGCTAGGAGATATAGGGGAAGTCATCACCCAGAGGTCCCACAGCAGGAGATATAGGGGAAGTCATCACCCAGAGGTCCTACAGTAAGCTGGCTAGGAGATATAGGGGAAGTCATCACCCAGAGGTCCTACAGTAAGCTGGCTAGGAGACATAGGGGAAGTCATCACCCAGAGGTCCTACTGTAGGCTAGCTAGGAGATATAGGGGAAGTCATCACCCAGAGGTCCTACTGTAAGCTGGCTAGGAGATATAGGGGAAGTCATCACCCAGAGGTCCCACAGCAGGAGATATAGGGGAAGTCATCACCCAGAGGTCCTACAGTAGTCTGGCTAGGAGATATAGGGGAAGTCATCACCCAGAGGTCCTACAGTAGTCTGGCTAGGAGATATAGGGGAAGTCATCACCCAGAGGTCCTACAGTAGTCTGGCTAGGAGATATAGGGGAAGTCATCACCCAGAGGTCCTACTGTAGGCTAGCTAGGAGATATAGGGGAAGTCATCACCCAGAGGTCCTACTGTAAGCTGGCTAGGAGATATAGGGGAAGTCATCACCCAGAGGTCCTACAGTAAGCTAGCTAGGAGATATAGGGGAAGTCATCACCCAGAGGTCCTACAGTAAGCTGGCTAGGAGATATAGGGGAAGTCATCACCCAGAGGTCCTACAGTAAGCTAGCTAGGAGATATAGGGGAAGTCATCACCCAGAGGTCCTACAGTAAGCTGGCTAGGAGATATAGGGGAAGTCATCACCCAGAGGTCCCACAGCAGGAGATATAGGGGAAGTCATCACCCAGAGGTCCTACAGTAAGCTGGCTAGGATATATAGGGGAAGTCATCACCCAGAGGTCCTACAGTAAGCTAGCTAGGAGATATAGGGGAAGTCATCACCCAGAGGTCCTACAGTAAGCTGGCTAGGAGATATAGGGGAAGTCATCACCCAGAGGTCCTACAGTAAGCTGGCTAGGAGATATAGGGGAAGTCATCACCCAGAGGTCCTACTGTAGGCTAGCTAGGAGATATAGGGGAAGTCATCACCCAGAGGTCCCACAGCAGGAGATATAGGGGAAGTCATCACCCAGAGGTCCCACAGCAGGAGATATAGGGGAAGTCATCACCCAGAGGTCCCACAGCAGGAGATATAGGGGAAGTCATCACCCAGAGGTCCTACAGTAGTCTGGCTAGGAGATATAGGGAAGTCATCACCCAGAGGTCCTACTGTAGGCTAGCTAGGAGATATAATGGAAGTCATCACCCAGAGGTCCTATAGTAAGCTGGCTAGGAGACACAGTGCCATTAGGGACGCAACCTCACTTTCTCTCTCCTTCCCCCTCCCTCTTTTCTGATTAAATTATATATTTATTTTTTTAACATCCATTCTCACGTTTCAGCCTTGCAGACAGACAGGCGAGGCACATGTAAAGTATTACAATCATATGTTAAGATTCATGGTTCAAAAACAATCTCCTGTCAAGGCATCAAGGACAAACAATTGTGAGATGATAGACGGATGCTCGTCTCTTTGCAATATGATGTCTCTCGCTATACTGTCGTGTCATATTGCATACGTTCATCTTCTCAGTTCTATCAAGAGGACCAATAGCCAGGGGATGTGCTCAGAGAGAGAGAAAGGTAGAGAGAGAGAGAGAGATTGTAGTTGTTAGAGAGCGTCCGTCCGTCCGTCTGTCTGTCTCTCCATGCCTGTGTGCCTGTGTCCGTGTGTCCGTGTGTCCGTGTGTCCGTGTGTCCGTGTGTCCGTGTGTCCGTGTGTGCGTGTGTCCGTGTGTGCCGTGTGTCCGTGTGTCCGTGTGTCCGTGTGTCCGTGTGTGCGTGTGTCCGTGTGTCCGTGTGTGCGTGTGTCCGTGTGTGCGTGTGTCCGTGTGTGCGTGTGTCCGTGTGTCCGTGTGTCCGTGTGTGCGTGTGTCCGTGTGTCCGTGTGCCCGTGTGCCCGTGTGTCCGTGTGTCCGTGTGTCCGTGTGTCCGTGTGTCCGTGTGTCCGTGTGTCCGTGTGTCCGTGTGTCCGTGTGTCCGTGTGTGCGTGTGTCCGTGTGTGCGTGTGTGCGTGTGTCCGTGTGTATACCTTGAAGAAGGTCATGGTGGATCCATCTCTCACAGCTCCGTACTCTATCTTGGTCTGCTTGGCCAGGTCGTCAGCCGAGTCGATGGGGGAGTCCATCCTCTCCACAGTGAGGAACGCGGCCAGGTTGGCCGTGTAGGACGAGATGATGATCAGGGTGAAGAACCACCAGATGCCTCCTACTATCCTCGTCGACAGGGCTTTAGGCATCAGCTCAGATCCTGTTGTGTGAGAACCCAATAACACAGACAGGTTAGGAGAGTCCATTCCTATTTGTAGACTCTCCTGAGATGATAAGAATTTGTCTGAAAGACAACAAAAAAATCTGTGCGCTCTCGGATAGTATTGAGTTCACATGGTGCTCTTCGGTTTCCCAGGCTTGTAGCATTAACCAAAATCCTTTAACAATTTGTCTGATACCAGATATCTGAGAAAATGTCGAATTGAAGAAAAAAACTGACTTAAATTGCTCTCGCTAATTTTCCCACCCATATGAACAACCTTGGCTTTTCATTCTTTGCAGTACATAGGAGGGAGACAGTGGTATGAGGGTAGTATAAGGGCACATTCATGAATCCTTAGTCTTGTTACTGACAGCTGTACCTTCCTGCATTAGTGGGCTAAAAGAGATACAAACAGCTGTACCTTCCTGCATCAGTGGGCTAAAAGAGATACAAACAGCTGTACCTTCCTGCATTAGTGGGCTAAAAGAGATACAAACAGCTGTACCTTCCTGCATCAGTGGGCTAAAAGAGATACAAACAGCTGTATCTTCCTGCATCAGTGAGCTAAAAGAGATACAAACAGCTGTACCTTCCTGCATCAGATGGCTAAAAGAGATACAGACAGCTGTACCTTCCTGCATTAGTGGGCTAAAAGAGATACAAACAGCTGTACCTTCCTGCATTAGTGGGCTAAAAGAGATACAGACAGATAGCTGTACCTTCCTGCATCAGTGGGCTAAAAGAGATACAGACAGATAGCTGCACCTTCCTGCATTAGTGGGCTAAAAGAGATACAGACAGATAGCTGTACCTTGATGCATTAGTGGGCTAAAAGAGATACAGACAGATAGCTGTACCTTGCTGCATCAGAGCTCCCAC
Organism: Coregonus lavaretus; assembly: GCF_964263955.1. Classification (NCBI taxonomy): domain Eukaryota; kingdom Metazoa; phylum Chordata; class Actinopteri; order Salmoniformes; family Salmonidae; genus Coregonus; species Coregonus lavaretus. Next base: position 41,103,091 of record NC_140013.1, read on the forward strand.
CCCAAACCAGACGGAGTTGATGAGAGTGAAGTTGTTCTCCACCACGTCAGAGTCAGGGTTACAGGGGTGAGGGTTGTACCACTCGTAGGGGGTAAACCTACACACACACAGGAAAAGGGCAGTTAAACAATAACAATGGATGTGTCCCAAATGGCACCCTATTTCCTTTAGTGCACTACATTTGACCATGGGCCCTGGTCAAAAGTAGTGCGCTGCATATGGAATAGGGTGCCATTTGGGACACACGCAATGAAAACATAACGTAATTGAGTACAGCCTCACCGCTACCAGCTAGTTTTTCTGTATTGTGCCGCCACCCTAAAATCTAGATCCCAATGATTTTGAGTCGCTTTGGATAAGAGTGTCTGCTAAATGACAGAAATGTAAATGCAAATGCAATTAAAGTACAGAATAAGCCAAATTAAATTTGTTTTGGCTCCCATTTGCTGTTTGAAACTCCAACATTCTGTTGTAACGTGGTGTTGGTTCCCTCTACATTCTGTTGTAAAGTGGTGTTGGTCCCCTCTACATTCTGTTGTAACGTGGTGTTGGTCCCCTCTACATTCTGTTGTAAAGTGGTGTTGGTTCCCTCTACATTCTGTTGTAAAGTGGTGTTGGTTCCCTCTACATTCTGTTGTAAAGTGGTGTTGGTCCCCTCTACATTCTGTTGTAAAGTGGTGTTGGTCCCCTCTACATTCTGTTGTAAAGTGGTGTTGGTCCCCTCTACATTCTGTTGTAAAGTGGTGTTGGTCCCCTCTACATTCTGTTGTAAAGTGGTGTTGGTCCCCTCTACATTCTGTTGTAAAGTGGTGTTGGTTCCCTCTACATTCTGTTGTAAAGTGGTGTTGGTTCCCTCTACATTCTGTTGTAAAGTGGTGTTGGTCCCCTCTACATTCTGTTGTAAAGTGGTGTTGGTTCCCTCTACATTCTGTTGTAAAGTGGTGTTGGTTCCCTCTACATTCTGTTGTAAAGTGGTGTTGGTCCCCTCTACATTCTGTTGTAAAGTGGTGTTGGTCCTGCAAAGCTCCACAGCGGAGATTGGAGTATCTGTCCATAGGACCACTTTAAAATAAGCAAACACGTTTGGTGTTCGCCAAAAGGCATGTGGGAGAAGGTACTCTGGTCAGATGAGACTCAAATTGAGCTTTTTGGCCATCAAGGAAAACGCTATGTCTGGCTCAAACCCAACACCTCTCATCACCCAGAGAACACCATCCTCACAGTGAAGCATGGTGGTGGCAGCATCATGCTGTGGGGATGTTTTTCATCGGCAGGGACTGAGAAACTGGTCAGAATTGAAGGAATGATGGATGGCGCTAAATACAGGGAAATTATTGAGGGAAACCTGTTTCAGTCTTCCAGAGATTTAAGACTGGGATGGAGGTTCACCTTCCAGCAGGACAATGACCCTAAGCATAATGCTAAAGCAACACTAGAGTGGTTTAAGGGGAAACATTTAAATGTATTGGAGTGGCCTAGTCAAAGCCCAGACCTCAATCCAATTGAGAATCTGTGGTATGACTTAAAGATTGCTGTACACTAGCGGAACCCATCCAACTTGAAGGAGCTGGAGCAGTTTTGCCTTGAAGAATGGGCAAAAATCCCAGTGGCTAGATGTGCCAAGCTTATAGAGACATCCCCCAAGAGACTTGCAGCTGTAATTGCTGCAAAAGGTGGCTCTACAAAGTATTGATTTGGTGGGGGGGTGAATAGTTATGCAAAAAATATTTTGCATCGTCAATGTGGTAGGCATGTTGTGTAAATCAAATGATACAAACCCCCCAAAAATCCATTTTAATTCCAGGTTGTAAGGCAACAAAATAGGAAAAATGCCAAGGGGGGTGAATACTTTCGCAAGCCACTGTAGTTTGACTAATTTCAGTTTATGTGACAAAACAAGCAATTAAAGGAGAACCATTGTACCATCTAAACCGCTGTGAAATATATTTTCAATAACCAAAAATATTGTATTTTCAGCTGTTTGAAGCTTGTATACAAAACCGAAAGTAAAAGACGCAAAAACTAAACTTAAAGCGGCAATCAGCAGTAAAAACAATAACAAAGTTGACTCCCCGCCCCTGGTTCGGTAAAAAGCTGAGAGATGGGGCTGGAGAAATGTAACCACTCTCAAATTCATAGACAGAGCTATGGATGCAAGGACTGACCATCCATGATATCAAAATGATAGTTTTAACCATGTTTTGAATGTTAAATTCAGATCTCCCTACCATCATATCTAAGCCAATATGACACCAATCTCAATGAAAATTAGCTAATCAACTTGATTGGATTACACAACATACTCCCAGCCTCTCTCGTCATGAGCCGTCTGTCCGTTATCAAGAACCACATGCTCGACTGAGGGAGCTTACAGATATGTATGTATGTGTGGGGTCACAGAGATGAGGTAGTCATTCAAAAATCATGTTGAACATTATTATTGCACACAGAGTGAGTTTACTCCTAAACTTATTATAGGCTTGCCATATACTGTATGTGTGTACCAGTATACATCATTTTAATAGCAGGACACTATAAAGTTCATTATTCCTATGAAGAGAATGAGTTAGGGGTTGTTTGAGAAGGTTTGAATCCTAAGCAACCTGCCTACACATAGTTTGAAGTACAACAGACCAACATAGCTACTGCAGTAGGTCAAAACTCTGTGCTGGAAAACCTTGGTGGAGCATGGGTGGAGTAGGCATTGTGGTGTTAATGTGAATTTCTTTTTCGGCTTCAGACCAATGCCCCTAACCCCTAAACCCTAACCCCTAAACCCTAACCCCTAACCCTAACCCCTAACCCCTAAACCCTAACCCCTAACCCTAACCCCTAACCCCTAACCCCTACACCCTAACCCCTAACCCCTAACCCCTTACACCCTAACCTCTACACCCTAACCCCTAAACCCTAACCCCTAAACCCTAACCCCTAACCCTAACCCCTAACCCCTACACCCTAACCCCTAACCCCTAACCCCTAACCCCTTACACCCTAACCCCTTACACCCTAACCCCAACCCCTTACACCCTAACCCTAACCCCTAACCCCTAACCCCTAACCCCTTACACCCTAACCCCTTACACCCTAACCCCTAAACCCTAACCCCTACACCCTAACCCCTACACCCTAACCCCTAAACCCTAACCCCTAACCCCTAAACCCTAACCCCTAACCCCTAACCCCTTACACCTAAACACTAACCCCTTACACCCTAACCCCTAAACCCTAACCCCTAAACCCTAACCCCTAAACCCTAAACCCTAACCCCTTACACCCTAACCCCTAAACCCTAACCCCTAAACCCTAAACCCTAACCCCTAAACCCTAACCCCTAACCCCTAACCCCTTACACCCTAAACCCTAAACCCTAACCCCTAAACCCTAACCCCTAAACCCTAACCCCTAAACCCTAACCCCTAAACCCTAACCCCTTACACCCTAACCCCTTACACCCTAACCCCTAAACCCTAACCCCTAAACCCTAACCCCTAAACCCTAACCCCTACACCCTAACCCCTAAACCCTAACCCCTACACCCTAACCCTAAACCCTAACCCCTAAACCCTAACCCCTAAACCCTAACCCCTAAACCCTAACCCCTACACCCTAACCCCTAAACCCTAACCCCTAAACCCTAAACCCTAAACCCTAACCCTTAAACCCTAACCCCTAAACCCTAACCCCTTACACCCTAAACCCTAAACCCTAACCCTAACCCTTAAACCCTAACCCCTAACCCTAACCCCTAACCCCTAAACCCTAA
>NC_140013.1:41107056-41154556 GCF_964263955.1 Coregonus lavaretus
CATCAGACAGAGTGTAGAGGGAAACAGCTCCATCAGACACAGTGTAGAGGGAAACAGCTCCATCAGACACAGTGTAGAGGGAAGCAGCTCCATCAGATAGAGTGTAGAGGGAAGCAGCTCCATCAGACAGAGTGTAGAGGGAAGCAGCTCCATCAGATAGAGTGTAGAGGGAAGCAGCTCCATCAGACAGAGTGTAGAGGGAAGCAGCTCCATCAGATAGTGTAGAGGGAAGCAGCTCCATCAGACACAGTGTAGAGGGAAGCAGCTCCATCAGACACAGTGTACAGGGAAGCAGCTCCATCAGATAGTGTAGAGGGAAGCAGCTCCATCAGACATAGTGTAGAGGGAAGCAGCTCCATCAGACAGAGTGTAGAGGGAAGCAGCTCCATCAGACAGAGTGTAGAGGGAAGCAGCTCCATCAGACAGAGTGTAGAGGGAAGCAGCTCCATCAGACAGAGTGTAGAGGGAAGCAGCTCCATCAGACACAGTGTAGAGGGAAGCAGCTCCATCAGACACAGTGTAGAGGGAAACAGCTCCATCAGACAGAGTGTAGAGGGAAGCAGCTCCATCAGACACAGTGTAGAGGGAAGCAGCTCCATCAGATAGTGTGTAGAGGGAAGCAGCTCCACCAGACACAGTGTAGAGGGAAGCAGCTCCATCAGACACAGTGTAGAGGAAAGCAGCTCTACTGTTTGTTTGTATAGAGGATCCTCAAACACAGTAATCCAACATCTCTTTGTGTAGAGAGGCTCCAGGTACTGACATACTATCTGTGTCCCCAATGGCGCCCTATTCCCTATATATTGCACTAAGGAATAGGGTGCCATTTAGGACGTGGCCACAGAGACTTTATAAACATCTCCAGCAGTCGTACTGCCTGCACAAATACACAGTATTTCTCTCTCTCCCCCTCACTCTCTATAGCTGTGGGGGCTGGATGAGGCAGTGAGTGAATCTGGGGGTCACTGAGTGTCTGATTCATCCAGGCTATTCACATCTGTTTAAATACTATTTCTACTGGGGTTGATCATACAGAAGAAGTGTGTTTGATTCAGGATCGAAAGACAGAGCAGCCTATAATTTAATGCATCAGACTTCTTTCAGTTTTAAATCAATGAGTCACCGTGGTAACGATAATGACATGGGCTGTGTCTCTAATGGCATCCCTATTCCCTACACAGTGCACTCGTTTTGACCAGGCCCCTGGGGTGCAATTTCAGACGAACTCATCGGCTCAGATGAGATCCGTCCGTGATTAAAAACACCGTGCCACTTCAGTCTCCACAACCGGCCTCTTTCATACTGCCCATATTTATGCAAAGTGCTCCTCTGTGCTTTTTGGAGAGGTGAAAAAGCCCTTTTTCTGAAAGCTTTGGTGTTATATAAAAGGGAAACGAAGTGTTGAAGATACTTGTGGTGGTTAAATATTAGGACGATGTTCCTGGAATATCAATGTATTTTCTTTCTCTTCCGCTGTATGGGGAGATGGATCAAAACCTGCCATATGCTACACTGGTATACATAGCTGCCTGTGTTCAGAACCTGCAGCAATGCAATGGGTTTAAATCTCAGAATTACAGCATCCGTAAATCAAGATATTAGCTTTCGTCTGGAATACACAAAATGGGTCTGTGGTGTTTCACATTGACTATAATATTGCTTTGATACAGGACGTGAGAGGAATGGGAATAATGGTGTGAATTATTTTGCTTAAGTGATCTTTAAAAAGGCACCAAGGCAGAATGTCACTCAAAAACTGGCAGGGTTTTAGTGAAGGCAGAAAAATTGTAATATAGGAAAAACAGTTGAGGAAAAATTAGTATTAAAATGTCAAATACAAAATGGTTGACTGATCCAATGGCGTTTTAAATGGCACACATAGGCCTCATCCCAAATGGTAGTACTTTGGACCAGGCTCCATAGGGTTCTGGCCAGAACAAGTGGACCAGGCTCCATAGGGTTCTGGCCAGAACAAGTGGACCAGGCTCCATAGGGTTCTGGCCAGAACAAGTGGACCAGGCTCCATAGGGTTCTGGCCAGAACAAGTGGACCAGGCTCCATAGGGTTCTGGCCAGAACAAGTGGACCAGGCTCCATAGGGTTCTGGCCAGAACAAGTGGACCAGGCTCCATAGGGTTCTGGCCAGAACAAGTGGACCAGGCTCCATAGGGTTCTGGCCAGAACAAGTGGACCAGGCTCCATAGGGTTCTGGCCAGAACAAGTGGACCAGGCTCCATAGGGTTCTGGCCAGAACAAGTGAACTTTAGGGAATATGCTGCCATTTTGGATAAAGACACATAATCCACCCAAGTGAATAAAAAAAAAGATACATTATAAAGAGAGGACCAACAGACAAGACAATAAGCAAACACCATTGGTTTAATACAGTTTAATGACTCTTTTCAACAATTATTGCATTGGGATACAACATAATCTTGTTCACCTGACAATGCTATGGGGGACGAGGTTAGGACACAACCACAAAACCACAGCAGAGATCCTCGTGAAGGCAGACTAGTGACGCAGGCTGAGTCCCAACTGACACACTATTCCCTTTATAGTGCACTACTTTTGACCAGGGCTCTATGGAACCGGGTCAAAAGTAGTGCACTATAAAGGGAATAGGGTGTCATTTGGTTTACAGTAGGCAACAGTCTTCATGTAATAACCACTACATCTAACTAATACTTTTCAGTTATCCTCTGGTAAATACTACTCAGTGATCCTTCATGTTTGATGCTACATGACCTTAACCCCACCCACACAGTCAGAATCCCAAAGCAACACCCTAGTCCCCGTTTGGTGCACTACTTTTGATCAGGGCCCCAAAAGGGGGGGGCTGGTGAAAAGTAGTGCACTACAAGGAATAGGGTGCCATTTGGGAGGTAACATACAGGTACTCAGTGAGCATGAACAATCTTAGTCTTTTCCTAAATAGAATAGTATTTTTGCCTTAGAATTGCTGACAGTATGGACCTTTGCAGATAACGTTAAACAATATATATATATATATATATATATATATCACTGAAATCAAAGCTCCATTTCTGTCAGGGGTAAAAGCAACTACATACAGTATAAGGGATAGACAAGAGGGGAAGTAAGCTGTGCAGGACGGACAATGGTTTAAGAATACGGACGGCCCGTTTCCTGTCTTTTAGCAGGATCCAGTACTGTTACTTAGTCTTCTTTGCCACTCTACCTCTCTAATAATGGTTGTATGTCGATTGGCGTGTCCATTCCAGAAGCCTACATAACTCAAACACATCACACCAGACAGGCTATCGGCTGCCTGAACTCAAACACATCACACCAGACAGGCTATCGGCAGCCTGTATTCAGTGCTCTTATTACGTGGCTTTAGCTGCAAATGACTGACACAAACAAGTATATATAAACAGGTAAAATGCATGATCCCTAGCTGCTTTGATAAAAGACCCGTCACACCACAGAGGTATTACAAACCCACTAAAGCCAGGTTAAGTCAACAAAATTATATATTATTAAAGATAGCTTATTTCGATGTAAATACAATTTCAACAAAAGCATCAATAGATCCACAATGATGAAGCAAAACACGATGACGTCCACAGTGATCTCCTGGGTTTGTTTCCCAAATGGCACCCTATTCCTTTATATATAGTGCACTACTTTTGACCCTATTCCCGATGGGCCCCTGGTCAAAAGTAGTGCACTACATAGGGAATAGGGTGCCATTTGGGACACAGAGGACATGGTTCTAATGCAGCGCTGGTAACCCATCTCTTTTTCTGTCCTGTTCCTTTTAAATAGACAAACACTTTCAAAACATTGTTGGCATTTAAATACAAAATCATAAGTATTAAATTGTGCGTGCTATATTTGTATATAAATTGCACACAAATCCAAAAAACTATATATATTTCAAATTATCTCTTTACAAGCCTGTGCATCCTGGAATCAGTGGAAAAGGTAGTACTATTGCTAACTGCATTAGCATTACTGTACCACAAGTAATGATTTATGTTAGCATTACTGTACCACAAGTAATGATTTATATTAGCATTACTGTACCACAAGTAATGATTTATGTTAGCATTACTGTACCACAAGTAATGCTTTATGTTAGCATTACTGTACCACAAGTAATGCGTTATGTTAGCATGTTAGCATTACTGTACCACAAGTAATGCTTTATGTTAGCATTACTGTACCACAAGTAATGCTTTATGTTAGCATTACTGTACCACAAGTAATGCTTTATGTTAGCATTACTGTACCACAAGTAATGCTTTATGTTAGCATTACTGTACCACAAGTAATGCGTTATGTTAGCATTACTGTACCACAAGTAATGCGTTATGTTAGCATGTTAGCATTACTGTACCACAAGTAATGCTTTATGTTAGCATATTAGCATTACCATACCACAGTTCCTTTTCAAGTGTTGCAGTTTTCATACCAAGGCTTGGTAAACTAGCGGTGGGTGGATGGACTCAAAATATCAATGATACATACTGTGTAAGTGGCAGAATTACAGGAACTTTCCCAAAATGTCCAGGTTTTCCAGAATTCCTGGTTGGAGGATTCCGGATTTCCTGCTTATTCTTCTCTGATTCCTGAAATCTTCCGACCTGGGAATTTTGGGAATATTACCGGAATTCTGCAACCCTAATCCTGTGTTATATCATATTAGTGTAACATATAACGCCCTATTCAGCAAGGCCCGACTTGGTTATAGTGGGAAACTTCCTTCTACACCATGCTGCGTTACAGCTGATGTTAATACGGTCATCTATGATCATCGATGGTTAGCTACTAACTATTGTTAAAGGTGTATGAAAAACGTAGGAACCCACAAAAGGTAAATGGAGAAGGGGGAGGGAGGGGGGAGAGAGGGTGGCAGGGAGGGAGGGGGCAGACAGGGAGGGAGGGGGCAGAGAGGGAGGGAGGGAGGGAGGGAGGGAGGGAGAAGGCATTAGTGGCGTGTGGTTGGTTGACACTGAAAAAACGGACAGTGATTGGCTGATAACAGTGAGGTTGGCGCTAGCTGGGCTGGCATCTGAATCTGACGCCCGTCTGTTTCTGCTGGTAGCGAGCGTCAGTCGTAGTGCTCTAATAACAGGACTCTGTATCGTCATTACCTAGGATCAGAGCTGTCCTGCAGGGGATGTACACCTGGTGGAGAGAGAGAAAAAAGAGGTAGAGGGGAGGGGGATGGAGAGGGGAGGGGGATGGAGAGGGGAGGGGGGAGGGGGATGGGGATGGAGAGGGGAGGGGGAGAAGTAGAGGGGAAGAAGTAGAGGGGAGGGGGATGGAGAGGGGAGGGGGATGGAGAGGGGAGGGGGATGGGGAGGGGAGGGGGATGGAGAGGGGAGGGGAGGGGGATGGAGAGGGGAGGGGAGGGGGATGGAGAGGGGAGGGGGATGGAGAGGGGAGGGGGATGGGGAGGGGAGGGGGAGATGGAGAGGGGAGGGGGAGAAGTAGAGGGGAGGGGGAGAAGTAGAGGGGAGGGGGATGGAGAGGGGAGGGGGATGGAGAGGGGAGGGGGATGGAGAGGGGAGGGGGATGGGGAGGGGAGGGGGAGATGGAGAGGGGAGGGGGAGAAGTAGAGGGGAGGGGGAGAAGTAGAGGGGAGGGGGATGGAGATGGGAGGGGGAGAAGAGAGAGGAGACACTTTTATAAGAAAATAAACTGCAGGTTAAATATTCCTAAAACATCATGAGATGGCCCTGTAGAGTGCTTCCCTAATGGCACCCTATTCCCTACATAGTGCACAGGGCTCTGGTCAAAAGTAGTACACTATATGAGAAATAGGGTGTCATTTGGAACGCAGACATAGACTATTTCTGAAGATGATTGCATATTCCAGAGACATACAGTGAGGGAAAAAAGTATTTGATCCCCTGCTGATTTTGTACGTTTTCCCATTGACAAAGAAATTATCAGTCTATAATTTTAATGGTAGGCTTATTTGAACAGTGAGAGACAGAATAACAACAAAAAAATCCAGAAAAACGCATGTCAAAAATGTTATAAATTGATTTGCATTTTAATGAGGGAAATAAGTATTTGACCCCCTCTCAATCAGAAAGATTTCTGGCTCCCAGGTGTCTTTTATACAGGTAACGAGCTGAGATTAGGAACACACTCTTAAAGGGAGTGCTCCTAATCTCAGTTTGTTACCTGTATAAAAGACACCTGTCCACAGAAGCAATCAATCAATCAGATTCCAAACTCTCCACGATGGCCAAGACCAAAGAGCTCTCCAACGATGTCAGGGACAAGATTGTAGACCTACACAAGGCTGGAATGGGCTACAAGACCATCGCCAAGCAGCTTGGTGAGTAGGTGACAACAGTTGGTGCGATTATTCGCAAATGGAAGAAACACAAAATAACTATCAATCTCCCTCGGCCTGGGGCTCCATGCAAGATCTCACCTCAAGAAAACAATTGGTAACACACTACGCCATGAAGGACTGAAATCCTGCAGTGCCCGCAAGGTCCCCCTGCTCAAGAAAGCACATATATAGGCCCGTCTGAAGTTTGCCAATTAACATCTGAATGATTCAGAGGAGAACTGGGTGAAAGTGTTGTGGTCAGATGAGACCAAAATCGAGCTCTTTGGCATCAACTCAACTCGCCGTGTTTGGAGGAGGAGGAATGCTGCCTATGACCCCAAGAACACCATCCTCACCGTCAAACATGGAGGTGAAAACATTATGCTTTGGGGGTGTTTTTCTGCTAAGGGGACAGGACAACTTCACCGCATTAAAGGGACGATGGACGGGGCCATGTACCGTCAAATCTTTGATGAGAACCTCCTTCCCTCAGCCAGGGCATTGAAAATGGGTCGTGGATGGGTATTCCAGCATGACAATGACCCAAAACACACGGCCAAGGCAACAAAGGAGTGGCTCAAGAAGAAGCACATTAAGGTCCTGGAGTGGCCTAGCCAGTCTCCAGAACTTAATCCCATAGAAAATCTGTGGAGGGAGCTGAAGATTCGAGTTGCCAAACGTCAGCCTCGAAACCTTAATGACTTGGAGAAGATCTGCAAAGACGAGTGGAACAAAATCCCAGACAGCAGCAGTCATACTAAACCAGTCAGCAGCAGTCATACTGAACCAGTCAGCAGCAGTCATACTGAACCAGACATACTGAACCAGACAGCAGCAGTCATACTGAACCAGTCAGCAGCAGTCATACTGAACCAGACAGCAGCAGTCATACTGAACCAGTCAACAGCAGTCATACTGAACCAGACAGCAGCAGTCATACTGAACCAGTCAGCAGCAGTCATACTGAACCAGTCAGCAGCAGTCATACTGAACCAGTCAACAGCAGTCATACTGAACCAGACAGCAGCAGTCATACTGAACCAGACAGCAGCAGTCATACTGAACCAGACAGCAGCAGTCATACTGAACCAGACAGCAGCAGTCATACTGAACCAGACAGCAGCAGTCATACTGAACCAGACAGCAGCAGTCATACTGAACCAGTCAGCAGCAGTCATACTGAACCAGTCAGCAGCAGTCATACTGAACCAGACATACTGAACCAGACAGCAGCAGTCATACTGAACCAGTCAGCAGCAGTCATACTGAACCAGTCAGCAGCAGTCATACTGAACCAGACATACTGAACCAGACAGCAGCAGTCATACTGAACCAGTCAACAGCAGTCATACTGAACCAGACATACTGAACCAGACAGCAGCAGTCATACTGAACCAGACAGCAGCAGTCATACTGAACCAGACAGCAGCAGTCATACTGAACCAGACAGCAGCAGTCATACTGAACCAGACAGCAGCAGTCATACTGAACCAGACAGCAGCAGTCATACTGAACCAGACAGCAGCAGTCATACTGAACCAGACAGCAGCAGTCATACTGAACCAGACAGCAGCAGTCATACTGAACCAGACAGCAGCAGTCATACTGAACCAGACAGCAGCAGTCATACTGAACCAGTCAGCAGCAGTCATACTGAACCAGACAGCAGCAGTCATACTGAACCAGTCAACAGCAGTCATACTGAACCAGACAGCAGCAGTCATACTGAACCAGTCAACAGCAGTCATACTGAACCAGACAGCAGCAGTCATACTGAACCAGTCAACAGCAGTCATACTGAACCAGTCAGCAGCAGTCATACTGAACCAGTCAGCAGCAGTCATACTGAACCAGACAGCAGCAGTCATACTGAACCAGTCAACAGCAGCAGCATAATAGATAGATGTAAGACAGGTTTGAAATGATTATGTTTTAGTCAGATATTATATCTATTTGGGCTTCTTGCGGTCAATTTGAAGTTGACAAATTATTTGTAATTATGTTCCGGTCTCCTGACCATCCGCTCAAGAAAAAATTGTCCCCACGGCTGAATCTAGTTGATAATCCCTGGACTAAAGACTAAAGAGCCCTAAACTATGGCTGCAGAATGATTCTCTATCCGTCTGTCTTTCTCCCAGGAGTGAGTCCTCGGTCACTCTTCCTGATGGAAACCTCAGATCAAACTTTTTGTCGATTTTTGAGTTTGAACACATTTAAAGTAGGGATTCCCATCCATGTTTTGGGCAAGTTTAATGACTCTAGAAATTCAGATTTTTCATTGTTACGTGAAATTATTACATAGCATTATATCTGAAAATAAATTGCTTTACTGTAGTTGAAAGTTCTTGGTTATTGATTTGATCTATTTCACACATCCTCCTATTCTCCGGTACCCCGGGTAGCTACAATTAAATTATGTACAACATCAGATTCTTTACAAACCTACTATTGCATCATTAAACTGCTGAAACTTTTGCCTGGAGTGAAAACGCTAGTTCTTTGAATTTTGAAAAATGTTCCTCTTCAAATCAAGTCAATAATACATGTAAAGCATATTGACAAGCTGTGCCTTGTTTCTATATATTGAACATAGCCAACATGAAACATTGATATTGAACATAGCCAACATGAAACATTGATATTGAACATAGCCAACATGAAACATTGATATTGAACATAGCCAAAATCAAACATTGATATTGAACATAGCCAATACAAGAAGAAGCATTTCAAGGTCCTGGAGTGGCCTAGCCAGTCTCCAGATCTCAACCCCATAGAAAATCTTTGGAGGGAGTTGAAAGTCTGTGTTGCCCAGCGACAGCCCCAAAACATCACTGCTCTAGAGGAGATCTGCATGGAGGAATGGGCTAAAATACCAGCAACAGTGTGTGAAAACCTTGTGAAGACTTACAGAAAACGTTTGACCTGTGTCATTGCCAACAAAGGGTATATAACAAAGTATTGAGAAACTTTTGTTATTGACCAAATACTTATTTTCCACCATAATTTGCAAATAAATTCATTAAAAATCCTACAATGTGATTTTCAGGATTTTTTTTTCTCATTTTGTCTGTCATAGTTGACGTGTACCTATGATGAAAATTACAGGCCTCTCTCATCTTTTTAAGTGGGAGAACTTGCACAATTGGTGGCTGACTAAATACTTTTTCCCCCACTGTATCTACCCTTTCCATTCTATCGCCCTCTGAGAATATCTACCCTTTCCATTCTATAACCCTCTGAGAATATCTATCCTTTCCATTCTATTACCCTCTGAGAATATCTACCCTTTCCATTCTATAACCCTCTGAGAATATCTACCCTTTCCATTCTATAACCCTCTGAGAATATCTACCCTTTCCATTCTATTGCCCTCTGAGAATATCTACCCTTTCCATTCTATAACCCTCTGAGAATATCTACCCTTTCCATTCTATAACCCTCTGAGAATATCGACCCTTTCCATTCTATTGCCCTCTGAGAATATCTACCCTTTCCATTCTATAACCCTCTGAGAATATCTACCCTTTCCATTCTATTACCCTCTGAGAATATCTACCCTTTCCATTCTATTGCCCTCTGAGAATATCTACCCTTTCCATTCTATTGCCCTCTGAGAATATCTACCCTTTCCATTCTATAACCCTCTGAGAATATCTACCCTTTCCATTCTATAACCCTCTGAGAATATCTACCCTTTCCATTCTATTGCCCTCTGAGAATATCTACCCTTTCCATTCTATTGCCCTCTGAGAATAACAGGTGCTAATGCTTGGTATGCAGCAGCTAGAAGATCAGTCTCTAGTTGTTCCCGAGTAAACATTACTACACATTAAAAAATAGCTTTCTAACAAGTGGATGAATAGAACTGCTGGATCTCAAATCAAGTGTAGCAGATAGTTCTGGATCATTTCTTTGTCCAACTTTAAAACCCGTGAGACATCGCCTTGCTCTGACAGCTGTGTGAGGCGTATCTGTAGTTTGTGGTGTGTGAGTGGATCAGAATTAAGATCAAGCTTTACCAGATGCATGCATTTCTAAACCACTATCCAAAGGCATCCTCCATCCATTTACACAAAATCACAAGACAATCGTATTTCAATTTGCCCACATCACAGAGAGACAAAACCAGGACTCATGGAACTGTTGTAACTAAAACAGGCAGGCACACTTTAGTGCTACAGTGCAGTGAATCCCAAATGGTACCCTATTCTCTTTATAGTGCACTACTAGCCTATGGGACCCGGTCAAAAGTAGTGCACTACGTAGGGAATAGGGTGCCATTTGAGACGCAAAATTCACTTCAGATGTATGTTGGAGGAGCAGAAATTACCCAGACATAAAACATAGCATCTTCTTCCAAGCAGAGAACTGTAGATTGAAACTGTGTGCAGAGCTGTAAACAATTCAGTCACCCTCTGAACTCTTTCTGCATCACACTCACACACTCACACTGTGCTGTGCTCTGCTTCCATGGTGCCAGCCCATCCTGCTGCATCAGTGGCGCTGAGTCTTACTGACTGGGGACAGCTTGGCACAATAGGAGCAGAGCAGAGCAGAGCACAGCACAGAACACACAACCCCACGCTGCTGAAACACAGAACACACAACCCCACGCTGCTGAAACACAGAACACACAACCCCACGCTGCTGAAACACAGAACACACAACCCCACGCTGCTGAAACACAGAACACACAACCCCACGCTGCTGAAACACAGAACACACAACCCCACGCTGCTGAAACACAGAACACACAACCCCACGCTGCTGAAACACAGAACACACAACCCCACGCTGCTGAAACACAGAACACACAACCCCACGCTGCTGAAACACAGAACACACAACCCCACGCTGCTGAAACACAGAACACACAACCCCACGCTGCTGAAACACAGAACACACAACCCCACGCTGCTGAAACACAGAACACACAACCCCACGCTGCTGAAACACAGAACACACAACCCCACGCTGCTGAAACACAGAACACACAACCCCACGCTGCTGAAACACAGAACACACAACCCCACGCTGCTGAAACACAGAACACACAACCCCACGCTGCTGAAACACAGAACACACAACCCCACGCTGCTGAAACACAGAACACACAACCCCACGCTGCTGAAACACAGAACACACAACCCCACGCTGCTGAAACACAGAACACACAACCCCACGCTGCTGAAACACAGAACACACAACCCCACGCTGCTGAAACACAGAACACACAACCCCACGCTGCTGAAACACAGAACACACAACCCCACGCTGCTGAAACACAGAACACACAACCCCACGCTGCTGAAACACAGAACACACAACCCCACGCTGCTGAAACACAGAACACACAACCCCACGCTGCTGAAACACAGAACACACAACCCCACGCTGCTGAAACACAGAACACACAACCCCACGCTGCTGAAACACAGAACACACAACCCCACGCTGCTGAAACACAGAACACACAACCCCACGCTGCTGAAACACAGAACACACAACCCCACGCTGCTGAAACACAGAACACACAACCCCACGCTGCTGAAACACAGAACACACATTACTCTCATGTCTAATGAAATAGTTACAGTGGGAGTCTCCACAGCTCCACTAGCACAGAGAGACATCCTCAATGGCACCCTAACCCCTATGTTTAGTGCAATACTTGTGAGCAGGGCACATAGGGAATAAGCACTATATAGGGAATACGTTGTCATTTGGGACGCAGTTACGGAGTGGCACATAGTGAATTACTGCACCTGTTTAGACAAAAGACTACCACTGTGTCTAACCTGGGATGTGTCAACACTGATGATATCAGCCAAATGAACACACTGGAGACATATTCAGAATCCATGTGAGAACAAAGAGAAACCGATTGTCTGTTAGTGTTAGGACTGTAATCAGGGTTAGATAATCCCCCACCCTTAGGACTGTAATCAGGGTTAGATAATCCCCCACCCTTAGGACTGTAATCAGGGTTAGATAATCCCCCACCCTTAGGACTGTAATCAGGGTTAGATAATCCCCCACCCTTAGGACTGTAATCAGGGTTAGATAATCCCCCACCCTTAGGACTGTAATCAGGGTTAGATAATCCCCCACCCTTAGGACTGTAATCAGGGTTAGATAATTCCCCCACCCTTAGGACTGTAATCAGGGTTAGATAATCCCCCACCCTTAGGACTGTAATCAGGGTTAGATAATCCCCCACCCTTAGGACTGTCATCAGGGTTAGATAATTCCCCCACCCTTAGGACTGTAATCAGGGTTAGATAATCCCCCACCCTTAGGACTGTAATCAGGGTTAGATAATCCCCCACCCTTAGGACTGTAATCAGGGTTAGATAATCCCCCACCCTTAGGAC
The DNA here is from genome assembly GCF_964263955.1 of Coregonus lavaretus. Classification (NCBI taxonomy): domain Eukaryota; kingdom Metazoa; phylum Chordata; class Actinopteri; order Salmoniformes; family Salmonidae; genus Coregonus; species Coregonus lavaretus. The sequence goes on from NC_140013.1 coordinate 41,119,755, forward strand.
TGTAATCAGGGTTAGATAATCCCCCACCCTTAGGACTGTAATCAGGGTTAGATAATCCCCCACCCTTAGGACTGTAATCAGGGTTAGATAATTCCCCCACCCTTAGGACTGTCATCAGGGTTAGATAATCCTCCACCCTTAGGACTGTCATCAGGGTTAGATAATTCCCCCACCCTTAGGACTGTAATCAGGGTTAGATAATCCCCCACCGTTAGGACTGTAATCAGGGTTAGATAATCCCCCACCCTTAGGACTGTAATCAGGGTTAGATAATCCCCCACCCTTAGGACTGTAATCAGGGTTAGATAATCCCCCACCCTTAGGACTGTAATCAGGGTTAGATAATCCCCCACCTTTAGGACTGTAATCAGGGTTAGATAATCCCCCACCCTTAGGACTGTAATCAGGGTTAGATAATCCCCCACCCTTAGGACTGTAATCAGGGTTAGATAATCCCCCACCCTTAGGACTGTAATCAGGGTTAGATAATCCCCCACCCTTAGGACTGTAATCAGGGTTAGATAATCCCCCACCCTTAGGACTGTAATCAGGGTTAGATAATTCCCCCACCCTTAGGACTGTAATCAGGGTTAGATAATTCCCCCACCCTTAGGACTGTAATCAGGGTTAGATAATCCCCCACCCTTAGGACTGTAATCAGGGTTAGATAATCCCCCACCCTTAGGACTGTAATCAGGGTTAGATAATCCCCCACCCTTAGGACTGTAATCAGGGTTAGATAATCCCCCACCCTTAGGACTGTAATCAGGGTTAGATAATCCCCCACCCTTAGGACTGTAATCAGGGTTAGATAATCCCCCACCCTTAGGACTGTAATCAGGGTTAGATAATCCCCCACCCTTAGGACTGTAATCAGGGTTAGATAATCCCCCACCCTTAGGACTGTAATCAGGGTTAGATAATCCCCCACCCTTAGGACTGTAATCAGGGTTAGATAATCCCCCACCCTTAGGACTGTAATCAGGGTTAGATAATCCCCCACCCTTAGGACTGTAATCAGGGTTAGATAATCCCCCACCCTTAGGACTGTAATCAGGGTTAGATAATCCCCCACCCTTAGGACTGTAATCAGGGTTAGATAATCCCCCACCCTTAGGACTGTAATCAGGGTTAGATAATCCCCCACCCTTAGGACTGTAATCAGGGTTAGATAATCCCCCACCTTTAGGACTGTAATCAGGGTTAGATAATCCCCCACCCTTAGGACTGTAATCAGGGTTAGATAATCCCCCACCCTTAGGACTGTAATCAGGGTTAGATAATACCCCCCCCTTAGGACTGTAATCAGGGTTAGATAATCCCCCACCCTTAGGACTGTAATCAGGGTTAGATAATCCCCCACCCTTAGGACTGTAATCAGGGTTAGATAATTCCCCCACCCTTAGGACTGTAATCAGGGTTAGATAATCCCCCACCCTTAGGACTGTAATCAGGGTTAGATAATCCCCCACCCTTAGGACTGTAATCAGGGTTAGATAATTCCCCCACCCTTAGGACTGTAATCAGGGTTAGATAATCCCCCACCGTTAGGACTGTAATCAGGGTTAGATAATCCCCCACCCTTAGGACTGTAATCAGGGTTAGATAATCCCCCACCCTTAGGACTGTAATCAGGGTTAGATAATCCCCCACCCTTAGGACTGTAATCAGGGTTAGATAATCCCCCACCCTTAGGACTGTAATCAGGGTTAGATAATCCCCCACCCTTAGGACTGTAATCAGGGTTAGATAATCCCCCCACCCTTAGGACTGTAATCAGGGTTAGATAATCCCCCACCCCTAGGACTGTAATCAGGGTTAGATAATCCCCCACCCTTAGGACTGTAATCAGGGTTAGATAATCCCCCCACCCTTAGGACTGTAATCAGGGTTAGATAATCCCCCACCGTTAGGACTGTAATCAGGGTTAGATAATCCCCCACCGTTAGGACTGTAATCAGGGTTAGATAATCCCCCACCCTTAGGACTGTAATCAGGGTTAGATAATCCCCCACCCTTAGGACTGTAATCAGGGTTAGATAATTCCCCCACCCTTAGGACTGTAATCAGGGTTAGATAATCCCCCACCCTTAGGACTGTAATCAGGGTTAGATAATCCCCCACCGTTAGGACTGTAATCAGGGTTAGATAATCCCCCACCCTTAGGACTGTAATCAGGGTTAGATAATCCCCCACCGTTAGGACTGTAATCAGGGTTAGATAATCCCCGACCCTTAGGACTGTAATCAGGGTTAGATAATCCCCCACCCTTAGGACTGTAATCAGGGTTAGATAATCCCCCACCCTTAGGACTGTAATCAGGGTTAGATAATCCCCCACCCTTAGGACTGTAATCAGGGTTAGATAATCCCCCACCCTTAGGACTGTAATCAGGGTTAGATAATCCCCCACCGTTAGGACTGTAATCAGGGTTAGATAATCCCCCACCGTTAGGACTGTAATCAGGGTTAGATAATCCCCCACCGTTAGGACTGTAATCAGGGTTAGATAATCCCCCACCGTTAGGACTGTAATCAGGGTTAGATAATCCCCCACCCTTAGGACTGTAATCAGGGTTAGATAATTCCCCCACCCTTAGGACTGTAATCAGGGTTAGATAATCCCCCACCGTTAGGACTGTAATCAGGGTTAGATAATCCCCGACCCTTAGGACTGTAATCAGGGTTAGATAATCCCCCACCCTTAGGACTGTAATCAGGGTTAGATAATCCCCCACCGTTAGGACTGTAATCAGGGTTAGATAATCCCCCACCGTTAGGACTGTAATCAGGGTTAGATAATCCCCCACCCTTAGGACTGTAATCAGGGTTAGATAATCCCCCACCCTTAGGACTGTAATCAGGGTTAGATAATTCCCCCACCCTTAGGACTGTAATCAGGGTTAGATAATCCCCCACCCTTAGGACTGTAATCAGGGTTAGATAATCCCCCACCGTTAGGACTGTAATCAGGGTTAGATAATCCCCCACCCTTAGGACTGTAATCAGGGTTAGATAATCCCCCACCGTTAGGACTGTAATCAGGGTTAGATAATCCCCGACCCTTAGGACTGTAATCAGGGTTAGATAATCCCCCACCCTTAGGACTGTAATCAGGGTTAGATAATCCCCCACCCTTAGGACTGTAATCAGGGTTAGATAATCCCCCACCCTTAGGACTGTAATCAGGGTTAGATAATCCCCCACCCTTAGGACTGTAATCAGGGTTAGATAATCCCCCACCGTTAGGACTGTAATCAGGGTTAGATAATCCCCCACCGTTAGGACTGTAATCAGGGTTAGATAATCCCCCACCGTTAGGACTGTAATCAGGGTTAGATAATCCCCCACCCTTAGGACTGTAATCAGGGTTAGATAATCCCCCACCCTTAGGACTGTAATCAGGGTTAGATAATCCCCCACCCTTAGGACTGTAATCAGGGTTAGATAATCCCCCACCCTTAGGACTGTAATCAGGGTTAGATAATCCCCCACCGTTAGGACTGTAATCAGGGTTAGATAATCCCCCACCCTTAGGACTGTAATCAGGGTTAGATAATCCCCCACCCTTAGGACTGTAATCAGGGTTAGATAATCCCCCACCCTTAGGACTGTAATCAGGGTTAGATAATCCCCCACCCTTAGGACTGTAATCAGGGTTAGATAATCCCCCACCGTTAGGACTGTAATATTTTTGTTTCATCAGACCAGAGGACATTTCTCCAAAAAGGACGATCTTTGTCCCCATGTGCAGTTGCAAACCGTAGTCTGGCTTTTTTTATGGCAGTTTTGGAGCAGTGGCTTCTTACTTGCTGAGCGGCCTTTCAGGTTATGTCGATATAGGACTCGTTTTACTGTGGATATAGATACTTTTGTACCCGTTTCCTCCAGCATCTTAACAAGGTCTTTTGCTGTTGTTCTGGGATTGATTTTCATCTCTAGGAGACAGAACGCGTCTCCTTCCTGAGCGGTATGACGGCTGCGTGGTCCCATGGTGTTTATCCTTATATATACACACACATACATACATACAGTGGGGAGAACAAGTATTTGATACACTGCCAATTTTGCAGGTTTTCCTACTTACAAAGCATGTAGAGGTCTGTAATTTTTATCATAGGTACACTTCAACTGTGAGAGACGGAATCTAAAACAAAAATCCAGAAAATCACATTCTACATGCTTTGTAAGTAGGAAAACCTGCAAAATCGGCAGTGTATCAAATACTTGTTCTCCCCACTGTATATACATACATACATATCCTTTAAAAATATATATATTTCCCTTTATTACTTTCCAACCCCACCATCCCTTCCCTAATTGGAGTAAACTAGTGAACAACAATGCTTAGGCCTCTACTTCATGCTTATACATACTATATACATTTTATGGACACAGTCAATAATTATATTTTGTTTGTTTTTACTCCTGAACTTCCTCCGATCATTTTCATGATGTCCATCTGGTATGCTTCTATATGCCATATCTTTCTAACTGTGCTCTTTCACAAAAGCTCACAATATATAACCTATATACTTATTATGGACACAGCATGCTTTACACAGCATGCAGTTGTTATTAGTCCCATCCTTCAGCTCCATTCAACACCTCCAATCTATCTCTTAACACCATCCATATTGGATTTCTATTTGCCATATATTTTTCAACTGTACTGTGATGTTTTACAAAAGTTCTGAACCGTTCTACTCTCATTGTTTCTACAGATTGTAAATTGAAAATAAACATTTTTGCTAAAAGTATTATTATAATATTGATCGTTTGACTATGACTTTTCAGATCACCCAGTAATGCTATCTGCAGGGTTAGCTCCAGGTAAATATTGCAATCCTTCAGCCATTCCTGGACCTGTGTCCAGAAACAAGCTACAAATGGACAGTACCAAAACAAATGATCTAATCATTCTGTCTCTTCACAGCCAAATCTGCAGAGCTGGGAAGATTGTATCCCCCATATAAATAACATTCTATTGGTAGCAAGAATTTTATATAATAATTTAAATTGAAAAATTCTAAGTTTTGAATCCGGCGTCGTTTTGCGTATCTGTTCATAAACACTATGCCATGGAATCGGTATGTCAAAAATCTCTTCCCAACTATTTTGCAATTTATATGGGACGGCTGTCAATCTTTTGGTCCTTAAATGAAACTGGTAAACTTTTTTATTTATCACCATTTTCTTTAACCAATTATGTTCTTTAATGCAGGGCCGACAGACAAGTTCCTTACTTAATCCTCCTTCCACTTTCCTCTTCCATTTTTGCGGTAATGCTGCAATTATTTGGTTGTAAGTTTGGGTAGAGCAGACATTTCCATATGTTTTGTTAGCTGCATGTGCGACATAACTCCACCATTCCTACCGATAATATCATTTACGAAGATTATACCTTTTTTAAACATTTTATCAATTAGTATATTTGAGTTTAACCACAATATTTGTTGCAATATTTGTTCTGTCATTTCTGGAGGATTAAATTGAAATTGCAACCAACTTTCTATGGCTTGTTTTAGAAATAGTGATATTTGGGAGATTATTTCCTTTTCAAATACCTGAAAGTGAGGGGTTGTAATCTGAATAAAGGGAAAAAGTCCCTTCTTGAACATTGGGTGAGACAATCTTACTAGTTTGCTAGAGAACCAGTTCGGATTTAAGTATACGTTTTGTATGACTGAAGCTTTTAGTGATAGGTCTAATGCTTTAATATTTAATAATTTATATCCTCCTAATTCATATTCAGTATATAAATAGGCCCCTTTAATTTTGTCTGGCTTGCCATTCCAAATAAAATGTAATATATTTTTCTCATGTAATTTAAAAAACTGTTCGCTAGGCGTAGGCAAGACCATAAGCAAATAGGTAAACTGGGATAATACTAAAGAGTTAATCAGGGTGACTTTTCCACAAATTGACAGGTATTTACCTTTCCATGGTAGCAAGATCTTATCTATTTTTGCTAACTTTCTATTATATTTCTTTGGAGTGAGATCATTTATTTCATTTGGGATATGTATTCCAAGTATATCCACATCACCATCAGACCATAGTATTGGTAAACTACATGGTAATGTAAATGTTTTATTTTTTAGTGATCCAATACTTAATATAGTACATTTATCATAATTTGGTTGTAACCCAGAGAGGTTAGAAAATGTATCTAGATCCTCTATGAGGCTGTAGAGGGATTCAAGTTGTGGATTTAAAAGAAAACATGAATCATCAGCGTACAATGACACCTTTGTTTTTAAGCCCTGGATTTCTAATCCCTTGATATTATTGTTGGATCTGATTTTAATAGCTAACATCTCGATGGCAATAATAAATAGATATGCCGATAGTGGACAACCTTGTTTCACTCCTCTTGACAGTTTAAAACTTTCTGAGAAATATACATTATTTACTATTTTACACCTATGGTTACTATACATGATTTTAACCCAATTTATAAGAGATTGTCCAAAATTGAAATGCTCCAGGCATTTATATATAAACCCCAGTCGTACTTTATCAAATGCCTTTTCGAAGTCTGCTATGAATAGTAGGCCTGGTTTCCCAGATTTTTTGCATCACAACACTGAAGTTAAGGGGCCGCCAATTTTTTTAATGGACTGGATCTTTTATATTTTCCACTTGTATCTTGTTTCAGTAATAATGAAATCAGACCTTCTTCTTGAGTGTCTGATAATCTACCATTTACATAGGAGTGGTTAAAACATGCTAATAACGGTCCTCTGAGTATATCAAAAAAGGTTTGGTATACCGACTGGTATGCCATCCAACCCTTGAGTTTTCCCGGACTTAAAGTCTTTAATTGCATCCAGAAGTTCCTCCTCTGTAATTTCACCTTCACAAGTTTTTCTGTATGGCTGTTAATTTTACATTATCAATAGAAAACAAATCTCTACAATTTGCTTCAGTTAGAGGAGATGGAGGCAACTGAAATGAAAACATCTGCTTAAAGTACTTTGTTTCCTCCTTTAAAATATCATTTGGTGAATCATGGGTGACTCCGTCATTTGTAACCAGTTTCAATAAATCATTTTTGGTAGCATTCCTATGTTGAAGATTAAAAAAGACTGATGCATTTTTCCCCATATTCCATCCAGTTTGCTTTATTTTTATAATATATTACACTTGATCTTTCTTGAATAAGTTTCTCCATTTCTTTTTGTTTTTCCTCTCATTTATTCTGAGCCTCTATGTTACAGTTTTTATTGCCATCTATCTGTTCTGTTTGACCTTCTATTTCCTTTGTTAGTGTGGACTCTTTTGACCTAAATTGCTTTTGTTTTCGAGATGAGTACTGAATTACATGGCCTATAAAGGCACATTTAAAGGTGTCCGATACAATTCGGGGATTTGCTGTACCTATGTTATGTCGGAAAAAAATCAGTTATAAATTCCTCTGTCCTAGTTAAAAACAAGTTATCATCCAATAGGCTTTGATTACATTTCCAATATCCTCGCCCACGTGGAAATTCAGTAAGAGTAATGTATATGCCAATTATATGATGGTCCGACCGCATTCTGTCCCCTATCAACACTTTTTAAACTTTTGGTGCCAACGAGAATGACAGAAGAAAGAAGTGAAGACGACTAGCTTGATTGAGTCTCCGCCATGTATATCTCACTAGATCAGGATATTTAAGCCTCCATATATCTACTAGTTCTAATGTATCCATGAAATTCACAATTTCCTTAAGAGCATGAGGGTGATTGATTGTAGTGGGATCTCCTTTACGGTCCATTGAGGTATTTAAAATGGTATTATAATCTCCCACCATAATAATAGAGTCTTGAATTGCTTGCTAGGTCGATAATGTATTATATATATTTTCAAAGAAGTGTGGATCATCATTATTTGGTCCGTAAAGGTTAATTAGCCATATTTGTTTATGGTCCAATAACATATTTAAAATAATCCATCTACCTTGCGTATCTGTTTGGACAATTTGCACATTCGGATCGAAATTACTGTTAATTAATATCATCACCCCTTTTGAGTTTCTTAGCCCATGGGAGAAGTATATATAGAAGCTATTTAATATCTATTCAAATATCTTGCATATCTTATTTTCCATAATGATCAATTAATGTGTGTAATAATGTCGGCAGTTTACGCTTAGGATTTTAACCTATAACCCGAATTGCCATTTTATTACATTACATTTTTAACAAGTAACTACCACTTCAGCAAACAACCACTGCGATTCAACCCCCCGCAACAGATGCAGGACACAAACTCACAAACCCCCCTCTACAACCAGCCACAAGATCAGATGCTGAATGGCTGTTACATCCCAGAGCTCAACTCAAGAAAAAAGATCTGATTTACGAATGCACATACAGTTACAACCGTTTGAGAAAGCATGCAAGATTGAGCAAAAGTGAACAACAATGTGAGATTTGATTAATCTATTTAATCTATGTTAAGGTGATGGAGATCAGATCCACCCTCTTCACCTGAGACACAAACACTCTGGTCCCCCCGTTGTAACCATTTTTCCCAAGCATCTCCGTGCAGTCAGACCTTTGATTATTTTGTGCCACAATAGTAAGCCCCCTCTCTGATTGTCTGAGTGTGACCCCCTCCCCATGGGTTACTGCAGCCAGTGTTGCCAGCACTGCCACTACCTGGGTGGGGGTACCCCACCGGCTAGGTACAAGGTCGTCAAGGTTCTCATTAGCAGCTTTGAGAATTTCCTTGAATATTATGCTCTCCCATCAGGGGGCTCTGGCTTTGTAGGACCAACCCTGCCAGGCAGGCTCAGAATCTTGAGGGGGCGGTGCTGCTCAAGTAGGTCTCTGACAGCATTTATTTCTCTGTTTAGGCTGCATATAGGCAATTCACAGCAGGTCCATAAAACAGATGGGAACTTCTCTTTGGTGTATGGGTCGCTCAGGTGGGTGTCTAGGATATAGGGTTGGGGATCGTTCCATCATGATAGGACAATAAAAAATGGATTAGATGTATACTATATTTGAAAATGTATATCCCTCATCTACACAAAATTGAAAGCTCTCTCTCACAACCCCTGCTCATAGACACCCGTTGGTTCTGGGATATGCAACCATTTCCCCTCTCACTCACTTAACGCCGGACTTTTCCAAACACAAAAACGCACACCACATGGCTGATTGCGGAGGATAGGGGCCGAGCGCGCGCGCCTGCATCCCACACCTGCCGCAAGGGGGAAAGGACGCCAGGGAGAACACAGGACCAACCACAACAACCGTCCGCCAAAACAACAATTGCCTGCCAAAAATGCAATGTTCTAATTAGTTGTATTTGAAGATGTCTTATTCTGCTTGTTATCTTTTCTTGTTATATTGTCTTCTCCTTTTATAAAATACTATACATGTTCTTTAATATTACAATCCCTATCATGGCTAGTATTGGGTGTTCCATTATTCGACTCCTCTATTAGAACTTTCAGAATAGCCATGGAGTAATCTTTGTGTCTCGGAACATTTGGTTGTCAATATACAGGTTTATCGACAACGAGTGCAACACTTTTCCCTTTTAATCTATTTTCCTTGAAGATTGGGTACAGAACTTTGCACCTTTCTGCAATCTCCCTCGGAAACTGATCATTCATGCCTATTTTCGTGCCAGCAAGTCTTTTACCTAGGCTTTTAACCATTGCTTTATCCTTAAAAAAAAGCAAATTTGGCAACGATTGGACGCTCGTATTTCTGTCCTCTTTGTCCGAAACGGTGTACATGTTCAAGTTGGATTTTATCGACAGCCTCGAGTGGGATTTGAAGCGCTGTAAGTAAGAAGTCCTTCACAATATTCTCAGTTACTTCTCCCTCTTCTTCCTGAATACCCGTAAGTACTAGATTTTCCCTCATCGATCTAGTTTGGATGTCTAGTAAGGCTTCTCTCAGAAGGTTGTTCTCCTTGTTTAGTTCCCTAACGTCCGTTTCCATAGTTACTGTCACTTTTAATTTTTAGGTTTCTTTCTCCATTATCGCAGCTTTTTCGTCGCTCGTTTCAAGACTCGCTTTCAACTCCTTTACGTCCTTACTGACCAACTCTAGTATGCCCAGTTTGTCATTTATCGACTTCAACAGGTCGCTTTCCACACTTACCAGACCCAGTGGTGAAAAGCATAAATCATCTGTATCAGTTTTCTCTTGGTTCTCCTCGCTTATCTTCCACCATGTTTGGGTGTTGTTGTAATATTTGTCGATATATTTCTCTAGCCTTATGATTTGTTTTGTGTTATTATCCAGATTGAATTTTATTAACTGCAAATATATGAAATGCTAATATTTAGTCTAACTTACTGATTTTGAATATTATGTTTTTAACTTGAGGTGATTTGTACCGCTGTCTATTCAATACGCCATCAGGTCTACAATTTTTTTTATGAGGTCTTGGCTGATTCCTTTTTCATTTTCCCATGACGTCAAGCAAAGAGGCACTGAGTTTGAAGGTAGGCCTTGAAATATATCCACAGGTACACCTCCAATTGACTCAAATGATGTCAATTAGCATATCAGAAGCTTCAAAAGCCATGACATAATTTTCTGGAATTTTTCAAGCTGTTTAAAGGCACAGTCAACTTAGTGTATGTAAACTTCTGACCCACTGGAATTGTGATGCAGTGAATTATAAGTGAAATAATCTGTCTGTAAACAATTGTTGGAAAAATTACTTGTGTCATGCACAAAGTAGATGTCCTAACTGACCTGCCAAAACTATAGGTTGTTGACAAGACATTTGTGGAGTGGTTGAAAAACGAGTTTTAATGACTCCAACCTAAGTGTATGTAAACTTCCGACTTCAACTGTAGATATGTACATGAAGGCAGGGTGAAGTGACTAGGCATCAGGATAGATAATAATAAGGTATTTGATGTAGATATGTACATGAAGGCAGGGTAAAGTCACCAGGCATCAGGATATACTATATAATAATAAGAGTAAAATAAAGAACAGAGTAGCAGTTGCATATGAATATGAATAAAAGTGTGTGTGTGTGTGTGTATAATGTGTATGTATGTGTGTTTGTGTTGTGCCGGTATGTCCAGTAGCAGAGTGTGGGGGGGGGGGGGGGGGGGGGGGTTCAGTCCCAGGGTTCCTAGCTTTTGGTGATGAGCTTGAAAGGGACTATGGTGTTGAACGCTGAGCTGTAGTCTATGAACAGCATTCTTAAATTGTTATTTCCCCTCTTGTCGAGGTGGGAGAGGGCAGTGTGAAGTGCATTTGAAATGGCATCATCTGTGGATCTGTTGGGGCAGTTGGGAATTGGAGTGGGTCCAGGGTGTTGATGTGTGTCATGACCAGCCTTTCCAAAGCACTTCATAATTACAGTTGTGAGCGCTACAGGGTGATAGTCATTTAGGCAGGTTACCTTAGAGTTCTTGGGAACAGGGAAAGGTGGTCAGCTTGAACCATGCTGGGATTACCGACTGGGACATGAGCCCCAAACGGCACCCTATTCCCTACAAAGTGCACTACTTTTGACCAAAGCCCATCAAAAGTAGTGCACTATGTTGGGACACGACCCTAAAGTAAACAAGACGAGAGAACACTTCTCAGAGGATACTCTGCATCAGAGAAAAATAAATGTGGCCATATATGGAGCTCTAGTCTACGCCTGCAGAACGATGCATAAATAAAATGTGGGGAAAGTTTAAGGGTTTAAGGTTGCATCCCAAATGGCACCCTATTCCCTACATAGTTCACTACTTTTGACCACAGCCCTATGGGCCCCCGTCTAAAGTAGTGCACTATAAAGGGAATAAGGGTGCCATTTGGGACATAGGGTTAGTAATTTACTTGCTGGTCATGTCTTTAGGAGCATCTCTGTAGCAGTTACACGCTTTTCTTTCCTTTGATACGCTCTCTGCTGCCTCTAACTTTCACATGTTTTTCTGGTCTCTTCCAAGAGGAGCCTCTTGCCTTCAAGCTAATAACAAAAATCAGATCGATGTTCAGACAGACAGACGGACAGATAAAGGTTTTATGAGGAGGTTCGCAACAGCCTAAGAACCTCCAGGCTCTCTACTGTGGGAGTGTGTCAAGCAGCCCAACATGAACTAGAGTGGGGTATCGGTCTCCTGTCAGTCCAACTAGACTAGGCTGCGTCCAAAATGGCCCCACACTCCCTTTAAAGTTCACTACTTTTGACCAGAGCCCTAAGGGTCTATGTAAGGACTAGGGGCTCCATTTGGAACGCACGTACAGTAGAGATACGAACTCTGTCTGGCTCAATTGCATTATTGTGCCACATAACACTCTTCTACTCCCTCACCCTCTAACAATAGCAACGCGTCTCAGATCGTTGAATGATTGAAGACCACAATAAGCATCAGACATCAAGGAAAAGGATCTGGCTTTTTTCAGAGGGGTGGCGGCAGCCTCGAGGTTAGAGGAACTGGCCGGTAACCGGAGGGTTGCCGATTAGAATCCCCAAATTGACGGGGGGGGGGGGGGGGGGGGGGGACTGGAGGCAGAAGCTGGAGGGTTACCGGCTTCAATGTCCCATTATGCAACCTTACCGCTGTTGTGCCCTTGAGCAAGGCATGTTACCCCTAACTATGCTGCGCCCAGCTTGTTGAACACTACCTGACACAAAACATTCAGAAGTTCTACGGACCAAAAAAGCAAGTATTGTATTCTATTGTCCATGTATTTGGGGTGAAAAACATGTTTCAGCAAAGTAACTAACAAACACATTAACACTAGTAAAGAGACGGGCCTTAGATAATAATATAATAATAATAATAATAATAATAATAATAATAATAATAATAATAATATATTAGTAGTGCCTAGCTAGTTAGAGATGTTCCTTAGATGTTCATGCATCCTGATGGAAACAGGCCTCTTTTGATCACTTGCCACCACTCTGTACGCTGTGTTCCCCCTTTCTCTCCTCTCTTCTTCCCTTTGACAATCTCTCATAGAAAGGAAATGAAGACAAAGGGAGCGGTCCCTGAGATGAATGCAAAACAGCTAATTATTCAGGAATCCGAAGCAGCTAATTATTTATATCAGAGCTCAGAGAACTAGTCTTTGTTGTCAACACAGCAGAACTGGAGAGTAGAGTTGGTATAGTCCACCAACTACACCCAAACTAACAGTACTGTAAAGTTGGTATAGTCCACCACCTACACCCCAACTAACAGTCCTGTAGAGTTGGTATAGTCCACCAACTACACCCCAACTAACAGTACTGTAGAGTTGGTATAGTCCACCAACTACACCCCAACTAACAGTACTGTAGAGTTGGTATAGTCCACCAACTACACCCCAACTAACAGTCCTGTAGAGTTGGTATAGTCCACCAACTACACCCCAACTAACAGTACTGTAGAGTTGGTATAGTCCACCAACTACACCCCAACTAACAGTACTGTAGAGTTGGTATAGTCCACCAACTACACCCCAACTAACAGTACTGTAGAGTTGGTATAGTCCACCAACTACACCCCAACTAACAGTACTGTAGAGTTGGTATAGTCCACCAACTACACCCCAACTAACAGTACTGTAGAGTTGGTATAGTCCACCAACTACACCCCAACTAACAGTACTGTAGAGTTGGTATAGTCCACCAACTACACCCCAACTAACAGTACTGTAGAGTTGGTATAGTCCACCAACTACACCCCAACTAACAGTACTGTAGAGTTGGTATAGTCCACCAACTACACCCCAACTAACAGTACTGTAGAGTTGGTATAGTCCATCAACTACACCCCAACTAACAGTACTGTAGAGTTGGTATAGTCCACCAACTACACCCCAACTAACAGTACTGTAGAGTTGGTATAGTCCACCAACTACACCCCAACTAACAGTACTGTAGAGTTGGTATAGTCCACCAACTACACCTCAACTAACAGTACTGTAGAGTTGGTATAGTCCATCAACTACACCTCAACTAACAGTACTGTAGAGTTGGTATAGTCCACCAACTACACCCCAACTAACAGTACTGTAGAGTTGGTATAGTCCACCAACTACACCCCAACTAACAATGCTGTAGAGTTGGTATAGTCCATCAACTACACCCCAACTAACAGTACTGTAGAGTTGGTATAGTCCACCAACTACATCCCAACTAACAGTAATGTAGAGTTGGTATATACCACCAACTACACCCCAACTAACAGTACTGTAGAGTTGGTATAGTCCATCAACTACACCCCAACTAACAGTACTGTAGAGTTGGTATAGTCCACCAACTACACCCCAACTAACAGTACTGTAGAGTTGGTATAGTCCACCAACTACACCCCAACTAACAGTACTGTAGAGTTGGTATAGTCCACCAACTACACCCCAACTAACAGTACTGTAGAGTTGGTATAGTCCACCAACTACACCTCAACTAACAGTACTGTAGAGTTGGTATAGTCCATCAACTACACCCCAACTAACAGTACTGTAGAGTTGGCATAGTCCACCAACTACACCCCAACTAACAGTACTGTAGAGTTGGTATAGTCCACCAACTACACCCCAACTAACAATGCTGTAGAGTTGGTATAGTCCATCAACTACACCCCAACTAACAGTACTGTAGAGTTGGTATAGTCCACCAACTACATCCCAACTAACAGTAATGTAGAGTTGGTATAGTCCACCAACTACACCCCAACTAACAGTACTGTAGAGTTGGTATAGTCCATCAACTACACCCCAACTAACAGTACTGTAGAGTTGGTATAGTCCACCAACTACACCCCAACTAACAGTACTGTAGAGTTGGTATAGTCCACCAACTACACCCCAACTAACAGTACTGTAGAGTTGGTATAGTCCACCAACTACACCCCAACTAACAGTCCTGTAGAGTTGGTATAGTCCACCAACTACACCCCAACTAACAATACTGTAGAGTTGGTATAGTCAACCAACTACACCCCAACTAACAATACGGTAGAGTTGGTATAGTCCACCAACTACAGTGAGGGAAAAAAGTATTTGATCCCCTGCTGATTTTGTACGTTTGCCCACTGACAAAGAAATGATCAGTCTATAATTTTAATGGTAGGTTTATTTGAACAGTGTAAAACAGAATAACAACAAAAAAAAATCCAGAAAAATCCAGAAAAACGCATGTCAAAGATTTTATAAATTGATTTGCATTTTCAATGAGGGAAATAAGTATTTGACCCCCTCTCAGTCAGAAAGATTTCTGGCTCCCAGGTGTCTTTTATACAGGTAACAAACTGAGATTAGGAGCACACTCTTAAAGGGAGTGCTCCTAATCTCAGTTTGTTACCTGTATAAAAGACACCTGTCCACAGAAGCAATCAATCAATCAGATTCCAAACTCTCCACCATGGCCAAGACCAAAGAGCTCTCCAAGGATGTCAGGGACAAGATTGTAGACCTACACAAGGCTGGAATGGGCTACAAGACCATTGCCAAACAGCTTGGTGAGAAGGTGACAAAAGTTGGTGCAATTATTCGCAAATGGAAGAAACACAAAATAACTGTCAATCTCCCTCGGCCTGGGGCTCCATGCAAGATCTCACTTCGTGGAGTAGCAATGATCATGAGAACGGTGAGGAATCAGCCCAGAACTACACGGGAGGATCGTGTCAATGATCTCAAGGCAGCTGGGACCATAGTCACCAAGAAAACAATTGGTAACACACTATGCCGTGAAGGACTGAAATCCTGCAGCGCCTGCAAGGTCCCCCTGCTCAAGAAAGCACATATACAGGCCCGTCTGAAGTTTGCCAATGAACATCTGAATGATTCAGAGGAGAACTGGATGAAAGTGTTGTGGTCAGATGAGACTAAAATCGAGCTCTTTGGCATTAACTCAACTCGCCGTGTTTGGAGGAGGAGGAATGCTGCCTATGACCCCAAGAACACCATCCCCAACATCAAACATGGAGGTGGAAACATTATGCTTTGCGGGTGTTTTTCTGCTAAGGGGACAGGACAACTTCACCGCATCAAAGGGACGATGGACGGGGCCATGTAAAGTCAAATCTTGGGTGAGAACCTCCTTCCCTCAGCCAGGGCATTAAAAATAGGTTGTGGATGGGTATTCCAGCATGACAATGACCCAAAACACACGGCCAAGGCAACAAAGGAGTGGCTCAAGAAGAAGCACATTAAGGTCCTGGAGTGGCCTAGTCAGTCTCCAGACCTTAATCCCATAGAAAATCTGTCGAGGGAGTTGAAGGTTCGAGTTGCCAAACGTCAGCCTCGAAACCTTAATGACTTGGAGAAGATCTGCAAAGAGGAGTGGGACAAAATCCCTCCTGAGATGTGTGCAAACCTGGTGGCCAACTACAAGAAACGTCTGACCTCTGTGATTGCCAACAAGGGTTTTGCCACCAAGTACTAAGTCATGTTTTGCAGAGGGGTCAAATACTTATTTCCCTCATTAAAATGCAAATCAATTTATAACATTTTTGACATGTGTTTTTCTGGATTATTTTGTTGTTATTCTGTCTCTCACTGTTCAAATAAACCTACCATTAAAATTATAGACTGATCATGTCTTTTTCAGTGGGCAAACGTACAAAATCAGCAGGGGATCAAATACTTTTTTCCCTCACTGTACACACCAATGAACAGTCCTGTAGAGTTGGTATAGTCCACCAACTACACCCCAACTAACAATACTGTAGAGTTGGTATAGTCCACCAACTACACCCCAACTAACAGTCCTGAAGAGTTGGTATAGTCCATCAACTACACCCCAACTAACAGTCCTGTAGAGTTGGTATAGTCCACCAACTACACCCCAACTAACAGTACTGTAGAGTTGGTATAGTCCACCAACTACACCCCAACTAACAGTCCTGTAGAGTTGGTATAGTCCACCAACTACACCCCAACTAACAGTACTGTAGAGTTGGTATAGTCCACCAACTACACCCCAACTAACAGTACTGTAGAGTTGGTATAGTCCATCAACTACACCCCAACTAACAGTCCTGTAGAGTTGGTATAGTCCACCAACTACACCCCAACTAACAATACTGTAGAGTTGGTATAGTCCACCAACTACACCCCAACTAACAGTACTGTAGAGTTGGTATAGTCCACCAACTACACCCCAACTAACAGTCCTGTAGAGTTGGTATAGTCCACCAACTACACCCCAACTAACAGTCCTGTAGAGTTGGTACAGACACCAACTACACCCCAACTAACAGTCCTGTAGAGTTGGTACAGACACCAACTACACCCCAACTAACAGTCCTGTAGAGTTGGTATAGTCCACCAACTACACCCCAACTAACAGTCCTGTAGAGTTGGTATAGTCCACCAACTACACCCCAACTAACAGTACTGTGGAGTTGGTATAGTCCACCAACTACACCCCAACTAACAATACTGTAGAGTTGGTATAGTCCACCAACTACACCCCAACTAACAGTACTGTAGAGTTGGTATAGTCCACCAACTACACCCCAACTAACAGTCCTGTAGAGTTGGTATAGTCCACCAACTACACCCCAACTAACAGTCCTGTAGAGTTGGTATAGTCCACCAACTACACCCCAACTAACAGTCCTGTAGAGTTGGTATAGTCCACCAACTACACCCCAACTAACAGTACTGTAGAGTTGGTATAGTCCACCAACTACACCCCAACTAACAGTACTGTAGAGTTGGTATAGTCCACCAACTACACCCCAACTAACAGTCCTGTAGAGTTGGTATAGTCCACCAACTACACCCCAACTAACAGTCCTGTAGAGTTGGTATAGTCCACCAACTACACCCCAACTAACAGTACTGTGGAGTTGGTATAGTCCACCAACTACACCCCAACTAACAGTACTGTGGAGTTGGTATAGTCCACCAACTACACCCCAACTAACAGTACTGTAGAGTTGGTATAGTCCACCAACTACACCCCAACTAACAGTACTGTAGAGTTGGTATAGTCCACCAACTACACCCCAACTAACAGTCCTGTAGAGTTGGTATAGTCCACCAACTACACCCCAACTAACAGTACTGTAGAGTTGGTATAGTCCACCAACCACAACCTAACTAGAACTAGTCTTTTTTGTCAACACAGCAGTTGATGTGGTTTAATACATGAAGACTGACAATGATGATTGTTTCGTATGCTAACATACATCTTTGGCACTTTTCTTCTTCTGTGTATCATTAATGTGGAAAACATCTAAAAACAAGTTGGGAGTCAAGAGTTCACAGAGTTCATTCACAACTGAACAGTTTGATGTGCGTTCCCATTTAAAAGACAACAGTGGAGTCTTGTAGCAGACTTCTGAAGCAGAGCCTCATCTGCCATCCAGAGCACCTGATTCAGCTGAGGAGGAAGAGGGGAGGTGGTGGGGAGGAGGAAGAAGATAGGAGGAGGAGGAGGAGGGGAGGAGGTGGAGGAGAAGGAGGAAGAGGGGGAAGAGGGAAGGTGGTGGAGGAGAAGGAGGGGGAGGAGGAGGAAGAGGGGAGGTGGTGGAGGAGGAGTTGTGTAGCTGACGGACCCATTATAAAGACAGTAGAGGGAGACTTTGAAGCAGCTAGCGGAGCTCTCCTTAAATAAAACATGGAGAGATCTCAGGGAATGAACGCTGGGGCACCTTTTGAGGCACTTGCAAGGCGGCACAGTACTATATGATTAATCTCTGCCTGACTGTCATTTTCAGGTAGATAACTGGTGCTGTAGGAGAGGGATGCTTTGTGAGAGACTACAGCCTCACTTTTCTATCTCTGACAGGGAGGGAGAGAGAGAAAGCGTGTGTGTGTGGGGGGGGGGGTAAAGAGAGAGGGGTAGAGGAGAGGTAAAGTGGGAGAGACTAAAACAGGGGGGGGAAGCATGGGAGAACGAGGGGGGATGAGAGAGAGGCGATGTTGACCCCCCTCAGTCTGCCTCCTCTCCTCCCCGTACTCCCTCCTAACCCCCTCTTTATTCTTAGTTCCCTGATGGTGCCGGCATTAGCAGCAGACTTGTTAACTAAACCTCACATTTAGCCAGTAGGGATGCCACTGCAGTAGACTTGTTAACTAAACTTCATATTTGGCCAGGAGGGACGGCACTGAAACTGTGGTGTTTGAATTAATAAAAGACTAAGGAAGAGATTTAAGAGAATGTAGAATTTCAGTTCTTCACAGATGAAAGTTCTGCTAACACAGTGATTCTCTGCTGTCTGGATAAAAGAGGGGCAGAAAGAATTTTAAATAATGTTGAGTTAATGTTGTTAATATCTGTGAGACTGCAAGGGTATCGCCAAGAACGTTTTGGATGGACCAGAAAAACAACACAAGAACTGTCTGTCTGTAAATGAGGAGGAATATTCTTCTTCTTCCCGCTCTACTGGCTCTCTCCTGTACCCCGCTTCCCCCCTACTGGCTCTCCCCTGTACCCAGCTTCCCCTCTACTGGCTCTCCCCTGTACCCAGCTTCCCCTCTACTGGCTCTCCCCTGTACCCAGCTTCCCCTCTACTGGCTCTCCCCTGTACTGGCTCTCTCCTGTACCCAGCTTCCCCTCTACTGGCTCTCCCCTGTACCCAGCTTCCCCTCTACTGGCTCTCCCCTGTACCCCGCTTCCCCTCTACTGGCTCTCCCCTGTACCCAGCTTCCCCTCTACTGGCTCTCCCCTGTACCCAGCTTCCCCTCTACTGGCTCTCCCCTGTACTGGCTCTCTCCTGTACCCAGCTTCCCCTCTACTGGCTCTCCCCTGTACCCAGCTTCCCCTCTACCCCGCTTCCCCCTCTACTGGCTCTCCCCTGTACCCAGCTTCCCCTCTACTGGCTCTCCCCTGTACCCAGCTTCCCCTCTACTGGCTCTCCCCTGTACCCAGCTTCCCCTCTACTGGCTCTCCCCTGTACCCCGCTTCCCCTCTACTGGCTCTCCCCTGTACCCAGCTCCCCCTCTACTGGCTCTCCCCTGTACCCAGCTTCCCCTCTACTGGCTCTCTCCTGTACCCAGCTTCCCCTCTACTGGCTCTCCCCACTACTGGCTCTCCCCTCTACTGGCTCTCCCCTGTACCCAGCTTCCCCTCTACCCCGCTTCCCCCTCTACTGGCTCTCCCCTGTACCCAGCTTCCCCTCTACTGGCTCTCCCCTGTACCCAGCTTCCCCTCTACTGGCTCTCCCCTGTACCCAGCTTCCCCTCTACTGGCTCTCCCCTGTACCCCGCTTCCCCTCTACTGGCTCTCCCCTGTACCCAGCTTCCCCTCTACTGGCTCTCCCCTGTACCCAGCTTCCCCTCTACTGGCTCTCCCCTCTACTGGCTCTCCCCTCTACTGGCTCTCCCCTCTACTGGCTCTCCCCTGTACCCTGCTTCCCCTCTACTGGCTCTCAACTCTTCCCCTCTTCAACTCTTTTACTGTTTGATCAGGGGAAGTTCAACTTAAGTTTAGATAAACAAACACCATATTAACATCCAGACAGTGAGACAGACTAAACACCATATTAACATCCAGACAGTAAGACAGACTAAACACCATATTAACATCCAGACAGTGAGACAGACTAAACACCATATTAACATCCAGACAGTAAGACAGACTAAACACCATATTAACATCCAGACAGTGAGACGTACTGTTGTGCTCAATACTTTGTCTACAGACTGGGAGACAGCAGCTGAAGACCCACAAGGGACGTTGCACTGTCGATATTCTCCACAATACTATTGGGTCTTGATACGTTGTGTTACTGTCCTTCCCCTCCCACTAAGAGCCCTTGAGATGAACCACATGGAGATGAGCTGTTCTCATCTAGAGTGCAGCTTCCTCTGTCTGTCTCTAAAGTGGATCCATCCTCACATACACATTCAGGACCTTATCTATTACCTATTTATCGCCTCGCTCTCAGATATCTCTTCAGGGGGAAAACATTTTAGTAAAAAAAAGGGAAGGCACCAGTGGGAAATGTCCTGGAGGGAGAGCCCTCTATTCAACATGCATCCCAGTGTCTCCCTCCCCGTGTGTCCCAATGTCCAGCCCATCTCATGTTGTTAGCCTTAAGCCATCCCAGAGCATGGAGAAGGCCAATGGTCCGTCTGTTCTCGCACACATCGGCTGTATCCCAAATGGCAACCTATTCCCTACATAGGGTACTACTTTTGACCAGAACCCATCGCACTATGTAGAGAAGAGGGTGCCATCTGGGATAAAACAAAGTGGAATCTGTGCAAGGCTTTAAGAAGAACACAGAAGAATCCGATACTCTATATTCTATACCCTATACACACGCCATACCCTATACTCTATACCCTATACACTATACCCTTCTGTTAAGGGTCTCTTGTCCATCCCCCCTAGACTTTTAAAGCCACAGGGTTCGTAACATAACGTGGGGGCTCGTCCGTGATATATCTCAATGATACCCATGCCACTCATGCAAATTGGTTTAGTGTCTGATTCAGTGTTGAGCTTGGCAGCTGTGACTAACTGGTTTTGTGTTCAGTATTCGTCGGCTCGTGTTGCTAGCTTAAGATGTCTACTTTTGATTTGGATGCCTTTTTGGAAAACCCTACGTGGGAGGTTTTTGATAATTGCCGTAGAGTGGATCTACAGGCTTTGGGTGACCTCTTTTCTGTACCCATACCAAGGGTTTTAGTGAAAGCAGAAGTTAGGAAAGCGGTGTTAGAGGTATTATTGAACGAGCGAGTGCTTGAGTTACCGCCGCCTGAGCCTGCTGCTCCTGTAGGGGATGTGGCTGCTGCTCCTGTAAGCCCGTCGGTGTCTGAGGACGAGGGCGAGGCTAAGGCTCCAGCCACATTGCCCCGTTTTGACCCACTCTCCCCACTGTCCGACAGTGATGCCAGGATGGATGTCCGATCGACACGGCTCCAAATGGAGGCGGGAGAGAAGGCAACAAATCGGGCGAGAAAAGCTGGAGACGCGTAAGCTAGAGGCAGAACTGGAGACGCGTAAGATGGAACTGGAGACGTGTAAGATGGAACTGGAGACGTGTAAGATGGAACTGGAGACGCGTAAGATGGAACTGGAGACGCGTAAGATTGAACTGGAGACGCGTAAGATGGAACTGGAGACGCGTAAGATGGAACTGGAGACGCGTAAGATGGAACTGGAGACGCGTAAGATGGAACTGGAGACGCGTAAGATGGAACTGGAGACGCGTAAGATGGAACTGGAGACGCGTAAGATGGAACTGGAGACGTGTAAGATGGAACTGGAGACGTGTAAGATGGAACTGGAGACGTGTAAGATGGAACTGGAGACGCGTAAGATGGAACTGGAGACGCGTAAGATGGAACTGGAGACGTGTAAGATGGAACTGGAGACGTGTAAGATGGAACTGGAGACGTGTAAGATGGAACTGGAGACGTGTAAGATGGAACTGGAGACGTGTAAGATGGAACTGGAGACGTGTAAGATGGAACTGGAGACGTGTAAGATGGAACTGGAGACGCGTAAGATGGAACTGGAGACGTGTAAGATGGAACTGGAGACGTGTAAGATGGAACTGGAGACGTGTAAGATGGAACTGGAGGCAGAAACAGCGAGGTTAGTCTCTGCTCATACTATGCCTGCTAGTGAGCCGTCCTCACCAGCTGTGTTGTCTGCTACTTTTGATATTAGTAGACAGATCACCTTGGTACCTGTGTTTAGGGAGTCAGAGGTTGATTCCTATTTCAGTGCTTTTGAGCGTATAGCGGTAGCATTGAAATGGCCTGAAGAGCTATGGTGCCTATTACTTCAGTGTAAATTAACAGGTAAAGCCCAAGAGGTTCTGTCAGCGCTACCTCTTGAAGACAGCTTGAATTATGACGTGGTCAAAGCTACTGTTCTTCGTGCCTATGAGCTGGTTCCTGAGGCATATCGACAGAGATTTAGGTCTCATAAAAAGTATTCTACTCAGACTTATGTGGAGTTTGCTAGAGACAAAATAAATCTGTTTGACAAATGGCACACTGCTAATAAGGTAACTGATTTTAACTCTCAACGGGAGATAATCTTGTTAGAAGAGTTTAAAAATTGCTTACCTGAACGCATTGTAGTTTATCTGAACGAACAGAACGTATTCTCACTGTCGGAAGCGTCTGCATTGGCAGACGAGTTTGTGTTGACGCATAAGAGCGTGTTTTCGGCTCTTACGGAGAGCAGGGCCGCGGAGTTGCTAACTCTTAGCCCTAGTCGACCAGCAGTTCATCCAGCACGCCTGAAAGATGTGCGTCACTGTTTCTATTGTCATAAGGTGGGACATATGTTTCCCTGTGTTCTTCTGTGCTGCAGAAACAGAGGTGGTATGTTTCCCTGTGTTCTTCTGTGCTGCAGAAACAGAGGTGGTATGTTTCCCTGTGTTCTTCTGTGCTGCAGAAACAGAGGTGGTATGTTTCCCTGTGTTCTTCATATGGTTAATGATTGCTTTCTGCTAAAACGCAAACAGGGGATGCCACAGCACGCTAGGCTGCCAATGGGTGTTGGGTTGATTCGTACGGTTGTAAGGCCGGAATCAAAACAAATGCCTCATTAGTGAATGTTACAGTAGCAGTTATGAACCGTTCATTTTTTGAGGGGTTTGTTTCCATAACAGATGACGAAGCGTCTCAGCGTGCGGTTAGAATCCTCAGAGATACTGACGCAGTCGTTCATACTATCTGATGTGTTGCCCTTGTCCGATAATACATATTGTGGTTCCAGTGTGTTAGTACAAGGAATTTAAATGGGATTCGTCCCAGTGCCATTGCACTTTGTGAACGTACACTCTGAGTTAGTCAGTGGATTGTTCAGAGTTGGAGTACGTTCTATGTTGCCAATAAAAGGTGTGACATTTATAATGGGCAACGATATTGCCGGAGGAAAGGTGATACCCGTATTGGAGGTAATGGATAAAAGTGACCAGTCTCTCTCCGAAGAGCTGGCACAGGGTTATCCAGATGTGTTCCCCGCTTGTGTTGTCACACGTGCTCAAGCACGACAAGTGGGTGACGTGATCGATTTGTCGAACACCATTCTATTCAGAGAGTGTGACCCAGAGGATAGCTCGGGTGCTACCTCTGGTAAGCTGGTGCAGTCTGACCAACAGCCCAGGGAAAGGAAGAAGGATGTGGAACTTGTTGCTGAGGCAATACAGTTACCAGTCACTCGTGAGCAGCTGATCGCTAACCAGAAGGTTGACATTAGCCTGGCTAAATGTTTTTCTAGTGTTGTCTCAGAGGAGGAGCTAAAGAAGAAAAACATGGCATACTTCATTGATGGTAATCTCCTCATGCGTAAATGGACGTCCCATGTTGACGCTGGCGGAGATTGGAATGCTGTTTACCAAATAGTGATTCCTACAGCCTTTCGACTAAATGTTGTATCCCTCGCTCACGATCACCAGTGGCCCGAACATCTGGGAGTCACCAAGACTTATGATCGGGTTTTGCGACATTTATTTTGGCCTGGTTTAAAACAAGATGTGGATCAGTTCTGTCGGGCATGCCACACCTGTCAGGTAACTGGGAAACCGAACCAGGTTATTCCTCCCGTGCCTCTTTGTCCCATACCTGCCATAGGTGAACCATTCAAACATGTGATGGTTGATTGTGTTGGACCATTACCAAAGATAAAATCTGGTACCCAGTTTCTGTTGACGATTATGTGTGTGGCCACCAGGTACCCAGAGGCCATTCCTCTGCGAAGGATTACTGCTCCGGTGGTGAGTAAAGCTTTGATCAAATTCTTCTCAACTTTTGGGTTACCTAAGGTGGTACAAACTGATCAGGGTACGAATTTCCTTTCTAAGCTTTTCAAACAAGTGTTAAAATCCTTGTCAGTTACACACCGTGTGTCAAGCGCATACAGTGGGGGAAAAAAAGTATTTAGTCAGCCACCAATTGTGCAAGTTCTCCCACTTAAAAAGATGAGAGAGGCCTGTAATTTTCATCATAGGTACATGTCAACTATGACAGACAAATTGAGAAAAAAATATCCAGAAAATCAGATTGTAGGATTTTTAATGAATTTATTTGCAAATTATGGTGGAAAATAAGTATTTGGTCACCTACAAACAAGCAAGATTTCTGGCTCTCAAAGACCTGTAACTTCTTCTTTAAGAGGCTCCTCTGTCCTCCACTCGTTACCTGTATTAATGGCACCTGTTTGAACTTGTTATCAGTATAAAAGACACCTGTCCACAACTTCAAACAGTCACACTCCAAACTCCACTATGGCCAAGACCAAAGAGCTGTCAAAGGACACCAGAAACAAAATTGTAGACATGCACCAGGCTGGGAAGACTGAATCTGCAATAGGTAAGCAGCTTGGTTTGAAGAAATCAACTGTGGGAGCAATTATTAGGAAATGGAAGACATACAAGACCACTGATAATCTCCCTCGATCTGGGGCTCCACGCAAGATCTCACCCTGTGGGGTCAAAATGATCACAAGAACGGTGAGCAAAAATCCCAGAACCACACGGGGGGACCTAGTGAATGACCTGCAGAGAGCTGGGACCAAAGTAACAAAGCCTACCATCAGTAACACACTACGCCGCCAGGGACTCAAATCCTGCAGTGCCAGACGTGTCCCCCTGCTTAAGCCAGTACATGTCCAGGCCCGTCTGCAGTTTGCTAGAGTGCATTTGGATGATCCAGAAGAGGATTGGGAGAATGTCATATGGTCAGATGAAACCAAAATATAACTTTTTGGTAAAAACTCAACTCATCGTGTTTGGAGGACAAAGAATGCTGAGTTGCATCCAAAGAACACCATGCCTACTGTGAAGCATGGGGGTGGAAACATCATGCTTTGGGGCTGTTTTTCTGCAAAGGGACCAGGACGACTGATCCGTGTAAAGGAAATAATGAATGGGGCCATGTATCGTGAGATTTTGAGTGAAAACCTCCATCCATCAGCAAGGGCATTGAAGATGAAACGTGGCTGGGTCTTTCAGCATGACAATGATCCCAAACACACCGCCCGGGCAACGAAGGAGTGGCTTCGTAAGAAGCATTTCAAGGTCCTGGAGTGGCCTTGCCAGTCTCCAGATCTCAACCCCATAGAAAATCTTTGGAGGGAGTTGAAAGTCCGTGTTGCCCAGCGACAGCCCCAAAACATCACTGCTCTAGAGGAGATCTGCATGGAGGAATGGGCCAAAATACCAGCAACAGTGTATGAAAACCTTGTGAAGACTTACAGAAAACATTTGACCTGTGTCATTGCCAACAAATGGTATATAAAAAGTATTGAGAAACTTTTGTTATTGACCAAATACTTATTTTCCACCATAATTTGCAAATAAATTCATTACAAATTCTACAATGTGATGTTCTGGATTTTTTTTTCTCATTTTGTCTGTCATAGTTGACGTGTACCTATGATGAAAATTTTTAAGTGGGAGAACTTGCACAATTGGTGGCTGACTAAATACTTTTTCCCCCCACTGTATCACCCAGAGTCTCAGGGTGCGCTTGAACGTTGGCATCAGACACTGAAGTCTATCCTCCATAAATATTATTTGGAATCTGAGAAGGATTGGGATGAGAGAGTTCCTTTAGTTTTGTTTGCTGTCCGTGAGACGGTACAGGAATCCCTAGGGTTCAGCCCAGCTGAACTGGTGTTTGGACACACCATAAGACCAATGAAAGTCCTTAAGGATCCGTTTTTATCACAAGAGTTGTGTGTGGAAGAAAATGTGTTGGACTACGTTAGTCGCTTTCGTGAGCGCCTACATGGTGCCTGTGCTCTAGTAAAGGAAGCGCTGTCTTCCTCACAGAGACGGATGAAACGGCATTATGACAACCAGACTGTTTCTCATTCACTGCAGCCAGGTGACCAAGTTCTTGTATTGTTGCCTGTGCCAGGAGCGTCATTGTCAGCACGTTTCTCTGGTCCTTATGTAATTGAAAAGAAACTAAATGAAACTGACTATGTGATACAGACACCCGATAGAACACGCCAATCTCGTGTGTGCCACATTAACATGTTGAAGACGTACCACACCAGACCCGTCACTCAGATAGACAGTCCAGAGAAACTGGCCGAGACTGCGGTCTCTATTGCTGCTGCGGCTGTAGTGGGAGGTCATGTTAATGATGTGGACGGAGATGGTTTGGAGTTGCGCAATACTCAGCAGCAGTGTGCTAGATTGCCCAATTCAGAGATGCTGCTGTCTCTCCCGTCAAGCCTGATTCATTTAACGGACGGACAGTCAGATGATATTGTGAGACTATTACACAGCTTTCCATGTCTTTTTAATGACGTTCCTACACGCACAAATTTGTTAGAACATGACATTAATGTTGGAAACGCTGCACCTATCAAGCAACATGCTTATCGTGTCAACGTCTCTAAAAGAAAGATAATGAGGGATGAGGTCGGTTATTTGCTGGAGAATAACCTGGCTATGCCAAGTTCAAGTCCTTGGAGTTCTCCGTGCATTCTGGTTCCCAAACCTGATGGGACATCCAGGTTATGTACGGACTATCGAAAGGTCAATGCGGTCACAGTGCCCCGACTCGTTCCCGTTACCCAGACTGGATGACTGTATTGACACTGTTGGTGCTGCTACTTATGTAACCAAACTAGTTATTCTAAAAGGTTACTGGCAGGTGCCGATAACATAACGTGCCTTTGTGACCCCAGACCAATTCTTACAATATGCTGTCATGGCATTTGGGATGCGGAACGCACCAGCCACTTTCCAACGCCTGGTTAACACAGTATTGGCTGGAGTTCCTAATTGTAGTGCTTACCTTTGATGATCTTGTCATTTATTCAACTGAGTGGTCTGATCATATTAACACTCTTAAGGGTAGTGTGTGAACGTCTAGCAGCCGCTTCTCTTAACTCTGAACTTAGCAAAGTGCGAGTTTGGGAAGGCCACTGTTACTTATCTCGGTAAACAGGTCGGCCATGGTCAGGTGCGCCCTGTAGATGCCAAGGTCTCAGCTATAAAATGCGTTTCCCGCACCTACCACCAGAAGAGAGCTACGCCGCTTTTTAGGGATGGTTGGCTACTACCGTAGTTTCTGTAAAAATGTCTCTGCGGTAGTTGCTCCATTAACGGATTTGCTCAGTCCGGCGAGAAAATGTGTATAGTCTGAAGACTGTCGCACTGCTTTCAACACTGCTAAAGCGCTCTTATGTAGTACCCCTGTTCTTGCTTCGCCAGATTTTGAACGGCCGTTTAAACTGGAGGTAGATGCAAGTGCCAGAGGTGCTGGTGCTGTTCTACTGCAGCTGGACCAGAGTGGAGTGGACCATCCTGTCTGTTATTTTTCGCGGAAATTTAACAAAATGTCAGACAAACTATTCCACCATTGAACAAGGAGCTCTAGATCTAGCCAGTCGTGTTTGCTGACAGAGACTCTTTCCGTATGTGAGTATGGATACTGTGGTGTCCTGTTTTTTGTGTACTCACTCATTTGCTGGTTACTCTGTATGGTAACTATGATGTGTGTTCCTGGGAAAAGGGGGATTTAAGCAAGTCGCCCTTGGGTGTACATTACCCGTAGAAAAGAACATTGTCTAAAAACACTAGTTAGACCTGAGCGGACCACCCCACTGTAATTTTTGTATGGTTAGCAGTAAGCTTAGCGGTTCTTGAGGCAGGCAAGATCAGTTTAGGGGTTTTTGACATTATTGTTTCATTCCTTGGGTCCTGCTCAGCCCTTTTTCCCAAACCTTTACCGTGTGTTCATAATAAACATCTTATGTTTGACAGTAGCTTATGGTTGTCGGTGTATTTTTTGATCTCACTGTTTCCGTGTCACCATTCTAATTTGCATGAGTTATGTTACGGGCCTCTTGTCCATCCACCCTAGACTTTTAAAGCCACGGGGTTCGTAACACCTTCACTCTATACCCTATAACCTATATTCTATACCCTATATCCTATACTCTATACACCCTATACCCTATACCCTAAACACACTCTATACCCTATACTCTATACCCTATACACACTATATTCTATACTCTATACCCTATACACACTCTATACCCTATACACACTATATTCTATACTCTATACCCTATACACACACTATACCCTATACTCTATACCTTATACCATATACCCTATACCCTATACACACGCTATACCCTTTACCCTATACTCTATACCCTATACACTATACTCTCAGTGACTGCTTGAGATACACAGTACGCCTCCGCACTCACATGCCACATACTATATTCACAAACACAATGAACACAGTACCGATCTGCCTCTGAGGAGAAACAAACAACAGTCTTTGGTCTGTCCCAATAGAGTAGGGAGAACTGAATTGCCTTTCTGAATGTCCCTGTGTGTGTGTGTTAGTGTGTGCGCGTGTGTGTGTGTGTGTGCGTGTGTGTGTGTGCGTACGTACGACAGAGAGAATTGCAAGGCATTTCTGAATTTACCCATATTTGATAATGTTCTTCAGGCAGCATTCAAAGCTGAGTAGAGATAATTAATGGAGGAAGTAGATTAATAATAGAGACAGACTACAGCTGGGAGACTACAGCTGGGAGACTACAGCTGGAGGACTATAGCTGGAGGACTATAGCTGGAGGACTATAGCTGGAGGACTATAGCTGGAGGACTATAGCTGGGAGACTACAGCTGGAAGACTAGAGCTGGAGGACTACAGCTGGGAGACTACAGCTGGAGGACTATAGCTGGAGGACTACAGCTGGGATACTATAGCTGGAGGACTATAGCTGGAGGACTATAGCTGGAGGACTATAGCTGGAGGACTATAGCTGGGAGACTACAGCTGGAAAACTAGAGCTGGAGGACTACAGCTGGGAGACTACAGCTGGAGGACTGTAGCTGGAGGACTATAGCTGGAGGACTATAGCTGGAGGACTATAGCTGGAGGACTATAGCTGGAGGACTATAGCTGGAGGACTATAGCTGGAGGACTATAGCTGGAAGACTAAAGCTGGAAGACTATAGCTGGGAGACTACAGCTGGAGGACTAGAGCTGGAGGACTACAGCTGGGATACTATAGCTGGAGGACTATAGCTGGGAGACTACAGCTGGAAGACTAGAGCTGGAGGACTACAGCTGGGAGACTACAGCTGGAGGACTATAGCTGGAGGACTATAGCTGGAGGACTATAGCTGGAGGACTATAGCTGGAGGACTATAGCTGGAGGACTATAGCTGGAAGACTAAAGCTGGAAGACTATAGCTGGGAGACTACAGCTGGAGGACTAGAGCTGGAGGACTATAGCTGGAGGACTATAGCTGGAGGACTATAGCTGGAGGACTATAGCTGGAGGACTATAGCTGGGAGACTACAGCTGGAAGACTAGAGCTGGAGGACTACAGCTGGGAGACTACAGCTGGAGGACTATAGCTGGAGGACTACAGCTGGGATACTATAGCTGGAGGACTATAGCTGGAGGACTATAGCTGGAGGACTATAGCTGGAGGACTATAGCTGGAGGACTATAGCTGGAGGACTATAGCTGGAGGACTATAGCTGGAGGACTATAGCTGGAGGACTAGAGCTGGAGGACTACAGCTGGGATACTAGAGCTGGAGGACTATTGCTGGAGGACTATAGCTGGAGGACTATAGCTGGAGGACTATAGCTGGAGGACTATAGCTGGGAGACTACAGCTGGAAGACTAGAGCTGGAGGACTACAGCTGGGAGACTATAGCTGGAGGACTATAGCTGGGAGACTACAGCTGGAAGACTAGAGCTGGAGGACTACAGCTGGGAGTCTACAGCTGGAGGACTATAGCTGGAGGACTACAGCTGGGATACTATAGCTGGAGGACTATAGCTGGAGGACAATAGCTGGAGGACTATAGCTGGAGGACTATAGCTGGAGGACTATAGCTGGAGGACTATAGCTGGAAAACTATAGCTGGAGGACTACAGCTGGGAGACTACAGCTGGAGGACTATAGCTGGAGGACTACAGCTGGGAGACTACAGCTGGAGGACTATAGCTGGAGGACTATAGCTGGAGGACTATAGCTGGGAGACTACAGCTGGGAGACTATAGCTGGAGGACTATAGCTGGAGGACTATAGCTGGAGGACTATAGCTGGGAGAATAAAGCTGGGAGATGCATACTAGTGTCTACCTATACTGACTTCATAATCACACCAACCAAATAAGATAATGTCATGACGGAGGTGTTACGTACCAGCATAGAGTGGTCTCTCTCGTTGAAGGGCTGTGGTTCAGTAAAAAACTCAGTGTTGTGGTCCAGTCTGCCATGGCCTCCATACTGCACTTCATCACTTTCCAGCTTGATGGTATATCTGGTGGGGTCAAAGGTTAAGGAACACTGGTATGAAGAGAGATGGAGAAAGATGGAGATAGGAGGAACATAAGAGGGGTGATGAGGAAGAGAGAGGAACATAAGAGGGGTGATGAGGAAGAGAGAGGAACATAAGAGGGGTGATGAGGAGGAGAGAGGAACATAATAGGGGTGATGAGGAAGAGAGATGGACATAAGAGGGGTGATGAGGAACATAAGAGGGGTGATGAGGAGGAGAGAGGAACATAAGAGGGGTGATGAGGAAGAGAGAGGAACATAAGAGGGGTGATGAGGAACATAAGAGGGGTGATGAGGAGGAGAGAGGAACATAAGAGGGGTGATGAGGAAGAGAGAGGAACATAAGAGGGGTGATGAGGAACATAAGAGGGGTGATGAGGAGGTGAGAGGAACATAAGAGGGGTGATGAGGAAGAGAGAGGAACATAAGAGGGGTGATGAGGAAGAGAGAGGAACATAACAGGGGTGATGAGGAAGAGAGAGGAACATAAGAGGGGTGATGAAGAAGGAGAGAGGAACATAACAGGGGTGATGAGGAAGAGAGAGGACCATAAGAGGGGTGATGAGGAGGAGAGAGGAACATAACAGGGGTGATGAGGAAGAGAGAGGAACATAACAGGGGTGATGAGGAGGAGAGAGGAACATAACAGGGGTGATGAGGAAGAGAGGGGAACATAAGAGGGGTGATGAGGAGGAGAGAGGAACATAACAGGGGTGATGAGGAAGAGAGAGGAACATAAGAACATTAACACAGGCAAATAGGAAAGTGGCTGAACCATGCAGCTCGCCAGATTAATTTATTACATAAATAATGTATTTCAACAAATAACCCTCCAAACAAACAAAACAAATCTCTGTGTCTTTGCTACACTGACTCAATTAAATATGAAATCAAGTAATTGCCTTTGACACGTGTTGGGAAACAGAAAGAGGAAAGCAGAGAGATCTTTATGAGCTGTATTTCTACGATGCCTCTTGTTCTCCTGAACTTGTAATCAGTCAAAGGGTGTGTCCTAAAATGGCACTGTATTCCCTACATAGTGCACTCTTTTTGACCACAGCCCTATGGGCCCTGGTTAAAAATAATTCACTATATAGACTGGTAATAGGGTGTCATTTGGGACACATCCAGAGTAGATTGATGCCTGTGAGAGCCTTGTGCCTGCCAATACGACCAACAATGAACTATAGTTAACAGGGTCTCGGTCAAATATATCATGTGTTTGGTCCAAATATGATTCGATATGCATGTCAAATGTAAATATGTAATATATGCCCATAACCAATGGGTAAATAACTATATTCACCTGTGGTAGCTACATGACAAGGAGACAAGAAGAGGAGAGGAAAGGGGATGGAGAGAGAGAGAGAGATCGAGATCGAGTGAGATAGGGAGAGAGATCAAGAGAGAGAGAGAGAGAGAGAGAGAGAGAGAGAGAGAGAGAGAGCGAGAGAGAGATCGAGCGAGAGATAGAGAGAGAGAGATCAAGAGAGAGAGAGAGAGAGAGAGAGAGAGAGAGAGAGATCGAGAGAGAGATCGAGCGAGAGAGATCGAGATCGAGTGAGAGAGAGATAGAGAGAGAGATCAAGAGAGATCGAGATAGAGAGAGAGAGAGAGAATAGATGAATTGGCCCTGGGAGGCTCTTCTCTCTCCGTGGTGCTTTGTTTACCTCTGTCTCTGAACACCTCAACAGACAGTACAGTAGCCCTGCGTCCAAAATGGCACCCTATTCCTTATATATTCCCCCAATCTGGTCAAAAGTAGTGCACTTAGGGAATAGGGTGCCAATTGGGATGCAGTCTAGGTAACAAACAACCAGGAGTCAGGCAGGAAGGAACACACATGCAAACTGGAACCTAATTGGCTAGGTGAAAATCACCTCATCTCCCCATAGGCCAGTCTGAGGAAGGAGTCAGTTGGAGTCATATCCTCAAACACTTCCTGGTTCTGCCCCAGGGCCGGGAAACATTCTGCTTGTCTGCTTTGATAGCCATGATTAAATAGAAAGAAGCTCTGCTCAGAGAGTCCATTATTTCTACTGAGGAAGACATACACACTCCTCCTCCCCTCTCATCCTCTCCTCCTCCCCTCCTCCCCTCTTCCCTCCTCCTCCCCTCTTCCCTCCCCCTCTCCTCCCCTCTCCCCTCTCTCCTCCTCCCCCATCTCTCCTGCCCCTCCCCACTCTCTTCCCCTCTCTCCTCCCTCCTCTCTCCTCCCACTCTCTCCTCCCACTCTCTTCCCCTCTCTCCTCCCACTCTCTTCCCCTCTCTCCTCCCACTCTCTCCTCCCACTCTCCCTCCTCCCACTCTCTCCCCCCTCTCTCTCCTCCCACTCTCTCCCCCCTTTCTCCTCCCACTCTCTCCCCCCTCTCTCCTCCCACTCTCTCCCCCCTCTCTCCTCCCACTCTCTCCTCCCACTCTCTCCCCCCTCTCTCTCCTCCCACTCTCTCCTCCCACTCTCTCCCCCCTCTCTCCTCCCACTCTCTCCCCCCTCTCTCCTCCCACTCTCTCCCCCCTCTCTCCTCCCCCTCTCCTGATTGCATTAGAGACTCCTGACAACATCCTCCTTTTGTGGTGGATATTTAAGGATGGTTCTAAAAAGGAAAACAAAGAACACCACATTGTAATAATCTGTTAGGAATCATAATGTATGCAAATTCAAAGACCCTTACAGGAACATTACATATCCTAGTTATTTCCATTTAGTTGATACCACAGTGCAGTATATGATTAGTTCGATAATGACTGACTAGAAAATGAACATTGTTATCCTACTATCCACACATCACAATTAATTCAAGACTCATTAAAAGCTGATTTCAACCATCTGGCTGGAATCCAGCAATCAAAGACATTGAATAACCTTATGCCTCTTCTATGTATGTGTGTGTGTGTGTGTGTGTGTGTGTGTGTGTGTGTGTGTGTGTGTGTGCTCGTATGCTGAATTATAAATGGAGGACAGTTAATTTGATGTTCACTGGCCAACTTGTCTGGGATAAGAAGCAGAGTGGAGCTCCAGGAGGCATTCAGCAATGAGGTTTGTGTTACTGTCTACAGATGGCTGCTACAACAGCCTGATGTTCAGCTGTGAAGTATTGTAATCAACACGGGCCTTGAGAATCAAGGGGGAAGATTTAGGAACACAGTCAATTCTGAACCATTGAGCCGTCCCCATCGCTCCCTACCCTTCCCCCATATTGAAAGCAATATGGTGGAAGCTTCACCACTGCTCTGATGATACCTACCCAGACCCTTCAGATCTGCAAACACAGAGAGGTTTTGGCCAAGGGGGAGGGGGCGTTTAGGGACCGGCTGAATCAGGGTAAAGCTGTAGAGAGCCAGAGCAGTGCCGGTCAGTCCAGAGAAGAGATCAGTAATTAGGCCCATTGATGACCTGAAAACAATCTGCCCATGAGCACGATTGCAGAGTGAGCTGAGCTGCCGCTTGATCCGCGTCCCAAACGATACCCTGTTCCCTTTATGAGTGCACTACTTTTGACCAGGGCCCATAGGGTAGTAGTGCAACTCATAAAGTCTCCAGGGCCCATACTGTAGGCTATTTGGGACAAGGAATGTAATAGCTGCCCGCTGAGAGCGGACTAACAGGCTCTTAGAGGAAGACCTGCACGTCTCAG
>NC_140013.1:41159556-41172056 GCF_964263955.1 Coregonus lavaretus
TAGCCTAGTTATATTTCTGCTATATAAATTCATGTCTAAAACCACTGAGATAAATCGTCCCCTCCAGTTTAAAAGCTATGGAAGTCTCATGTTGAAATAGACTTATGTACAGTCTAACATTATTACATAGCCATGTTAACTCAATCTAACATCATTGCAGCCATGTTAACTCAGTCTAACATCATTACAGCCATGTTAACTCAGTCTAACATCATTACAGCCATGTTAACTCAGTCTAACATCATCACATAGCCATGTTAACTCAGTCTAACATCATTACAGCCATGTTAACTCAGTCTAACATCATTACAGCCATGTTAACTCAGTCTAACATCATTACAGCCATGTTAACTCAGTCTAACATCATTACATAGCCATGTTAACTCAGTCTAACATCATTACAGCCATGTTAACTCAGTCTAACATCATTACATAGCCATGTTAACTCAGTCTAACATCATTACAGCCATGTTAACTCAGTCTAACATCATTACATAGCCATGTTAACTCAGTCTAACATCATTACAGCCATGTTAACTCAATCTAACATCATTACATAGCCATGTTAACTCAGTCTAACATCATTACATAGCCATGTTAACTCAGTCTAACATCATTACAGCCATGTTAACTCAGTCTAACATCATTACATAGCCATGTTAACTCAGTCTAACATCATTACAGCCATGTTAACTCAGTCTAACAACATTACAGCCATGTTAACTCAGTCTAACATCATTACAGCCATGTTAACTCAATCTAACAACATTACAGCCATGTTAACTCAGTCTAACAACATTACAGCCATGTTAACTCAGTCTAACATCATTACATCCATGTTAACTCAGTCTAACATCATTACAGCCATGTTAACTCAGTCTAACATCATCACATAGCCATGTTAACTCAGTCTAACATCATCACATAGCCATGTTAACTCAGTCTAACATCATTACAGCCATGTTAACTCAGTCTAACATCATCACATAGCCATGTTAACTCAGTCTAACATCATTACAGCCATGTTAACTCAGTCTAACATCATTACAGCCATGTTAACTCAGTCTAACATCATTACAGCCATGTTAACTCAGTCTAACATCATTACAGCCATGTTAACTCAGTCTAACATCATTACAGCCATGTTAACTCAGTCTAACATCATTACAGCCATGTTAACTCAGTCTAACATCATTACAGCCATGTTAACTCAGTCTAACATCATTACAGCCATGTTAACTCAGTCTAACATCATTACAGCCATGTTAACTCAGTCTAACATCATTACAGCCATGTTAACTCAGTCTAACATCATTACAGCCATGTTAACTCAGTCTAACATCATTACAGCCATGTTAACTCAGTCTAACATCATTACAGCCATGTTAACTCAGTCTAACATCATTACAGCCATGTTAACTCAGTCTAACATCATTACAGCCATGTTAACTCAGTCTAACATCATTACAGCCATGTTAACTCAGTCTAACATCATTACAGCCATGTTAACTCAGTCTAACATCATTACAGCCATGTTAACTCAGTCTAACATCATCACAGCCATGTTAACTCAGTCTAACATCATTACAGCCATGTTAACTCAGTCTAACATCATTACAGCCATGTTAACTCAGTCTAACATCATCACAGCCATGTTAACTCAGTCTAACATCATTACAGCCATGTTAACTCAATCTAACATCATTACAGCCATGTTAACTCAGTCTAACATTTGTATTTATTTAACCTTTATTTAACCAGGTAAGAACCAGTTGAGAACAAGTTCTCATTTACAACTGCGACCTGGCCAAGATAAAGCAAAGCAGTGCGATAAAAACAACACAGAGTTACATATGGGGTAAAAAACATAAAGTCAAAAATACAACAGAAAATATATATACAGTGTGTACAAATGTAGCAAGTTATGGAGGTAAGGCAATAAATAGGCTATAGTGCAAAATAATTACAATTAGTATTAACACTGGAATGATAGATGTGTAAGAGATGATGTGCAAATAGAGATACTGGGGTGCAAATGAGCAAAATAAATAACAATATGGGGATGAGGTAGTTGGGTGGGCTAATTACAGATGGGCTGTGTACAGGTGCAGTGATCGGTAAGGTGCTCTGACAACTGATGCTTAAAGCTAGTGAGGGACATAAGAGTCTCCAGCTTCAGAGATTTTTGCAATTCGTTCCAGTCATTGGCAGCAGAGAACTGAAAGGAATGGCGGCCAAAGGAGGTGTTGGCTTTGGGGATGACCAGTGAGATATACCTGCTGGAGCGCAGACTACGGGTGGGTGTTGCTATGGTGACCAATGAGCTAAGATAAGGCGGGGATTTGCCTAGCAGTGATTTATAGATGGCCTGGAGCCAGTGGATTTGACGACGAATATGTAGTGAGGACCAGCCAACAAGAGCGTACAGGTCACAGTGGTGGGTAGTATATGGGGCTTTGGTGACAAAACGGATGGCACTGTGATAGACTACATCCAATTTGCTGAGTAGAGTGTTGGAGGCTATTTTGGAAATGACATCGCCGAAGTCAAGGATCGGTAGGATAGTCAGTTTTACCAGGGCATGTTTGGCAGCATGCGTGAAGGAGGCTTTGTTGCGAAATAGGAAGCCGATTCTGGATTTAACTTTGGATTGGAGATGCTTAATGTGAGTCTGGAAGGATAGTTTACAGTCTAACCAGACACATAGGTATTTGTAGTTGTCCACATACTCTAGGTCAGACCTGTCGAGAGTAGTGATTCTAGATGGGTGGGCGGGTGCCAGCAGCGTTCGATTGAAGAGCATGCTTTTAGTTTTACTAGTGTTTAGGAGCAGTTGGAGGCTACGGAAGGAGTGTTGTATGGCATTGAAGCTCGTTTGGAGGTTTGTTAACACAGTGCCCAATGAAGGGCCAGATGTATACAAAATGGTGTTGTCTGCGTAGAGGTGGATCTGAGAATCACCAGCAGCAAGAGCGACATCATTGATATACACAGAGAAAAGAGTCGGCCCAAAGAATTGAACCCTGTGGCACCCCCATAGAGACTGCCATTGGTCCAGACAACAGGCCCTCCGATTTGACACATTGAACTCTGAGAAGTAGTTGGTGAACCAGGCGAGGCAGTCATTTGAGAAACCAAGGCTATTTAGTCTGCCAATAAGAATGCGGTGGTTGACAGAGTCGAAAGCCTTGGCCAGGTCGATGAAGACGGCTGCACAGTACTGTCTATTATAGATCGTGGTTATAATATCGTTTAGGACCTTGAGCGTGGCTGAGGTGCACCCATGACCAGCTCAGAAACCGGATTGCATAGCGAAGAAGGTACGGTGGGATTCGAAATGGTCGGGTGATCTGTTTGTCAACTTGGCTTTCAAAAACTTTCGAAAGGCAGGGCAGGATGGATATAGGTCTGTAACAGTTTGGATCGAGAGTGTCACCCCCTTTGAAGAGGGGGATGACCGCGGCAGCTTTCCAATCTCTGGGGATCTCAGACGTTACGAAAGAGGTTGAACAGGCTAGTAATAGGTGTTGCGACAATTTCGGCGGCTAGTTTTAGAAAGAAAGGGTCCAGATTGTCTAGCCCAGATGATTTGTATGGGTCCAGATTTTGCAGCTCTTTCAGAACATCAGCTGTATGAATTTGTATGAAGGAGAAGCAGGGGGCGGGGGGGGGGGGGGCATGGGCAAGTTGCAGCGGAGGGTGCAGAGCTGGTGACCGGGGTAGTAGTAGCCAGGTGGAAAGCATGGCCAGCTGTAGCAAAATGCTTGTTGAAATTCTCGATTATTGTAGATTTATTGGTGGTGATAGTGATTCCTAGCCTCAGTGCAGTGGGCAGCTGGGAGGAGGTGCTCTTATTCTCCATGGACTTTACAGTGTCCCAAAACTTTTTGGAGTTAGTGCTACATGATGCAAATTTCTGTTTGAAAAAGTTATCCTTTGCTTTCCTAACTGCTTGTGTATATTGGTTCCTAACTTCCCTGAAAAGTTGCATATCGCGGGGGCTATTCGATGCTAATGCAGTACGCCACAGGATGTTTTTGTGCTGGTCAAGGGCAGTCAAGTCTGAGGAGAACCAGGGGCTATATCTGTTCTTAGTTCTGCATTTTTTGAATGGGGCATGCTTATTTAAGATTGAGAGGAACACACTTTTAAAGAACATCCAGGCATCCTCTACTGATGGAATGAGATCTTTATCCATCCAGGATACCTGGGCCACGTCAATTAGGAAGGCCTGCTCGCTAAAGTGTTTTAGGGGGCGTTTGACAGTGATGAGGGGTGGTCGTTTGACCGCGGACCCGTTACGGACGCAGGCAATAAGGCAGTGACCGCTGAGATCCTGGTTGAAGACAGCGGAGGTGTATTTAGAGGGTAAGTTAGTCAGGATGATATCTATGAGGGTGCCCATGTTTACGGATTTAGGGTTGTACCTGGTAGGTTCCTTGATAATTTGTGTGAGATTGAGGGCATCTAGTTTGGATTGTAGGATGGCCGGGGTGTTAAGCATATCCCAGTTTAGGTCACCAAGCAGTACGAACTCTGAGGTTAGATGGGGGGCAATCAATTCACATATGGTGTCCAGGGCACAGCTGGGGGCTGAGGGGGGTCTGTAGCAAGCGGCAACAGTGAGAGACTTATTTCTGGAAAGGTGGATTTTTAGAAGTAGAAGCTCAAACTGTTTGGGCACAGACCTGGATAGTATGATAGAGCTCTGCAGGCTCTCTCTACAGTAGATTGCAACTCCACCCCCTTTGGCAGTTCTATCTAGACGGAAAATGTTGTAGTTGAGGATGGAAATTTATGGATTTTTGGTGGCCTTCCTAAGCCAGGATTCAGACACTGCTAGAAAATCAGGGTTGGCGGAGTGTGTTAACGCAGTGAATAACTCAAACTTAGGGAGGAGGCTTCTGATGTTAACATGCAAAAAACCAATGTTTTTATGGTTACAGAAGTCAAAAAATTATAGCTCCTGGGGAGTAGGAGTGATACTGGGGGCTGCAGGGCCTGGGTTAACCTCTACATCACCAGAGGAACAGAGGAGGACTAGAATAAGGATACGGCTAAAGGCTTTAAGAACTGGTCTTCTAGTGCGTTGGGTACAGAGAGTAAAAGGGGCAGATTTCCGGGCGTTGTAGAAAAGATTCAGGGCATTATGTACAGACAAGGATATGGAAGGATATGAGTAAAGCGGAGGTAAACCTAAGCGTTGGGTCACAATGAAAGAGATAGCATCACTGGAACATAATTACATAGTCATGTTAACTCAGTCTAACATCATTACAGCCATGTTAACTCAATCTAACATCACTGCAGCCATGTTAACTCAGTCTAACATCATTACAGCCATGTTAACTCAGTCTAACATCATCACAAAGCCATGTTAACTCAGTCTAACATCATTACAGCCATGTTAACTTAGTCTAACATCATTACAGCCATGTTAACTCAGTCTAACATCATTACAGCCATGTTAACTCAGTCTAACATCATCACATAGCCATGTTAACTCAGTCTAACATCATTACAGCCATGTTAACTCAGTCTAACAACATTACAGCCATGTTAACTCAGTCTAACATCATTACAGCCATGTTAACTCAGTCTAACATCATTACAGCCATGTTAACTCAGTCTAACATCATCACATAGCCATGTTAACTCAGTCTAACATCATCACATAGCCATGTTAACTCAGTCTAACATCATCACATAGCCATGTTAACTCAGTCTAACATCATTACAGCCATGTTAACTCAGTCTAAAATCATTACAGCCATGTTAACTCAGTCTAACATCATCACACAGCCATGTTAACTCAGTCTAACATCATTACAGCCATGTTAACTCAGTCTAACATCATTACAGCCATGTTAACTCAGTCTAACATCATTACAGCCATGTTAACTCAGTCTAACATCATCACATAGCCATGTTAACTCAGTCTAACATCATTACAGCCATGTTAACTCAGTCTAACATCATCACATAGCCATGTTAACTCAGTCTAACATCATTACAGCCATGTTAACTCAGTCTAACATCATTACAGCCATGTTAACTCAGTCTAACATCATTACAGCCATGTTAACTCAGTCTAACATCATCACATAGCCATGTTAACTCAATCTAACATCATTACAGCCATGTTAACTCAGTCTAACAACATTACAGCCATGTTAACTCAGTCTAACATCATTACAGCCATGTTAACTCAGTCTAACATCATTACAGCCATGTTAACTCAGTCTAACATCATCACATAGCCATGTTAACTCAGTCTAACATCATCACATAGCCATGTTAACTCAGTCTAAAATCATTACAGCCATGTTAACTCAGTCTAACATCATCACATAGCCATGTTAACTCAGTCTAACATCATTACAGCCATGTTAACTCAGTCTAACATCATTACAGCCATGTTAACTCAGTCTAACATCATCACATAGCCATGTTAACTCAGTCTAACATCATTACAGCCATGTTAACTCAGTCTAACATCATTACAGCCATGTTAACTCAGACTAACATCATTACAGCCATGTTAACTCAGTCTAACATCATTACAGTCATGTTAACTCAGTCTAACATCATCACATAGCCATGTTAACTCAGTCTAACATCATTACAGCCATGTTAACTCAGTCTAACAACATTACAGCCATGTTAACTCAGTCTAACATCATTACAGCCATGTTAACTCAGTCTAACATCATTACAGCCATGTTAACTCAGTCTAACATCATCACATAGCCATGTTAACTCAGTCTAACATCATCACATAGCCATGTTAACTCAGTCTAACATCATCACATAGCCATGTTAACTCAGTCTAACATCATTACAGCCATGTTAACTCAGTCTAAAATCATTACAGCCATGTTAACTCAGTCTAACATCATCACACAGCCATGTTAACTCAGTCTAACATCATTACAGCCATGTTAACTCAGTCTAACATCATTACAGCCATGTTAACTCAGTCTAACATCATTACAGCCATGTTAACTCAGT
This sequence comes from Coregonus lavaretus, assembly GCF_964263955.1. Lineage (NCBI taxonomy): Eukaryota > Metazoa > Chordata > Actinopteri > Salmoniformes > Salmonidae > Coregonus > Coregonus lavaretus. The sequence goes on from NC_140013.1 coordinate 41,166,568, forward strand.
CTAACATCATCACATAGCCATGTTAACTCAGTCTAACATCATTACAGCCATGTTAACTCAGTCTAACATCATCACATAGCCATGTTAACTCAGTCTAACATCATTACAGCCATGTTAACTCAGTCTAACATCATTACAGCCATGTTAACTCAGTCTAACATCATTACAGCCATGTTAACTCAGTCTAACATCATCACATAGCCATGTTAACTCAATCTAACATCATTACAGCCATGTTAACTCAGTCTAACAACATTACAGCCATGTTAACTCAGTCTAACATCATTACAGCCATGTTAACTCAGTCTAACATCATTACAGCCATGTTAACTCAGTCTAACATCATCACATAGCCATGTTAACTCAGTCTAAAATCATTACAGCCATGTTAACTCAGTCTAACATCATCACATAGCCATGTTAACTCAGTCTAACATCATTACAGCCATGTTAACTCAGTCTAACATCATTACAGCCATGTTAACTCAGTCTAACATCATCACATAGCCATGTTAACTCAGTCTAACATCATTACAGCCATGTTAACTCAGTCTAACATCATTACAGCCATGTTAACTCAGACTAACATCATTACAGCCATGTTAACTCAGTCTAACATCATTACAGTCATGTTAACTCAGTCTAACATCATCACATAGCCATGTTAACTCAGTCTAACATCATTACAGCCATGTTAACTCAGTCTAACATCATTACAGCCATGTTAACTCAGTCTAACATCATCACATAGCCATGTTAACTCAGTCTAACATCATTACAGCCATGTTAACTCAGTCTAACATCATTACAGCCATGTTAACTCAGTCTAACATCATTACAGCCATGTTAACTCAGTCTAACATCATTACAGCCATGTTAACTCAGTCTAACATCATTACAGCCATGTTAACTCAGTCTAACATCATTACAGCCATGTTAACTCAGTCTAACATCATTACAGCCATGTTAACTCAGTCTAACATCATCACATAGCCATGTTAACTCAATCTAACAACATTACAGCCATGTTAACTCAGTCTAACATCATTACAGCCATGTTAACTCAGTCTAACATCATCACATAGCCATGTTAACTCAGTCTAACATCATTACAGCCATGTTAACTCAGTCTAACATCATTACAGCCATGTTAACTCAGTCTAACATCATCACATAGCCATGTTAACTCAATCTAACATCATTACAGCCATGTTAACTCAGTCTAACATCATTACAGCCATGTTAACTCAGTCTAACATCATTACAGCCATGTTAACTCAGTCTAACATCATTACAGCCATGTTAACTCAGTCTAACATCATTACAGCCATGTTAACTCAGTCTAACATCATTACAGCCATGTTAACTCAGTCTAACATCATTACAGCCATGTTAACTCAGTCTAACATCATCACATAGTCATGTTAACTCAGTCTAACATCATTACATAGCCATGTTAACTCAGTCTAACATCATCACATAGCCATGTTAACTCAGTCTAACATCATCACATAGCCATGTTAACTCAGTCTAACATCATTACAGCCATGTTAACTCAGTCTAACATCATTACAGCCATGTTAACTCAGTCTAACATCATTACATAGCCATGTTAACTCAGTCTAACATCATTACAGCCATGTTAACTCAATCTAACATCATTACAGCCATGTTAACTCAGTCTAACATCATCACATAGCCATGTTAACTCAGTCTAACATCATTACAGCCATGTTAACTCAGTCTAACATCATTACAGCCATGTTAACTCAGTCTAACATCATTACAGCCATGTTAACTCAGTCTAACATCATTACAGCCATGTTAACTCAGTCTAACATCATTACAGCCATGTTAACTCAGTCTAACATTTGTATTTATTTAACCTTTATGTAACCAGGTAAGAACCAGTTGAGAACAAGTTCTCGTTTACAACTGCGACCTGGCCAAGATAAAGCAAAGCAGTGCGATAAAAACAACAACACAGAGTTACATATGGGGTAAAACAAAACATAAAGTCAAAAATACAACAGAAAATATATATACAGTGTGTGCGAATGTAGCAAGTTATGGAGGTAAGGCAATAAATAGGCCATAGTGCAAAATAATTACAATTAGTATTAACACTGGAATGATAGATGTGTAAGAGATGATGTGCAAATAGAGATACTGGGGTGCAAATGAGCAAAATAAATAACAATATGGTGATGAGGTAGTTGGGTGGGCTAATTACAGATGGGCTGTGTACAGCTGCAGTGATCGGTAAGGTGCTCTGACAACTGATGCTTAAAGTTAGTGAGGGAGATAAGTGTCTCCAGCTTCAGAGATTTTTGCAGTTTGTTCCAGTCATTGGCAGCAGAGAACTGAAAGGAATGGCGGCCAAAGGAGGTGTTGGCTTTGGGGATGACCAGTGAGATATACCTGCTGGAGCGCAGACTACGGGTGGGTGTTGCTATGGTGACCAATGAGCTAAGATAAGGCGGGGATTTGCCTAGCAGTGATTTATAGATGGCCTGGAGCCAGTGGGTTTGACGACGAATATGTAGTGAGGACCAGCCAACAAGAGCGTACAGGTCACAGTGGTGGGTAGTATATGGGGCTTTGGTGACAAAACGGATGGCACTGTGATAGACTACATCCAATTTGCTGAGTAGAGTGTTGGAGGCTATTTTGTAAATGACATCGCCGAAGTCAAGGATCGGTAGGATAGTCAGTTTTACCAGGGCATGTTTGGCAGCATGCGTGAAGGAGGCTTTGTTGCGAAATAGGAAGCCGATTCTGGATTTAACTTTGGATTGGAGATGCTTAATGTGAGTCTGGAAGGATAGTTTACAGTCTAACCAGACACCTAGGTATTTGTAGTTGTCCACATACTCTAGGTCAGACCCGTCGAGAGTAGTGATTCTAGATGGGTGGGCGGGTGCCAGCAGCGTTCGATTGAAGAGCATGCATTTAGTTTTACTAGTGTTTAAGAGCAGTTGGAGGCTACGGAAGGAGTGTTGTATGGCATTGAAGCTCGTTTGGAGGTTTGTTAACACAGTGCCCAATGAAGGGCCAGATGTATACAAAATGGTGTTGTCTGCGTAGAGGTGGATCTGAGAATCACCAGCAGCAAGAGCGACATCATTGATATACACAGAGAAAAGAGTCGGCCCAAGAATTGAACCCTGTGGCACCCCCATAGAGACTGCCATTGGTCCAGACAACAGGCCCTCCGATTTGACACATTGAACTCTGAGAAGTAGTTGGTGAACCAGGCGAGGCAGTCATTTGAGAAACCAAGGCTATTTAGTCTGCCAATAAGAATGCGGTGGTTGACAGAGTCGAAAGCCTAGGCCAGGTCGATGAAGACGGCTGCACAGTACTGTCTTTTATCGATTGCGGTTATAATATCGTTTAGGACCTTGAGCGTGGCTGAGGTGCACCCATGACCAGCTCAGAAACCGGATTGCATAGCGAAGAAGGTACGGTGGGATTCGAAATGGTCGGTGATCTGTTTGTCAACTTGGCTTTCAAAAACTTTCGAAAGGCAGGGCAGGATGGATATAGGTCTGTAACAGTTTGGATCTAGAGTGTCACCCCCTTTGAAGAGGGGGATGACCGCGGCAGCTTTCCAATCTCTGGGGATCTCAGACGTTACGAAAGAGAGGTTGAACAGGCTAGTAATAGGTGTTGCGACAATTTCGGAGGCTAATTTTAGAAAGAAAGGGTCCAGATTGTCTAGCCCAGATGATTTGTATGGGTCCAGATTTTGCAGCTCTTTCAGAACATCAGCTGTCTGAATTTGTATGAAGGAGAAGCGGGGGGGGGGGGGGGGGGGGGGGCATGGGAAGTTGCAGCGGAGGATGCAGAGCTGGTGACCGGGGTAGTGGTAGCCAGGTGGAAAGCATGGCCAGCTGTAGCAAAATGCTTGTTGAAATTCACGATTATTGTAGATTTATTGGTGGTGATAGTGATTCCTAGCCTCAGTGCAGTGGGCAGCTGGGAGGAGGTGCTCTTATTCTCCATGGACTTTACAGTGTCCCAAAACTTTTTGGAGTTAGTGCTACATGATGCAAATTTCTGTTTGAAAAAGTTATCCTTTGCTTTCCTAACTGCTTGTGTATATTGGTTCCTAACTTCGCTGAAAAGTTGCATATCGCGGGGGCTATTCGATGCTAATGCAGTACGCCACAGGATGTTTTTGTGCTGGTCAAGGGCAGTCAAGTCTGAGGAGAACCAGGGGCTATATCTGTTCTTAGTTCTGAATTTTTTGAATGGGGCATGCTTATTTAAGATTGAGAGGAACACACTTTTAAAGAACATCCAGGCATCCTCTACTGATGGAATGAGATCTTTATCCATCCAGGATACCTGGGCCACGTCAATTAGGAAGGCCTGCTCGCTAAAGTGTTTTAGGGGGCGTTTGACAGTGATGAGGGGTGGTCGTTTGACCGCGGACCCGTTACGGACGCAGGCATAAGGCAGTGATCGCTGAGATCCTGGTTGAAGACAGCGGAGGTGTATTTAGAGGGTAAGTTAGTCAGGATGATATCTATGAGGGTGCCCATGTTTACGGATTTAGGGTTGTACCTGGTAGGTTCCTTGATAATTTGTGTGAGATTGAGGGCATCTAGTTTGGATTGTAGGATGGCCGGGGTGTTAAGCATATCCCAGTTTAGGTCACCAAGCAGTACGAACTCTGAGGATAGAGGGGGGCAATCAATTCACATATGGTGTCCAGGGCACAGCTGGGGGCTGAGGGGGGTCTGTAGCAAGCGGCAACAGTGAGAGACTTATTTCTGGAAAGGTGGATTTTTAGAAGTAGGCGCTCAAACTGTTTGGGCACAGACCTGGATAGTATGATAGAGCTCTGCAGGCTATCTCTAGAGTAGATTGGAACTCCACCTCCTTTGGCAGTTCTATCTAGACGGAAAATGTTGTAGTTGAGGATGGAAATTTATGGATTTTTGGTGGCCTTCCTAAGCCAGGATTCAGACACTGCTAGAAAATCAGGGTTGGCGGAGTGTGTTAACGCAGTGAATAACTCAAACTTAGGGAGGAGGCTTCTGATGTTAACATGCAAAAAACCAATGTTTTTACGGTTACAGAAGTAAAAAAATGATAGCTCCTGGGGAGTAGGAGTGATACTGGGGGCTACAGGGCCTGGGTTAACCTCTACATCACCAGAGGAACAGAGGAGGACTAGAATAAGGATACGGCTAAAGGCTTTAAGAACTGGTCTTCTAGTGCGTTGGGTACAGAGAGTAAAAGGGGCAGATTTCCGGGCGTTGTAGAATAGATTCAGGGCATTATGTACAGACAAGGATATGGAAGGATATGAGTACAGTGGAGGTAAACCTAAGCGTTGGGTCACAATGAAAGAGATAGCATCACTGGAACATAATTACATAGTCATGTTAACTCAGTCTAACATCATCACATAGCCATGTTAACGTATTGATACACTACTGAAAGAATTCAGACAGACACCATGTGATTTGGAGTAT
>NC_140013.1:41177056-41187056 GCF_964263955.1 Coregonus lavaretus
CGGCACGTCTTGCTCTTCATTGTAATCAGAGGGCTGATATAAATACTATGCATGACAGTCTCTCTTGGCTAAGAGTTGAGGAGAGACTGACTGCATCACTTCTCCAAATTGTTTGCATAGTCAACTTAAACACAGCTCTGACACAAACACTTACCCCACCAGACATGTCACCAGGGGTCTTTTCACAGTCCCCAAATCCAGAACAAATTCAAGAAAGCGTACAGTATTATATAGAACCATTATTGCATGGAACTCCATTCCATCTCATATTGCTCAAATGAACAGCAAACTTGGATTCAAAAAACAGATTACACAACACCTCACGGCACAACGCCGCTCCCCTATTTGGCCTAGATACAATATTTGTTGTTTATGTATTGATACACTATATATAGAAAAGTATGTGGACACCCCTTCAAATTAGTGAATTGCTGACAGGTGTATAAAACGAGCACACAGCCATGCAATCTCCATAGCGGAACATTGGCAGTAGAATGGCCTTACTAAAGAGCTCTGTGACCTTCAACGTGGCACCGTCATAGGACGCCACCTTTCCAACAAGTCAGTTCGTCAAATTTCTGCCCTGATAGAGCTCCCCGGTCAACTGTAAGTGCTGTTATTGTGAAGTGGAAACGTCTAGGAGCAACAACGGCTCAGCCGCGAAGTGGTAGGCCACACAAGCTCACAGAACGGGACCGGCGAGTGCTGAAGCGCGTAGCGCGTAAAAATTATCTGTCCTCGGTTGCAACACTCACTACCAAGTTCCAAACTGCCTCTGGAAGCAACGTCAGCACAATAACTGTTTGTCAGGAGCTTCATGAAATGGGTTTCCATGGCAGAGCAGCCGCACACAAGCCTAAGATCACCATGCGCAGTGCCAAGCGTCGGCTGGAGTGGTGTAATGGAAACGCGTTCTCTGGAGTGATGAATCCCGCTTCACCATCTGGCAGTCCGATGGACAAATCTGGGTTTTGGCGGATGCCAGCAGAACGCTACTTTCAGCATGACAATGCCCCCGTGCACAAAGCGAGGTCCATACAGAATTGGTTTGTCGAGATCGGTGTGGAAGAACTTGACTGGCATGCACAGAGCCCTGACCTCAACCTCATCGAATACCTTTGGGATGAATTGGAACGCCAACTGCGAGCCTAACTGCCCAACATCAGTGCCCGACCTCACTAATGCTCTTGTGGCAGAAAGGAAGCCAGTCCCCGCTGCAATGTTCCAACATCTAGTGGAAAGCCTTCCCAGAAGAGTGGAGGCTGTTATAGCAGCAAAGGGGGGACCAACTCCATATTAATGCTCATGATTTTGGAATGAGATGTTTGATGAGCAGGTGTCCGCATACTTTTGGTCATGTAGTGCGTGTAGGCTATGTGTGCTGTTTTAAATGTATGTAGTTCTATATATATGTACTTCTGTCCTTGAGCTGCCCTTGTCTATTAATGTTCTGTATTATGTCATGTTTCATGTTCTGTGTGGACCCCAGGAAGAGTAGCTGCCGCTTTCGCAACAGCTAATGGGGATCCTAATAAAATACCAAATACTAAAATGCCTGTCTGTCTTCCTCCTCCATGTGGGAATAGAGTAAGAGATGACAGAGATGACAGGCGGTATCTGGTTCACTGGTGTAGAATGGAAAGTAAAAGGACAGGAAATAGATCTATATTGGTCTTGGATGTACTGAACACACAAACCTAAAATAAGTAGAGTGGTGACTGTGGGTGACTGTGGGTGACTGTGAGTGACTGTGAGTGACTGTAGATGTATATCTGCGTGCATGGAACTGTGTGTCCTTAGGGAGGGTCAACCAGGAAGCTGCATTTCTCCTCAGTGCGGTTCTGTGTGTGTGTGTGTGTGTGTGTGTGTGTGTGTGTGTGTGTGTGTGCATGCAACTACGTGTGTGTGCATGTGCGTCCTTACCGGTGGTGCAGCCAGCCAACCGTACTTGTCCTCAGTGCGGTTCATGTCCCGGTCAAAGTTATAGAGCTGTCTGTAGCGGAGGTGGTCAGCGTCCAGCAGATTATACTGACGTCTGGCATAGTGGTAGCTCTCATCATTACCCTTCCTAGGGAAGTCCAGCCACTCTGGGTGGCCAAACTCATTACCTGAAGAAAATACAGAAAATCATTTTAGGATGAAGAAAAGACAGGGAATGTTTAAAGGGGGCAATCTGAGAATGGTACATCCATTTTTGAACGTTTAAATTAATTATAGAGCCATTGATTCTTGAAGAATATAATTTATAAATGCCTCATGAGTTTATTTAAACTGTTTTACCCTATCATAACCCAAAATAGAAGCATTAACCCATAAGAGTCATAAGAAGGAATTGTTTTAATAAGGTCATCCCATGGATCATTTAGCTATTTGATTTGGAATTTTAAGACCCCTTGAAGTATCCAAAACATATATACAGAGCATTTGGAAAGTATTCAGACCTCTTGACTTATTCCACATGTTTTGTACGTTACAGCCTTATTCTAAAATTAATTATATAAATGTTTTTCCTCATCAATCTACACACAATACCCCATAATGAAAAAGCGAAAACACGTTTTTAGAAATGTTTGTAAAAAAAAATAGAAATATCTTATTTACATAAGTATTCAGACCCTTTGCTATGAGACTCGAAATTGAACTCAGGTGCATCCTGTTTCCATTGATCATCTTTGAGATGTTTCTACAACTTGATTGGAGGCCCCGTGTAGCTCAGTTGGTAGAGCATGGCGTTTGCAACGCCAGGGTTGTGGGTTCGATTCCCACGGGGGGCCAGTATGAAAAAATAAAATAATGTATGCACTCACTAACTGTAAATCGCTCTGGATAAGAGTGTCTGCTAAAATGACTAAAATGTTTTAAAAAATGTTAAAATGTAAATTCGATTTATTGGACATGATTTGGAAAGGCACAAACCTGTCTATATAACGTCCCACAGTTGACAGTGCATGTCAGAGCAAAAACCAAGCCATGAGGTCGAAGGAATTGTCTGTAGAGAGCAGAGACAGGATTGTGTTGATGCACAGATCTGGGGAAGGGTACCAAAAATTGTCTGCAGCATTGAAGGTCCCCAAGAACACAGTGGCCTGAATCATTCTTAAATGGAAGAAGTTTGGAACCGCCGAAACTTTTCCTAGTGCTGGCCGCCCAGCCAAACTGAGCAATCGGGGGAGAAGGGCCTTGGTCAGGAAGGTGACCAAGAACCCGATGGTCACTCTGACAGAGCTCTAGAGTTCCTTTGTGGAGATGGGAGAACCTTCCAGAAGGACAACCATCTCTGCAGTACTCCACCAATTACATTTACATTTACGTCATTTAGCAGACACTCTTATCCAGAGCGGCTTACAAATTGGACCAATCAGGCCTTTATGGTAGAGTGGCCAGACGGAAGCCACTCCTCAGTGAAAGGCATATGACAGACCGCTTGGAGTTTGCCAAAAAGGCACCTAAAGACTCTGACCATGAGAAACAAGATTATCTGATGAAACCAATATTGACACTTTGGCCTGAATGCCAAGCGCAACGTCTGGATGAAACCTGGCACCATCCCTACAGTGAAATATGGTGGTGGCAGCATCATGATGTGGGGATGTTTTTCAGAGTCAGGGACTGGGAGACTAGTCAGGATCGAGGGAAAGATGAACGGAGCAAAGTACAGAGAGATCCTTGATGAAAACCTGCTCCAGAGCGCTCAGGACCTCAAACTGGGGCGAAGGTTCACCTTCCAACAGGGCAACGACCCTAAGCACACAGCCAAGACCACAGCCATCTGACCATAACTCTATCCTCCTGATTCCTGCTTATAAGCAAAAACTAAAGCAGGAAGCACCAGTGACTCGGTTAATAAAAAAGTTGTCAGATGATGCAGATGCTAAGCTACAGGACTGTTTTGCTAGCACAGACTGGAACATGTTCCGGGATTCTTCAGATAGCATTGAGGAGTACACCACATCAGCCACTGGCTTCATCAATAAGTGCATCGATGATGTCGTCCCCACAGTGACCGTACATACATTCCCCAACCAGAAGCCATGGATTACAGGCAACATCCGCACTGAGCTAAAGGGTAGAGCTGCCGCTTTCAAGGAGCGGGACTCTAACCCGGACGCTTATAAGAAATCCCGCTATGCCCTCCGACGAACCATCAAACAGGCAAAGAGTCAATACCGGACTAAGATTGAATCGTACTACACCGGCTCTGACACTCGTCGGATGTGGCAGGGCTTGAAAACTATTACAGACTACAAAAGGAAGCACAGCCGCGAGCTGCCCAGTGACACAAGCCTACCAGACGAGCTAAATCACTTCTATGCTCACTTCGAGGCAAGCAACACTGAAGCATGCATGAGAGCACCAGCTGTTCCGGATGACTATGTGATCACGCTCTCCGTAGCCGATGTGAGTAAGACTTTTAAGCAGGTCAACATTCACAAGGCCGCAGGGCAAGACGGATCACCAGGACATGTACTCCGAGCATGTGCTGACAAACTGGCAAGTGTCTTCACTGACATTTTCAACATGTCCCTGACTGAGTCTGTAATACCAACATGTTTCAAGCAGACCACCATAGTCCCTGTGCCCAAGAACACTAAGATAACCTGCCTAAATGACTACCGACCCGTAGCACTCACATCTGTAGCCATGAAGTGCTTTGAAAGGCTGGTCATGGCTCACATCAACACCATTATCCCAGAAACCCTAGACCAACTCCAATTTGCATACCGCCCCAACAGATCCACAGAATATGCAATCTCTATTGCACACTGCCCTTTCCCACCTGGACAAGAGGAACACCTACGTGAGAATGCTGTTAATTGACTACAGTTCAGCGTTCAACAACATAGTGCCCTCAAAGCTCATCACTAAGCTAAGGATCCTGGGACTAAACACCTCCCTCTGCAACTGGATCCTGGACTTCCTGACGGGCCGCCCCCAGGTGGTAAGGGTAGGTAACAACACATCTGCCACGCTGATCCTCAACACGGGGGCCCCTCAGGGGTGCGTGCTCAGTCCCCTCCTGTACTCCCTGTTCATCCATGACTGCATGGCCAGGCACGACTCCAACACCATCATTAAGTTTGCTGACGACACAACAGTGGTAGGCCTGATCACCAACAACGATGAGACAGCCTATAGGGAGGAGGTCCGAGACCTGGCCGTGTGGTGCCAGGTTAACAACCTCTCCCTCAACGTGATCAAGACAAAGGAGATGATTGTGGACTACAGGAAAAAAAAAGAGGACTGAGCATGCCCCCATTCTCATCGACAGCACTGTAGTGGAACAGGTTGAGAGCTTCAAGGTTGAGAACACCAAGACAGTCGTGAAGATGGCACGACAAAGCCTATTCCCCCTCAGGAGACTGAAAATATTTGGCATGGGTCCTCAGATCCTCAAAAAGTTATACAGCTGCACCATCGAGAGCATCCTGACTGGTTGCATCACCGCCTGGTATGGCAACTGTTCGGCCTCCGACCGCAAGGCACTACAGAGGGTAGTGCGTACGGCCCAGTACATTACTGGGGCCAAGCTTCCTGCCATCCAGGACCTCTATACCAGGCGGTGTCAGAGGAAGGCCCTCAAAATTGTCAAAGACTCCAGTCACCCTAGTCATAGACTGTTCTCTCTGCTACCGCACGGCAAGCGGTACCACAACGCCAAGTCTAGGTCGAAAAGGCTTCTCAACAGCTTCTACCCGCAAGCCATAAGACTCCTGAACAGCTAATCATTGCTACCCGGACTATTTGCACTGCCCCCCCACCCCCACCCCCCTCTTTTACGCTGCTGCTACTCTGTTAATTATTTATGCATAGTCACTTTAACTCTACCCACATGTACATATTACCTCAATTACCTCGACTAGCCGGTGCCCCCGCACATTGACTCTGCACCGGTACCCCACTGTATATAGCCTCACTACTGTTATTTTATTTTACTGCTGCTCTTTAGCTATTTGCTTTAATTTTTTTTGCTTAACACTTAAAAAAATAAAAAAATAAAAAAATGCATTGTTGGTTAAGGGCTTGTAAGTAAGCATTTCACTGTAATGTCTACACCTGTTGAATTCGGCGCATGTGGCAAATCAAATCAAATGTGATTTGATTTGATTTGAAGACAACGCAGGAGTGGCTTCGGGAAAAGTCTCTGAATGTCCTTGTGTGGCCCAGCCAAAGCCCGGACTTGAACCCGATCGAACATCTCTGGAAAATAGCTGTGCAGCGACGCTTCCCATCCAACCTGACAGAGCTTGAGAGGATCTGCAGAGAAGAATGGGAGAAACTACCCAAATACAGGTGTGCCAAGCTTGTAGCGTCATACCCAAGAAGAATCGAGGCTGTAATCGCTGCCAAAGGTGCTTCAACAAAGTACTGAGTAAATGGTCTGAATACTTATGTAAATGAATTTCATATATATTTTTTTTTTATACATTTGCAAAAATATTATTATGGGGTATTGTGTGTAGATTGATGAGGGGGAAAAAAATGATTTAATCCATTTTAGAATAAGGCTGTAACGTAACGGGGTATGAATACTTTCCAAATGGACTGTATGTCTGAGAGATATAAGAGAGATCATGAAACTTTTTTGTGTGTTTTGTTATTCATGTTTGTGACCCCTTATTTTTGGCACTAAACACTCTAATCCCAAATCTAAACAAGGGAAGCTTCTACTAAGCTATATAGAATTGCTTTAAGATGTTTATCGTTCAGATTTAAGAAGGTCATACCAAGGATCATTTTGCTATTTTATTTTGAATTTTAAGACCCCTTGAAGTATAAAAAAATATATATTCAAAAATTATTTGATGAAAATTTGAATTTGGCCTTACTGCTATTAACCCATACAAACACATTGAATAACAGTTTCACTACATGGAACAACAGATAGTCCCCCAAAAAATGATCTACAGGAAGTTCGTTCTGAAGTGTCAGTCCTATATCTTAGAGATATAAGAAAGATCAGGAAATATTTGTAATTGTTTTATACATGTATTTAACCCCTTATTTTTGGCACTAAACAGTCTCCATATATACTTCCATTAATTTTTTCAACTGGTACCGGGGGGACCTTCAGACAAGTCTTGTGAGGGCGTCCTAGAGCAAAACAACCGACATCAACGTATTTGTGTGAGTCTCACCTTTCCATTGAGGGTTCATAGTAGTTTGTAGGCCAAACCGTTCGGACGCTACAGACGATTTTGTGAGAAGACCAATTTTCGGAACGTCTCACGTCTGACACTTCTCACCGCAGATGCGGAAGTGCGACATCAGGTGGATGTGGTGGAATGAGACGAATTCAATGCATAAAAACATGTCTCTAGCTTAACCTGACGGATTTTGATGGGGATTTTTATGTTACGCTAATTAGATTTCCGCGGGGGGCGTGGACATCGACCTTAGGGGGAGTTTTTAAACACTATTTTACCCTATCATAACCCAATAGAAGCACTAAACACTATGGATGATTGTTTATTCAATTTGTTTGTATGTATTCGAAGGAATCATCATTAAATACATGTTTAATTGTGTTGTTCTACCTGTATTCACCCAGGTAGCTCTTATTGAGATCTAAAAGTATATTTTTCAATAGACACATCATTAATTAACGTTTAATCCACTATTAAATACTATTGCTGTATACTCTAATCTGAAGTTAATTCCATTTCCAGTTGTACGTCAACATCAAAACAACACAAAGTTCACAGGGGGGGGGGGGGGGTGGGGGGGGGGCACACCTTTTTATCAAGGTAACATGATTTAACATTGAACAACAGTGTTAGTGACAAACCAAGACAAAACTCTCACAAGTTGTCCTCCCCTAACGTGCCCTCACTAGCATCCCCAGAATGATGCCCTCTTTCATGAAGAAAACCACATCAAAGCTTCTGAACCAAAAGGAATCTATTATCTCCATAAAAAGACAGTCAGGGGGGGAAGCTACTGCACAAACCAAACTCCCTGAGCTTTCATTGCAGCCTCAGAGTTTTCCTGCTCCAAATATAAGTTATGCAGAATTAATTCAGGAGCAGGGGATATTTATAACATTTGTTCATAATGGAGAGTTAGAAACAGTTTGAAACTTCAAGATGATTCAGAGGAAAGAAAGAGGAGACTGTAACGCAGAGGCTACGTTCCAAATGGCACCCTATTCCCTATACAGAGTGCACCCTATGGGCCCTGGTCAAAAGTAGTGCACTACATAGGGAATAGGGTGCCATTTTTGACACAGCAACCGAAACAACTCATCAGATTGAAGTGGTTATTAAGAAAAAAGGAGATCATCTTCTAAAGACCTTTTCCTTAACTTTGCCTGAATAACTTTGTTTATTAAAGAATTAAAACAGAATTAGAACAGAATTAGCTGCACATAGAGTAGGCATAATATTCAGTCCTCCTTGCCCTCATACATGTAGAGCTGTGTAAGCCAGAGACAGACAGTCTATAAATGATCTGAGAGGTAGGCCCTGGAGAATGGGTAGAGGGAGGATTGAGAGGAGGAGGAGAGGAGAGAGAGAGGGAGAAGAGGAGGAGGAGGAGGAGGAGGAGGAGAGACAGAGGGAGGGGGAGAGGGAGAGGAGGAGGAGGAGGATTGAGAGGAGAGGAGAGGAGAAGAGAGAGGGAGAGGGAGAGGGAGAGGAGAGACAGAGGGAGAGGAGGAGGAGAGGAGAGACAGAGGGAGAGGAGGAGGAGAGGAGAGACAGAGGGAGAGGAGGAGGAGAGGAGAGACAGAGGGAGAGGAGGAAGAGAGGAGAGACAGAGGGAGAGGAGGAGGAGAGGAGACAGAGGGAGGTAGAGACTAGACAGGTTTAGAAGTGTCTGAATCAATGAAAGCCTGCGTTACTGTATGGAACAACAGCAGCGCCAGGCGACCAGGCAGCCTGTCTGTCATCTAGAGTGATGAGATAATGAATCCGTCATCCGACGGCAAGACAACATCATAAAACAACCGTTGCCATAATTGAATTCCAGGAAGGAGAGAAACATGTTGACAAGAGGAGGGAGGGAGGGAGGGAGGGAGGGAGGGAGGGAGGAGGCATGACAATAGAACTGAAGCTAGTTGTTAATTCAGTAAAGAGGGAAGAGAAGGTGAGTAGAGAGAGAGAGAGAGAGAGAGAGAGAGAGAGAGAGAGAGAGAGAGAGAGAGAGAGAGAGAGAGAGAGAGGGGGAGAGAGAGAGAGAAAGGAGAGGGGGAGAGAGAGAGAGATGAGAGGGGGAGAGAGAGAGAGATGAGAGAGATGAGAGGGGGAGAGAGAGAGATGAGGGGGAGAAAGAGGAGAGGAGAAGAGAAGGGGAGAGGAGAGGAGAGGAGAGATAGAGGAGAAGAGAAGAGAAGGGGAGAGGAGAGGAGAGGAGAGGAGAGGAGAGGAGAGGAGAGGAGAGTGGTGGGCTTGCCTGTGGGGAACAGACAGCCAGTTCTAATGAAATACATTAGCTACCTGTTACAGAAGCTACGGAACAATACTGCCAACCACACACGCACACACACACACACAATTGTCTTTCCCTGTCACACCATCTCTCTACACTAATAACGATCCTCCCACACTGCACAGAAACAGGACAGAAAAAGAAAGATTTTCAACAATGCCAATCAAAAAGGAAGGAGTTCTGTATAGTCTCTGTTTAATCTCTGTATATTCCGCAGAGAGGCCTGTTGTGCATACAGCTAACATCTTAGTACCGTCTCAAAACCAACTATCCTTATTGCAGAAAAGCGAGCAGCACTAAGGTAACGTTAACTAGTAAACTGTGTTCCTACGTACTACTGTGGACAGCAACACTACTACACTCACATAATATAAAACCTTGTCCGAGTCCAAAATGGCACCCTAGTCCCTACACAGTGCACTACTTTAGACCAGGGCCCATATGTAGGGAATAGGGTGCCATTTTGGACTAAACCCTTGTTTCTGTGGTGCCTGTACTGTACTGTGTGTAAATAACAGCTTGTAGCTTGGTGGCTGCTTGACTTAGGATTGAACCTGTTATAAAGACGGAGAAT
>NC_140013.1:41189556-41287056 GCF_964263955.1 Coregonus lavaretus
AGTGTTCAGGATGAGGTAGGCCCATCTACAGTGTTCAGGATGAGGTAGGGACATCTACAGTGTTCAGGATGAGGTAGGGACATCTACAGTGTTCAGGATGAGGTAGGCCCATCTACAGTGTTCAGGATGAGGTAGGCCCATCTACAGTGCTCAGGATGAGGTAGGCCCATCTACAGTGTTCAGGATGAGGTAAGCCATCTACAGTGTTCAGGATGAGGTAAGCCATCTACAGTGTTCAGGATGAGGTAGGCCATCTACAGTGTTCAGGATGAGGTAGGACATCTACAGTGTTCAGGATGAGGTAGGCCCATCTACAGTGTTCAGGATGAGGTAGGACATCTACAGTGTTCAGGATGAGGTAGGCCATCTACAGTGTTCAGGATGAGGTAGGACATCTAGTGTTCAGGATGAGGTAGGACATTACAGTGTTCAGGATGAGGTAGGACATCTACAGTGTTCAGGATGAGGTAGGCCCATCTACAGTGTTCAGGATGAGGTAGGACATCTACAGTGTTCAGGATGAGGTAGGCCCATCTACAGTGTTCAGGATGAGGTAGGCCCATCTACAGTGTTCAGAATGAGGTAGGTCCATCTACAGTGTTCAGGATGAGGTAGGACATCTACAGTGTTCAGGATGAGGTAGGCCCATCTACAGTGTTCAGGATGAGGTAGGCCCATCTACAGTGTTCAGGATGAGGTAGGCCCATCTAGTGTTCAGGATGAGGTAGGCCCATCTACAGTGTTCAGGATGTGGTAGGCCCATCTACAGTGTTCAGGATGAGGTAGGCCCATCTACAGTGTTCAGGATGAGGTAGGCCCATCTACAGTGTTCAGGATGAGGTAGGACATATACCATGTTCAAGATGAGGTAGGCCCATCGACAGTGTTCAGGATGAGGTAGGCCCATCTACAGTGTTCAGGATGAGGTAGGCCCATCTACAGTGTTCAGGATGAGGTAGGACATCTACAGTGTTCAGGATGAGGTAGGCCCATCTACAGTGTTCAGGATGAGGTAGGCCCATCTACAGTGTCCAGGATGAGGTAGGCCCATCTACAGTGTCCAGGATGAGGTAGGCCCATCTACAGTGTTCAGGATGAGGTAGGCCCATCTACAGTGTTCAGGATGAGGTAGGGACATCTACAGTGTTCAGGATGAGGTAGGCCCATCTACAGTGTTCAGGATGAGGTAGGGACATCTACAGTGTTCAGGATGAGGTAGGGACATCTACAGTGTTCAGGATGAGGTAGGCCCATCTACAGTGTTCAGGATGAGGTAGGCCCATCTACAGTGTTCAGGATGAGGTAGGCCCATCTACAGTGTTCAGGATGAGGTAGGCCCATCTACAGTGCTCAGGATGAGGTAGGCCCATCTACAGTGTTCAGGATGAGGTAGGCCCATCTACAGTGTTCAGGATGAGGTAGGCCCATCTACAGTGCTCAGGATGAGGTAGGCCCATCTACAGTGTTCAGGATGAGGTAGGCCCATCTAGTGTTCAGGATGAGGTAGGCCCATCTACAGTGTTCAGGATGAGGTAGGCCCATCTACAGTGTTCAGGATGAGGTAGGCCCATATACAGTGTTCAGGATGAGGTAGGCCATCTACAGTGTTCAGGATGAGGTAGGCCATATACAGTGTTCAGGATGAGGTAGGCCCATCTACAGTGTTCAGGATGAGGTAGGACATCTACAGTGTTCAGGATGAGGTAGGCCCATCTACAGTGTTCAGGATGAGGTAGGACATCTACAGTGTTCAGGATGAGGTAGGCCCATCTACAGTGTTCAGGATGAGGTAGGACATCTACAGTGTTCAGGATGAGGTAGGACATATACAGTGTTCAGGATGAGGTAGGCCCATCTACAGTGTTCAGGATGAGGTAGGTCCATCTACAGTGTTCAGGATGAGGTAGGACATCTACAGTGTTCAGGATGAGGTAGGCCCATCTACAGTGTTCAGGATGAGGTAGGACATCTACAGTGTTCAGGATGAGGTAGGACATATACAGTGTTCAGGATGAGGTAGGACATCTACAGTGTTCAGGATGAGGTAGGCCCATCTACAGTGTTCAGGATGAGGTAGGACATCTACAGTGTTCAGGATGAGGTAGGCCCATCTACAGTGTTCAGGATGAGGTAGGACATCTACAGTGTTCAGGATGAGGTAGGACATATACAGTGTTCAGGATGAGGTAGGCCCATCTACAGTGTTCAGGATGAGGTAGGTCCATCTACAGTGTTCAGGATGAGGTAGGACATCTACAGTGTTCAGGATGAGGTAGGACATCTACAGTGTTCAGGATGAGGTAGGCCCATCTACAGTGTTCAGGATGAGGTAGGCCCATCTACAGTGTTCAGGATGAGGTAGGCCCAAATACAGTGTTCAGGATGAGGTAGGCCCATCTACAGTGTTCAGGATGAGGTAGGACACATACCGTGTTCAAGATGAGGTAGGCCCATCGACAGTGTTCAGGATGAGGTAGGACATCTACAGTGTTCAGGATGAGGTAGGCCATCTACAGTGTTCAGGATGAGGTAGGACATCTACAGTGTTCAGGATGAGGTAGGCCCATCTACAGTGTTCAGGATGAGGTAGGCCCATCTACAGTGTTCAGGATGAGGTAGGCCATCTACAGTGTTCAGGATGAGGTAGGACATTACAGTGTTCAGGATGAGGTAGGACATCTACAGTGTTCAGGATGAGGTAGGCCCATCTACAGTGTTCAGGATGAGGTAGGACATCTACAGTGTTCAGGATGAGGTAGGCCCATCTACAGTGTTCAGGATGAGGTAGGCCCATCTACAGTGTTCAGAATGAGGTAGGTCCATCTACAGTGTTCAGGATGAGGTAGGACATCTACAGTGTTCAGGATGAGGTAGGCCCATCTACAGTGTTCAGGATGAGGTAGGCCCATCTACAGTGTTCAGAATGAGGTAGGTCCATCTACAGTGTTCAGGATGAGGTAGGACATCTACAGTGTTCAGGATGAGGTAGGCCCATCTACAGTGTTCAGGATGAGGTAGGCCCATCTACAGTGTTCAGGATGAGGTAGGCCCATCTAGTGTTCAGGATGAGGTAGGCCCATCTACAGTGTTCAGGATGTGGTAGGCCCATCTACAGTGTTCAGGATGAGGTAGGCCCATCTACAGTGTTCAGGATGAGGTAGGACATATACCATGTTCAAGATGAGGTAGGCCCATCGACAGTGTTCAGGATGAGGTAGGCCCATCTACAGTGTTCAGGATGAGGTAGGCCCATCTACAGTGTTCAGGATGAGGTAGGCCATCTACAGTGTTCAGGATGAGGTAGGCCCATCTACAGTGTTCAGGATGAGGTAGGCCCATCTACAGTGTCCAGGATGAGGTAGGCCCATCTACAGTGTCCAGGATGAGGTAGGCCCATCTACAGTGTTCAGGATGAGGTAGGCCCATCTACAGTGTTCAGGATGAGGTAGGGACATCTACAGTGTTCAGGATGAGGTAGGCCCATCTACAGTGTTCAGGATGAGGTAGGGACATCTACAGTGTTCAGGATGAGGTAGGGACATCTACAGTGTTCAGGATGAGGTAGGCCCATCTACAGTGTTCAGGATGAGGTAGGCCCATCTACAGTGCTCAGGATGAGGTAGGCCCATCTACAGTGTTCAGGATGAGGTAAGCCATCTACAGTGTTCAGGATGAGGTAAGCCATCTACAGTGTTCAGGATGAGGTAGGCCATCTACAGTGTTCAGGATGAGGTAGGACATCTACAGTGTTCAGGATGAGGTAGGCCCATCTACAGTGTTCAGGATGAGGTAGGACATCTACAGTGTTCAGGATGAGGTAGGCCATCTACAGTGTTCAGGATGAGGTAGGACATCTAGTGTTCAGGATGAGGTAGGACATTACAGTGTTCAGGATGAGGTAGGACATCTACAGTGTTCAGGATGAGGTAGGCCCATCTACAGTGTTCAGGATGAGGTAGGACATCTACAGTGTTCAGGATGAGGTAGGCCCATCTACAGTGTTCAGGATGAGGTAGGCCCATCTACAGTGTTCAGAATGAGGTAGGTCCATCTACAGTGTTCAGGATGAGGTAGGACATCTACAGTGTTCAGGATGAGGTAGGCCCATCTACAGTGTTCAGGATGAGGTAGGCCCATCTACAGTGTTCAGGATGAGGTAGGCCCATCTAGTGTTCAGGATGAGGTAGGCCCATCTACAGTGTTCAGGATGTGGTAGGCCCATCTACAGTGTTCAGGATGAGGTAGGCCCATCTACAGTGTTCAGGATGAGGTAGGACATATACCATGTTCAAGATGAGGTAGGCCCATCGACAGTGTTCAGGATGAGGTAGGCCCATCTACAGTGTTCAGGATGAGGTAGGCCCATCTACAGTGTTCAGGATGAGGTAGGACATCTACAGTGTTCAGGATGAGGTAGGCCCATCTACAGTGTTCAGGATGAGGTAGGCCCATCTACAGTGTCCAGGATGAGGTAGGCCCATCTACAGTGTCCAGGATGAGGTAGGCCCATCTACAGTGTTCAGGATGAGGTAGGCCCATCTACAGTGTTCAGGATGAGGTAGGGACATCTACAGTGTTCAGGATGAGGTAGGCCCATCTACAGTGTTCAGGATGAGGTAGGGACATCTACAGTGTTCAGGATGAGGTAGGGACATCTACAGTGTTCAGGATGAGGTAGGCCCATCTACAGTGTTCAGGATGAGGTAGGCCCATCTACAGTGTTCAGGATGAGGTAGGCCCATCTACAGTGTTCAGGATGAGGTAGGCCCATCTACAGTGCTCAGGATGAGGTAGGCCCATCTACAGTGTTCAGGATGAGGTAGGCCCATCTACAGTGTTCAGGATGAGGTAGGCCCATCTACAGTGCTCAGGATGAGGTAGGCCCATCTACAGTGTTCAGGATGAGGTAGGCCCATCTAGTGTTCAGGATGAGGTAGGCCCATCTACAGTGTTCAGGATGAGGTAGGCCCATCTACAGTGTTCAGGATGAGGTAGGCCCATATACAGTGTTCAGGATGAGGTAGGCCATCTACAGTGTTCAGGATGAGGTAGGCCATATACAGTGTTCAGGATGAGGTAGGCCCATCTACAGTGTTCAGGATGAGGTAGGACATCTACAGTGTTCAGGATGAGGTAGGCCCATCTACAGTGTTCAGGATGAGGTAGGACATCTACAGTGTTCAGGATGAGGTAGGACATATACAGTGTTCAGGATGAGGTAGGCCCATCTACAGTGTTCAGGATGAGGTAGGTCCATCTACAGTGTTCAGGATGAGGTAGGACATCTACAGTGTTCAGGATGAGGTAGGCCCATCTACAGTGTTCAGGATGAGGTAGGACATCTACAGTGTTCAGGATGAGGTAGGACATATACAGTGTTCAGGATGAGGTAGGACATCTACAGTGTTCAGGATGAGGTAGGCCCATCTACAGTGTTCAGGATGAGGTAGGACATCTACAGTGTTCAGGATGAGGTAGGCCCATCTACAGTGTTCAGGATGAGGTAGGACATCTACAGTGTTCAGGATGAGGTAGGACATATACAGTGTTCAGGATGAGGTAGGCCCATCTACAGTGTTCAGGATGAGGTAGGTCCATCTACAGTGTTCAGGATGAGGTAGGACATCTACAGTGTTCAGGATGAGGTAGGACATCTACAGTGTTCAGGATGAGGTAGGCCCATCTACAGTGTTCAGGATGAGGTAGGCCCATCTACAGTGTTCAGGATGAGGTAGGCCCAAATACAGTGTTCAGGATGAGGTAGGCCCATCTACAGTGTTCAGGATGAGGTAGGCCCATCGACAGTGTTCAGGATGAGGTAGGACATCTACAGTGTTCAGGATGAGGTAGGCCATCTACAGTGTTCAGGATGAGGTAGGACATCTACAGTGTTCAGGATGAGGTAGGCCCATCTACAGTGTTCAGGATGAGGTAGGCCCATCTACAGTGTTCAGGATGAGGTAGGGACATCTACAGTGTTCAGGATGAGGTAGGCCCATCTACAGTGTTCAGGATGAGGTAGGCCCATCTACAGTGTTCAGGATGAGGTAGGCCCATCTACAGTGTTCAGGATGAGGTAGGACATCTACAGTGTTCAGGATGAGGTAGGCCCATCTACAGTGTTCAGGATGAGGTAGGCCTACAGTCATCTACAGTGTTCAGGATGAGGCCTACAGTCATCTAGAGCAGTGGTCAGGCCTCGAGGGTCTGTCGTTACCAGTTTTGTCTTGGCGTGTTGCAGATACTTCAAGAGACTGGAAGTTGTGTTTCTAGCAGTGGAGAGATGGAGAAGTGTTTCTCTCCTGGACCGTTTACATGTTCCAGTTATATTCTGGTCATGTTGTCCTACCAGATCAAAGTAATGGGAGTACTTCCACGCTGATAAACTCAATGTAGTAGTAGTAAGTGTGTGTAAACAGGAAGTTGGTGAGAGGACGTCAGACTCAGGACGAAAACTATTAGAATCTGGGGCGGGGGGATTTTTTTTTTTTTTTACATTGAGCAGAGGGAATAATATCAACACAGATATTTCTTTGGATCAATAACTGTAATAGGAAGGGAATTACAGGAAAAGCAAGGAAGTAACGACACCCTATCTTTGATCAATAACTGTAATATTATTACTGTAAAACGCTACTTTGTAATGCTTTACCCCCAACACTGATTATGACAGAACATCACAAAGAGCTCCCCTGAAACAATACAACATGAACAGAGAATCATAGTCAGAAATAATAGAGGAAACCTTCATCTACTCCAACTTGTGTCAAACCGTCCTGCATGCAGACATTGATTGCCATAATAATGAAGTATAGAGAGAGGAAGCTCAGGGAAAGAGAAATTGAAAAAATAGAGTTCTGCAATGAACAACATAATAAAGTTGAGTGACTTAAGGCATTTCTCTCCTTCCAGTCACAAACAACCAAACAGAAACACCAGCTGACTTATCAGGAATGAATCACACTGCCAGGAAGTGGAGGAGACCACGGGATTCTAGAACCCCTGCTAATTCTATTAAAACTCTAAACAAACTCAGACGGAATCACACTGCCAGGAAGTGGAGGAGACCACGGGATTCTAGAACCCCTGCTAATTCTATTAAAACTCTAAACAAACTCAGACGTCCCTCTTACAAGGTCATATTGTTCTACTCAGTCTGTCGGTCTCCGTCACCTCCGTCTCTCCGTCACCTCCGTCTCTCCGTCACCTCCCTCTCTCCGTCACCTCCCTCTCTCCGTCACCTCCCTCTCTCCGTCATCTCCCTCTCTCCGTCACCTCCCTCTCTCCGTCACCTCCGTCTCTCCGTCACCTCCCTCTCGCCGTCACCTCCCTCTCTCCGTCACCTCCCTCTCTCCGTCACCTCCCTCTCTCCGTCACCTCCCTCTCTCCGTCACCTCCGTCTCTCCGTCACCTCCGTCTCTCCGTCACCTCCGTCTCTCCGTCACCTCCCTCTCTCCGTCACCTCCCTCTCTCCGTCACCTCCCTCTCTCCGTCACCTCCCTCTCTCCGTCACCTCCCTCTCTCCGTCACCTCCCTCTCTCCGTCACCTCCCTCTCTCCGTCACCTCCGTCTCTCCGTCACCTCCCTCTCTCCGTCACCTCCCTCTCTCCGTCACCTCCCTCTCTCCGTCACCTCCCTCTCTCCGTCATCTCCCTCTCTCCCTCTCTCCACCCTCCCCATGAAGCTTAAAATCACCAGTTCTATGTGGTCTGGCTACGCCCCCAATTGGCACCCCTGTTCCCTACGTAGTAAACTACCTTTGACAGGGGCTAATATCCAATAATCTAAGACCTATAGGAATGCCTAGGTGCTAAGGAACGATTTAGAAGTCAGCTATAAAGTTTCCCAACGTACCTCTGTAAAACTGATGAAAGAACTACGCCTGTTGAAAACAGTATACTGTGGATGAGAACAGTACGTAATATTTGTAGGACAAGCACGCAGTGCTACACAAATTAAAACAAATAAACCACTAACAGACTCCCAAGGACTGTTTTGAATAGTAAGTAACTATACCACTGCATAGGCTGATTCTACTGACATAACCCCTGATAAAACAAGGACAGTTTCTGTTTCGACCACAGTTTCATCAACTACCTGGCACTACTTCAAAATGTATTTTGGAGGCTGACTAGCCCTCTCCCACTCTCTGTGTTGGGGAAGCTGTTTGTTTTCACTGAAACCTCCTCTGATCTCAAGAGGAATCATGCATTAACTAGGACTTGAATACGTTTTTTTTAAGCCACAGTGCTTGCAAAAATAAAAAAGAATATTACATTTTTTTTTGCTAATGCTTTTACTATTTGCCCACCCCCCAGAAGACCACGTTCACCTGTTTCTATTGGCAACCATTTGTTACCCTGGATAGCTTCCAGACTGAGAATTCCAAAATTGAAAAAACAAAACATCAGTGGTTTTCTGGTGTTAGCACCATATCAAAATGATATTGTTTTCTGGTGTTAGCTCCATCTCAACATGACATTGTTTTCTGGTGTTAGCTCCATCTCAACATGACATTGTTTTCTGGTGTTAGCTCCATCTCAACATGACATTGTTTTCTGGTGTTAGCTCCATCTCAACATGACATTGTTGAATGTCTTCCAGAGATTCTCTACTTTGCCAGCTCTTCCATTCACCCTCCCTCAGTGAGGATGGACAGAGGTAGGGGGGGGGGGGGGGGGGTGGGGGGGGAAAGGAGGAGAGGAAAGGAGGGTGACTCTTTGCCAGCTCTTCCATTCAGCCTCCCTCAGTGAGGATGGAGAAGGCAATGGGTTTACACAAGATTATGTCAGGCAGCTTGCCTTGGCTGGCATCTACCGCTCCTCTCCTGTCCTCTCGGCTTCCCCTCCTCCTCCTTCAGCAGAGGAGAGAAGGTCAACAGTAATTAGCTGGCTGAGCTGAAGCCCGTGTGTGAATCAATGGGAGTGATTCTGACACACGGATCAATAGAGGAAACTACTGGGTCAGGGAGGGTTTTTTAACACACGGTGAAAAACACGACAGACGTTGTACTAATGATGAATTGTGTACTGTAGATTCACTTTCGTTGTAACATTGTGTACTTGACCCTCAATCTGACAACAGATCACCACAGCGAAGCATAGAAACGGGAGAACAGGAAACAAGGATGAGAAAAATAGTAAAGATCGAGGGCTGAGGGTGTTGGTCTGGTGCAGAATTGGCTGAATTTGTACCTATTCCCTATATAGTGCACTACTTTAGACCAGATATGGAGAGAGAGAGAGAGAGAGAGAGAGAATAGTCGGGTTGGATGAGTAAACATTAACATTCAACCCTTAAGCAACGGTGAAGCTGCAAGGTCATCTGCTGCAAGGTCATCTGCTGCAAGGTCATCTGCTGCAAGGTCATCTGCTGCAAGGTCATCTGCTGCAAGGTCTGAAAGTCAGGGATGGAGTGACGAGAGCTTCCATTCTCTGCTGCGTCCCAAACAACACCCTATTCCCTACATAGTGCACCTATTTTGACCACATCCCTATGGGGTCTGGCCAAAAGTAGCAGCCTCTGTCTGTCCGCGTTTCATTACCGTCATGCCGTTCACCTCGGTAACGCATTTTACCCTCACTGCTACCTGCCTTTATGTCAATGACACTCCTACCACCTTTACAGTATCCATCTCTTTCTTTTTCTCTCTTTACGCCTGGCAACACTGATGCTCTCTCCCCCTCCTTCCCTCTCTCTCTCCCTCCCAACTCTCTCCCCCTCCTTCCCTCTCTCTCTCCCTCCCAACTCTCTCTCTCTCTCCCTCGCTCTCTCTCGCCCTCTCCTTCCAACTCTCTCCCCCTCCTTCCCTCTCTCCCTCCTCCCAACTGTCTCTCTCTCCCTCCTTCCCTCTCTCCCCCTCCTTCCCTCTCTGTCCCTCCCAACTCTCTCTCTCTCTCTCCCTCCCGACTCTCTCCCCCTCCTTCCCTCTCTCTCTCCTTCCCGACTCTATCTCCCTCCGAATTCTCTCTCCCTCCCTCGCAGCACGTTGCTGTTTGCTGTTGCCCATGTGTAAATAGATGAGCTTCTCACGGCTAGGTAGCAGCTCAAATTGATTTGCTTGCTCAAACAATTTCTTCTTGCTCAGCACTGGCTTAATGACTCTGGCCCATTCATCCATTGACACGGCATGTCATCTTCTATTTACTGGACTCCCGCCCCCCCCCTTTAGTATTTTCATAATGCTGTTGCCCTCAACCTAGTCCCCCCCCCCCCCAGCTTTAGTATTCTCATAATGCTGTTGCCCTCACCTAGTCCCCCCCCAGCTTCAGTATTATCCTAATGCTGTTGCCCTCAACTAGTCCCCCCCCCCCCCCAGCTTTAGTATTTTCATAATGCTGTTGCCCTCAACCTAGTCCCCCCCCCCCCAGCTTTAGTATTTTCATAATGGCTGTTGCCCTCAACCTAGTCCCCCCCCCAGCTTTAGTATTCTCATAATGCTGTTGCCCTCAACCTAGTCCCCCCCCCCCCCAGCTTTAGTATTTTCATAATGCTGTTGCCCTCAACCTAGTCCCCCCCCCAGCTTTAGTATTCTCATAATGCTGTTGCCTCAACCTAGTCCCCCCCCCCCCAGCTTTAGTATTTTCCTAATGCTGTTGCCCTCAACCTAGTCCCCCCCCCCCAGCTTTAGTATTTTCATAATGCTGTTGCCCTCAACCTAGTCCCCCCCCCCCCCAGCTTTAGTATTTTCATAATGCTGTTGCCCTCAACCTAGTCCCCCCCCCCCCCCGCCTTTAGTATTCTCATAATGCTGTTGCCCTCAACCTAGTCCCCCCCCCCAGCTTTAGTATTCTCATAATGCTGTTGCCCTCAACCTAGTCCCCCCCCCCAGCTTTAGTATTTTCATAATGCTGTTGCCCTCAACCTAGTCCCCCCCCAGCTTTAGTATTCTCATAATGCTGTTGCCCTCAACCTAGTCCCCCCCCCAGCTTTAGTATTATCCTAATGCTGTTGCCCTCAACCTAGTCCCCCCCCCAGCTTTAGTATTCTCATAATGCTGTTGCCCTCAACCTAGTCCCCCCCCCCCCCAGCTTTAGTATTTTCCTAATGCTGTTGCCCTCAACCTAGTCCCCCCCCCCAGCTTCAGTATTTTCCTAATGCTGTTGCCCTCAACCTAGGTCCCCCCCCCCCCAGCTTAGTATTCTCATAATGCTGTTGCCCTCAACCTAGTCCCCCCCCCCCCCCAGCTTTAGTATTTTCATAATGCTGTTGCCCTCACCTAGTCCCCCCCCCAGCTTTAGTATTCTCATAATGCTGTTGCCCTCAACCTAGTCCCCCCCCCCAGCTTTAGTATTATCCTAATGCTGTTGCCCTCAACCTAGTCCCCCCCCCCCAGCTTCAGTATTTTCCTAATGCTGTTGCCCTCAACCTAGTCCCCCCCCCCCAGCTTTAGTATTTTCCTAATGCTGTTGCCCTCAACCTAGTCCCCCCCCCCAGCTTTAGTATTTTCCTAATGCTGTTGCCCTCAACCTAGTCCCCCCCCCCAGCTTTAGTATTTTCATAATGCTGTTGCCCTCAACGTAGTCCCCCCCCAGCTTTAGTATTTTCCTAATGCTGTTGCCCTCAACCTAGTCCCCCCCCCCAGCTTTAGTATTTTCCTAATGCTGTTGCCCTCAACCTAGTCCCCCCCCCCCGCCTTTAGTATTTTCATAATGCTGTTGCCCTCAACCTAGTCCCCCCCCCCAGCTTTAGTATTTTCCTAATGCTGTTGCTCTCAACGTAGTCCCCCCCCAGCTTCAGTATTTTCCTAATGCTGTTGCCCTCAACCTAGTCCCCCCCCCCCCCAGCTTCAGTATTTTCATAATGCTGTTGCCCTCAACCTAGTCCCCCCCCCCCCCAGCTTTAGTATTTTCATAATGCTGTTGCCCTCAACGTAGTCCCCCCCCCCCGCCTTTAGTATTTTCATAATGCTGTTGCCCTCAACCTAGTCCCCCCCCCCCCCAGCTTTAGTATTTTGATAATGCTGTTGCCCTCAACCTAGTCCCCCCCCCCAGCTTTAGTATTTTCCTAATGCTGTTGCCCTCAACCTAGTCCCCCCCCCCAGCTTTAGTATTTTCATAATGCTGTTGCCCTCAACCTAGTCCCCCCCCCCCAGCTTTAGTATTTTCATAATGCTGTTGCCCTCAACCTAGTCTCCCCCCCCCCCAGCTTTAGTATTCTCATAATGCTGTTGCCCTCAACCTAGTCCCCCCCCAGCTTTAGTATTTTCATAATGCTGTTGCCCTCAACCTAGTCTCCCCCCCCCCCAGCTTTAGTATTCTCATAATGCTGTTGCCCTCAACCTAGTCCCCCCCCAGCTTTAGTATTTTCATAATGCTGTTGCCCTCAACCTAGTCCCCCCCCCCAGCTTTAGTATTTTCATAATGCTGTTGCCCTCAACCTAGTCTCCCCCCCCCCCAGCTTTAGTATTCTCATAATGCTGTTGCCCTCAACCTAGTCCCCCCCCAGCTTTAGTATTTTCATAATGCTGTTGCCCTCAACCTAG
This sequence comes from Coregonus lavaretus, assembly GCF_964263955.1. Taxonomy (NCBI): domain Eukaryota; kingdom Metazoa; phylum Chordata; class Actinopteri; order Salmoniformes; family Salmonidae; genus Coregonus; species Coregonus lavaretus. The sequence continues at coordinate 41,202,041 of NC_140013.1, forward strand.
TCCCCCCCCCCCCAGCTTTAGTATTTTCATAATGCTGTTGCCCTCAACGTAGTCCCCCCCCAGCTTTAGTATTTTCATAATGCTGTTGCCCTCAACCTAGTCCCCCCCCCCCCCAGCTTTAGTATTTTCATAATGCTGTTGCCCTCAACGTAGTCCCCCCCCAGCTTCAGTATTTTCCTAATGCTGTTGCCCTCAACGTAGTCCCCCCCCAGCTTCAGTATTTTCCAAATGCTGTTGCCCTCAACGTAGTCCCCCCCCAGCTTTAGTATTTTCCTAATGCTGTTGCCCTCAACGTAGTCCCCCCCCAGCTTCAGTATTTTCATAATGCTGTTGCCCTCAACCTAGTCCCCCCCCCAGCTTTAGTATTCTCATAATGCTGTTGCCCTCAACCTAGTCCCCCCCCCCCCAGCTTTAGTATTTTCATAATGCTGTTGCCCTCAACCTAGTCCCCCCCCCCAGCTTTAGTATTCTCATAATGCTGTTGCCCTCAACCTAGTCCCCCCCCCCCCCCAGCTTTAGTATTTTCCTAATGCTGTTGCCCTCAACCTAGTCCCCCCCCCCCAGCTTTAGTATTTTCATAATGCTGTTGCCCTCAACCTAGTCCCCCCCCCCCCAGCTTTAGTATTTTCATAATGCTGTTGCCCTCAACCTAGTCCCCCCCCCCCCGCCTTTAGTATTCTCATAATGCTGTTGCCCTCAACCTAGTCCCCCCCCCAGCTTTAGTATTCTCATAATGCTGTTGCCCTCAACCTAGTCCCCCCCCCCAGCTTTAGTATTTTCATAATGCTGTTGCCCTCAACCTAGTCCCCCCCCCAGCTTTAGTATTCTCATAATGCTGTTGCCCTCAACCTAGTCCCCCCCCCCAGCTTTAGTATTATCCTAATGCTGTTGCCCTCAACCTAGTCCCCCCCCCAGCTTTAGTTTTCTCATAATGCTGTTGCCCTCAACCTAGTCCCCCCCCCCCCAGCTTTAGTATTTTCCTAATGCTGTTGCCCTCAACCTAGTCCCCCCCCCCCAGCTTCAGTATTTTCCTAATGCTGTTGCCCTCAACCTAGTCCCCCCCCCCCCAGCTTTAGTATTCTCATAATGCTGTTGCCCTCAACCTAGTCCCCCCCCCCCCCCAGCTTTAGTATTTTCATAATGCTGTTGCCCTCAACCTAGTCCCCCCCCCAGCTTTAGTATTCTCATAATGCTGTTGCCCTCAACCTAGTCCCCCCCCCCAGCTTTAGTATTATCCTAATGCTGTTGCCCTCAACCTAGTCCCCCCCCCCCAGCTTCAGTATTTTCCTAATGCTGTTGCCCTCAACCTAGTCCCCCCCCCCCAGCTTTAGTATTTTCCTAATGCTGTTGCCCTCAACCTAGTCCCCCCCCCCAGCTTTAGTATTTTCCTAATGCTGTTGCCCTCAACCTAGTCCCCCCCCCCCAGCTTTAGTATTTTCATAATGCTGTTGCCCTCAACGTAGTCCCCCCCCAGCTTTAGTATTTTCCTAATGCTGTTGCCCTCAACCTAGTCCCCCCCCCCAGCTTTAGTATTTTCCTAATGCTGTTGCCCTCAACCTAGTCCCCCCCCCCCGCCTTTAGTATTTTCATAATGCTGTTGCCCTCAACCTAGTCCCCCCCCCCAGCTTTAGTATTTTCCTAATGCTGTTGCTCTCAACGTAGTCCCCCCCCAGCTTCAGTATTTTCCTAATGCTGTTGCCCTCAACCTAGTCCCCCCCCCCCCCAGCTTCAGTATTTTCATAATGCTGTTGCCCTCAACCTAGTCCCCCCCCCCCCCAGCTTTAGTATTTTCATAATGCTGTTGCCCTCAACGTAGTCCCCCCCCCCCCGCCTTTAGTATTTTCATAATGCTGTTGCCCTCAACCTAGTCCCCCCCCCCCCCAGCTTTAGTATTTTGATAATGCTGTTGCCCTCAACCTAGTCCCCCCCCCCAGCTTTAGTATTTTCCTAATGCTGTTGCCCTCAACCTAGTCCCCCCCCCCAGCTTTAGTATTTTCATAATGCTGTTGCCCTCAACCTAGTCCCCCCCCCCAGCTTTAGTATTTTCATAATGCTGTTGCCCTCAACCTAGTCTCCCCCCCCCCCAGCTTTAGTATTCTCATAATGCTGTTGCCCTCAACCTAGTCCCCCCCCAGCTTTAGTATTTTCATAATGCTGTTGCCCTCAACCTAGTCTCCCCCCCCCCAGCTTTAGTATTCTCATAATGCTGTTGCCCTCAACCTAGTCCCCCCCCAGCTTTAGTATTTTCATAATGCTGTTGCCCTCAACCTAGTCCCCCCCCCCAGCTTTAGTATTTTCATAATGCTGTTGCCCTCAACCTAGTCTCCCCCCCCCCCAGCTTTAGTATTCTCATAATGCTGTTGCCCTCAACCTAGTCCCCCCCCAGCTTTAGTATTTTCATAATGCTGTTGCCCTCAACCTAGTCCCCCCCCCCCCAGCTTTAGTATTTTCATAATGCTGTTGCCCTCAACGTAGTCCCCCCCCAGCTTTAGTATTTTCATAATGCTGTTGCCCTCAACCTAGTCCCCCCCCCCCCAGCTTTAGTATTTTCATAATGCTGTTGCCCTCAACGTAGTCCCCCCCCAGCTTCAGTATTTTCCTAATGCTGTTGCCCTCAACGTAGTCCCCCCCCAGCTTCAGTATTTTCCAAATGCTGTTGCCCTCAACGTAGTCCCCCCCCAGCTTTAGTATTTTCCTAATGCTGTTGCCCTCAACGTAGTCCCCCCCCAGCTTCAGTATTTTCCTAATGCTGTTGCCCTCAACGTAGTCCCCCCCCAGCTTCAGTATTTTCCTAATGCTGTTGCCCTCAACGTAGTCCCCCCCCCAGCTTCAGTATTTTCCTAATGCTGTTGCCCTCAACGTAGTCCCCCCCAGCTTCAGTATTTTCCTAATGCTGTTGCCCTCAACGTAGTCCCCCCCAGCTTCAGTATTTTCCTAATGCTGTTGCCCTCAACGTAGTCCCCCCCAGCTTCAGTATTTTCCTAATGCTGTTGCCTTAATGCCCTCAACTTAGCTTCTCATCCCAGAAAAACAGTAAATAGTGGAGGCGTTTTACTTTCGACTGCAGGGATTTAGTTTCAAATGAACCTTTATCAGTTTTACTTGTTTTGTTTGTGTTCTTTGCTTCTGAAAACAACAAACCGTAAACTAGGAATTAGGAGGAGAGGACTTTCATCCATTAGTTGGCGTTCTACATCGATAATAGGTTGAGTATTTAGTCTGCAAGCTAGACAAAAAGTCAGTCTCTCTCTCCCTCCTCCCACACACTGTTCTGCTCTGTCTCTCCCAGCTCCTCTTCTGCCTGCCTTTGAGCTCTGACTTTAATCTATTCAACTAACTCACTACTTGATAGGAAGTCACAACCACAGACTCATAAAATAAACAGGCATGTGCATGTGTGTAAGGAGAGGAGGGCAGAGGAGAGGAGAGGAGAGGAGAGGAGAGGTGAGGTGAGGAGGTGGAGGGAAGGGAGAAGGTTTATGGGCTTATGCGTGAACGTGTGTGCATCCTTCAGGGAGAATCAGGGTAAAAGATAGGACCACAGTCGAAGACAAAACAAGAGCCAGAGTGGTCACTGGACACCAAAACAACCCGGCTTGGACAATGACAGCTAGCATCACCAGCTACTGCTTCATGTTGATGTCATGGATGCTCAGTCCCTGCATCCCTAGCTTTGTCTATGAATTTGAAATTGGTTCCATTTCTCCAACAACATGGCAGCGTGACCACTTTGTTGTTGTTTGAAATCCCAGAATGACCCTGTATCCCTTTACATTCGCACCTGTATACGGGTTGGCCACTGATCAGCGCCTAAATTGGAACACAGTGGCTGTACAGTAACATGCTATACATGAGGTCAGAGTTCAGGCTCTGCGCTTCACAGCTCTGTCTGGGTTTTTGACTGACAGCAGTTCTGAACTGGAGCACCGTGCGTGACAAGAAGATGCCCCCAATTTTTTTTGTCGACTGAGTGAGAGAAATGCTGTAAATGAAGAGGACTCGATGTCGTATGCGGCGTCAACGTTTTATGATCACTATGTTTGATGTACATTTCCAAGATGGCGTGGCATCATACCCCCGGGTTGTTCTGAACAGAATGAGCCTTGTTTGTTGTATAGTGAAGATAATTTGCAGCAGCACACACACGAATGAGCTCATGACTCCTTTCTATACGCACCAGAATGATGATCCGTTTCCCTGAATTGCAAAACACGGGGAAAATATCCCGGCGAATACAAAATACACGGAGCTCCACCGAGCTTCACTATCCTCCACAATAAACAATCACACACAAAGACATGGGGGACAGAGGGAACACTTATACAGGTACTGATGAGGGGATATGAACCAGGTGTGTGTGATAAACAAGACAAAACAAATGGAATGATGAGATGAGGAGCGGCAGTGGCTAGAAGGCTGGTGATGACGAACGCCGAAGCCTGCCCAAACAAGGAGAGGAGGCAGCTTTGGAGGAAGTCGTGACAGTGGCCACTTGGAAACACCAGTTAGTCCTCTCACTGAAACCCATTTGTTGTCTTATGTTTCACCTACAACACATTTTCCAGGAATATTACATTCATGTTACTGAATGTATCCAGAGTATTTTCAGAGTTCTTTATCAACAAATGCGGTGAAAAGTACAGTAAATGATAAATGCACATCAAATCAACAGTTTGGATTCAGTCTTGTGTCAGGTGAACTGTTGTATCCTCACCTTTAGTCTGATAATGTTCCCATAATCTTCAGACGGTTGCCTTTAGATTTCTACCATGGTTATGCATTCCATATTTATTCTATAAGAAACGTTTCAATGAAGCCCTATCCATACATGTAAATCCCCACAAGTGTAAAGGGCTAACGGCCAGCCCAGACACAGTCAGACAATGGTACCAGACCTCAGGATGCCAATGAGGAGAAAAGGTCAATGATTTCTTCATTATAAAAAAAAAAAAAAAAAAAAAATGGCTTTTACAATACTGTGTTTCAACATGATCACCAAGCTACATTATCGTCTCCAGAGGGCACCCTATTCCCTTTATAATGCCCTGCTTCTGACCAGGGCCTATAGGGAAAAGGGTGTCATTTGGGATGCAGACATAGTGTATTACTTCCAGCAGGTTGAGAACGTTATCTGATGGCAACTGGTCTTATGAAAAGCTTATCTTCAAATTACAATGAGTCACACTGAGAAAAATATATATTCTGAGATTTTTGGAGAGTAGAGAGCTACGGTTAGCATTTAATCTGATCTGATGACATTCACACTATCTATAGGGTGACATAGTGGGGAGCAGTCTATAGGGTTACATACTGGGGAGCAGTCTATAGGGTTACATACTGGGGGAGCAGTCTATAGGGTTACATACTGGGGGAGCAGTCTATAGGGTTACATAGTGGGGAGCAGTCTATAGGGTTACATACTGGGGGAGCAGTCTATAGGGTTACATACTGGGGGAGCAGTCTATAGGGTGGAGCAGTCTATAGGGTCACATACTGGGGAGCAGTCTATAGTGTGGAGCAGTCTATAGGGTCACATACTGGGGAGCAGTCTATAGGGTGGAGCAGTCTATAGGGTCACATACTGGGGAGCAGTCTATAGGGTGGAGCAGTCTATAGGGTCACATACTGGGGAGCAGTCTATAGGGTGGAGCAGTCTATAGGGTCACATACTGGGGAGCAGTCTATAGGGTGGAGCAGTCTATAGGGTCACATAGTGGGGAGCAGTCTATAGGGTTACATACTGGGGAGCAGTCTATAGGGTTACATACTGGGGAACAGTCTATAGGGTTACATACTGGGGAGCAGTCTATAGGGTGGAGCAGTCTATAGGGTTACATACTGGGGGAGCAGTCTATAGGGTTACATACTGGGGGAGCAGTCTATAGGGTTACATACTGGGGGAGCAGTCTATAGGGTCACATACTGGGGGAGCAGTCTATAGGGTTACATACTGGGGAACAGTCTATAGGGTTACATACTGGGGAGCAGTCTATAGGGTGGAGCAGTCTATAGGGTTACATACTGGGGGAGCAGTCTATAGGGTTACATACTGGGGAGCAGTCTATAGGGTGGAGCAGTCTATAGGGTTACATACTGGGGAGCAGTCTATAGGGTGGAGCAGTCTATAGGGTTACATACTGGGGAGCAGTCTATAGGGTGGAGCAGTCTATAGGGTTACATACTGGGGGAGCAGTCTATAGGGTTACATACTGGGGGAGCAGTCTATAGGGTTACATACTGGGGGAGCAGTCTATAGGGTTACATACGGGGGGAGCAGTCTATAGGGTTACATACTGGGGAGCAGTCTATAGGGTGGAGCAGTCTATAGGGTTACATACTGGGGGAGCAGTCTATAGGGTTACATACTGGGGGAGCAGTCTATAGGGTGGAGCAGTCTATAGGGTGGAGCAGTCTACAGGGTTACATACTGGGGGAGCAGTCTATAGGGTTACATAGTGGGGAGCAGTATATAGGGTTACATACTGGGGGAGCAGTCTATAGGGTCACATACTGGGGGAGCAGTCTATAGGGTTACATACTGGGGAGCAGTCTATAGGGTTACATACTTGGGGAGCAGTCTATAGGGTTACATACTGGGGGAGGAGTCTATAGGGTTACATACTGGGGGAGCAGTCTATAGGGTTACATACTGGGGGAGCAGTCTATAGGGTGGAGCAGTCTATAGGGTTAGATATTGGGGGAGCAGTCTACAGGGTTACATACTGGGGAGCAGTCTATAAGGTGGAGCAGTCTACAGGGTTACATACTGGGGGAGCAGTCTATAGGGTTACATAGTGGGGAGCAGTCTATAGGGTTACATACTGGGGGAGCAGTCTATAGGGTGGAGCAGTCTATAGGGTTACATACTGGGGGAGCAGTCTATAGGGTTACATAGTGGGGAGCAGTCTACAGGGTTACAAACTGGGGAGCAGTCTATAGGGTGGAGCAGTCTATAGGGTTACATACTGGGGGAGCAGTCTATAGGGTCACATACTGGGGAGCAGTCTATAGGGTGGAGCAGTCTATAGGGTCACATAGTGGGGAGCAGTCTATAGGGTTACATACCGGGGAGCAGTCTATAGGGTTACATACTGGGGAACAGTCTATAGGGTTACATACTGGGGAGCAGTCTATAGGGTGGAGCAGTCTATAGGGTTACATACTGGGGGAGCAGTCTATAGGGTTACATACTGGGGGAGCAGTCTATAGGGTGGAGCAGTCTATAGGGTTACATACTGGGGAGCAGTCTATAGGGTGGAGCAGTCTATAGGGTTACATACTGGGGAGCAGTCTATAGGGTGGAGCAGTCTATAGGGTTACATACTGGGGGAGCAGTCTATAGGGTTACATACTGGGGGAGCAGTCTATAGGGTTACATACTGGGGGAGCAGTCTATAGGGTTACATACTGGGGAGCAGTCTATAGGGTGGAGCAGTCTATAGGGTTACATACTGGGGGAGCAGTCTATAGGGTTACATAGGGTGGAGCAGTCTATAGGGTTACATACTGGGGGAGCAGTCTATAGGGTTACATACTGGGGGAGCAGTCTATAGGGTGGAGCAGTCTATAGGGTGGAGCAGTCTACAGGGTTACATACTGGGGGAGCAGTCTATAGGGTTGCATAGTGGGGAGCAGTCTATAGGGTTACATACTGGGGGAGCAGTCTATAGGGTCACATACTGGGGGAGCAGTCTATAGGGTTACATACTGGGGAGCAGTCTATAGGGTTACATACTGGGGAGCAGTCTATAGGGTGGAGCAGTCTACAGGGTTACATACTGGGGGAGCAGTCTATAGGGTTACATACTGGGGGAGCAGTCTATAGGGTTACATACTGGGGGAGCAGTCTATAGGGTTACATACTGGGGGAGCAGTCTATAGGGTCACATACTGGGGGAGCAGTCTATAGGGTTACATACTGGGGGAGCAGTCTATAGGGTTACATACTGGGGGAGCAGTCTATAGGGTTACATACTGGGGGAGCAGTCTATAGGGTGGAGCAGTCTATAGGGTTACATATTGGGGGAGCAGTCTACAGGGTTACATACTGGGGAGCAGTCTATAGGGTGGAGCAGTCTACAGGGTTACATACTGGGGGAGCAGTCTATAGGGTTACATAGTGGGGAGCAGTCTATAGGGTTACATACTGGGGGAGCAGTCTATAGGGTGGAGCAGTCTATAGGGTTACATACTGGGGGAGCAGTCTATAGGGTTACATAGTGGGGAGCAGTCTACAGGGTTACAAACTGGGGAGCAGTCTATAGGGTGGAGCAGTCTATAGGGTTACATAATGGGGAGCAGTCTACAGGGTTACAAACTGGGGAGCAGTCTATAGGGTGGAGCAGTCTATAGGGTTACATACTGGGGGAGCAGTCTATAGGGTGGAGCAGTCTATAGGGTTACATACTGGGGGAGCAGTCTATAGGGTTACATAGTGGGGAGCAGTCTACAGGGTTACAAACTGGGGAGCAGTCTATAGGGTGGAGCAGTCTATAGGGTTACATAATGGGGAGCAGTCTACAGGGTTACAAACTGGGGAGCAGTCTATAGGGTGGAGCAGTCTATAGGGTTACATACTGGGGGAGCAGTCTATAGGGTGGAGCAGTCTATAGGATTACATACTGGGGGAGCAGTCTATAGGGTTACATAGTGGGGAGCAGTGTACAGGGTTACAAACTGGGGAGCAGTCTATAGGGTGGAGCAGTCTATAGGGTTACATACTGGGGGAGCAGTCTATAGGGTGGAGCAGTCTATAGGGTTACATACTGGGGGAGCAGTCTATAGGGTTACATAGTGGGGAGCAGTCTACAGGGTTACAAACTGGGGAGCAGTCTATAGGGTGGAGCAGTCTATAGGGTTACATACTGGGGGAGCAGTCTATAGGGTTACATACTGGGGGAGCAGTCTATAGGGTTACATACTGGGGAGCAGTCTATAGGGTGGAGCAGTCTATAGGGTTACATACTGGGGGAGCAGTCTATAGGGTTACATACTGGGGAGCAGTCTATAGGGTCACATACTGGGGAGCAGTCTATAGGGTGGAGCAGTCTATAGTGGGGAGCAGTCTATAGGGTTACATACTGGGGAGCAGTCTATATGGTGGAGCAGTCTATAGGGTCACAAACTGGGGACCAGTCTATAGGGTGGAGCAGTCTATAGGGTTACAAACTGGGGAGCAGTCTATAGGGTGGAGCAGTCTATAGGGTTACATACTGGGGAGCAGTCTATAGGGTCACATACTGGGGAGCAGTCTATAGGGTTACATACTGGGGGAGCAGTCTATAGGGTTATATACTGGGGAGCAGTCTATAGGGTTACATACTGGGGAGCAGTCTATAGGGTCACATACTGGGGAGCAGTCTATAGGGTCACATATTGGGGAGCAGTCTATAGGGTTACATACTGGGGGAGCAGTCTATAGGGTTACATACTGGGGAGCAGTCTATAGGGTTACATACTGGGGAGCAGTCTATAGGGTTACATAGTGGGGAGCAGTCTACAGGGTTACAAACTGGGGAGCAGTCTATAGGGTGGAGCAGTCTATAGGGTTACATACTGGGGGAGCAGTCTATAGGGTTACATACTGGGGGAGCAGTCTATAGGGTTACATACTGGGGAGCAGTCTATAGGGTGGAGCAGTCTATAGGGTTACATACTGGGGGAGCAGTCTATAGGGTTACATACTGGGGAGCAGTCTATAGGGTCACATACTGGGGAGCAGTCTATAGGGTGGAGCAGTCTATAGTGGGGAGCAGTCTATAGGGTTACATACTGGGGAGCAGTCTATATGGTGGAGCAGTCTATAGGGTCACAAACTGGGGACCAGTCTATAGGGTGGAGCAGTCTATAGGGTTACAAACTGGGGAGCAGTCTATAGGGTGGAGCAGTCTATAGGGTTACATACTGGGGAGCAGTCTATAGGGTCACATACTGGGGAGCAGTCTATAGGGTTACATACTGGGGGAGCAGTCTATAGGGTTATATACTGGGGAGCAGTCTATAGGGTTACATACTGGGGAGCAGTCTATAGGGTCACATACTGGGGAGCAGTCTATAGGGTCACATATTGGGGAGCAGTCTATAGGGTTACATACTGGGGGAGCAGTCTATAGGGTTACATACTGGGGAGCAGTCTATAGGGTTACATACTGGGGAGCAGTCTATAGGGTCACATACTGGGGAGCAGTCTATAGGGTCATATATTGGGGAGCAGTCTATAGGGTTAAATACTGGGGGAGCAGTCTATAAGGTTACATACTGGGGAGCAGTCTATAGGGTCACATACTGGGGAGCAGTCTATAGGGTTACATACTGGGGGAGCAGTCTATGGGGTGGAGCAGTCTATAGGGTCACATACTGGGGACCAGTCTATAGGGTTACATACTGGGGGAGCAGTCTATAGGGTTACATAGTGGGGAGCAGTCTACAGGGTCACATACTGGGGAGCAGTCTATAGGGTTACATACTGGGGGAGCAGTCTATAGGGTTACATACTGGGGAGCAGTCTATAGGGTCACATAGTGGGGAGCAGTCTATAGGGTTACATACTGGGGGAGCAGTCTATAGGGTTACATACTGGGGAGCAGTCTATAGGGTTACATAGTGGGGAGCAGTCTACAGGGTTACAAACAGGGGAGCAGTCTATAGGGTGGAGCAGTCTATAGGGTTACAAACTGGGGAGCAGTCTACAGGGTTACATACTGGGGGAGCAGTCTATAGGGTTACATACTGGGGGAGCAGTCTATAGGGTGGAGCAGTCTATAGGGTTACATACTGGGGGAGCAGTCTATAGGGTTACATACTGGGGAGCAGTCTATAGGGTTACATACTGGGGAGCAGTCTATGGGGTGGAGCAGTCTATAGGGTTACATACTGGGGGAGCAGTCTATAGGGTTAGAAACTGGGGAGCAGTCTATAGGGTTACATACTGGGGAGCAGTCTATAGGGTGGAGCAGTCTATAGGGTTACATACTGGGGGAGCAGTCTATAGGGTTACATACTGGGGAGCAGTCTATAGGGTTACATAGTGGGGAGAAGTCTACAGGGTTACATACTGGGGGAGCAGTCTATAGGGTTACATACTAGGGAGCAGTCTATGGGGTGGAGCAGTCTATAGGGTTACATACTGGGGGAGCAGTCTATAGGGTGGAGCAGTCTATATGGTTACATACTGGGGAGCAGTCTACAGGGTTACATACTGGGGGAGCAATCTATAGGGTGACATAGTGGGGAGCAGTCTATAGGGTGGAGCAGTCTATAGGGTTACATACTGGGGAGCAGTCTATAGGGTCACATAGTGGGGAGCAGTCTATGGGGTTACATATTGGGGGAGCAGTCTATAGGGTTACATACTGGGGAGCAGTCTATAGGGTCACATAGTGGGGAGCAGTCTATGGGGTTACATATTGGGGGAGCAGTCTATAGGGTTACATACTGGGGAGCAGTCTATAGGGTCACATACTGGGGAGCAGTCTACAGGGTTACATACTGGGGAACAGTCTACAGGGTTACATACTGGGGAACAGTCTACAGGGTGGAGCAGTCTATAGGGTTACATACTGGGGAGCAGTCTATAGGGTCACATACTGGGGAACAGTCTACAGGGTTACATACTGGGGAACAGTCTACAGGGTGGAGCAGTCTATAGGGTCACATAGTGGGGAGCAGTCTATAGGGTGGAGCAGTCTATAGGGTTACATAGTTGGGAGCAGTCTATAGGGTTACATACTGGGGAGCAGTCTATAGGGTGGAGCAGTCTATAGGGTGGAGCAGTCTATAGGGTTACATACTAATGTGTGGCTAGTGTCAGTGCTTTTACACACAGTGAACACAGGTTAAAGAACATCAGAACCTTTGTTGTTGCTGTTTGTTTTTGTTTGTTTTATTGGCTCAGATTATTTATTTTATTCCATTCCATTGTGTTAATGTTTGTATGTTTACATGTTCACCTGCCCGGGGACTGCAGACGGAAATTAGTTGTCTAAATCTGGTACAACATATTTTTTCTCAAGTGTCCTCAGACGTATTTTTTGTTGTACATTGTCCCTGTTCAAATAAACGTAATAATAATAATAACAATAATAATGTTATTTCTCTATCAATGTGTTTCAGCTATCGGCAATGCTACATTACCTATTTTACTGTCAGAGAAAATACGTTATAAAATTGTGAATAAGGCCAAATGTTGTTTCAAATGTCAATGAATCCTTACTATCATCTTAATAAAACTGGTCTAACTGCACACTCTTCTGATTGGTCTAACTGCACACTCTTCTGATTGGTCTAACTGCACACTCTTCTGATTGGTCTAACTGCACACTCTTCTGATTGGTCTAACTGCACGCTCTTCTGATTGGTCTAACTGCACACTCTTCTGATTGGTCTAACTGCACGCTCTTCTGATTGGTCCAACTGAACGCTCTTCTGATTGGTCCAACTTAACGCTCTTCTGATTGGTCCAACTTAACGCTCTTCTGATTGGTCCAACTTAACGCTCTTCTGATTGGTCCAACTGAACGCTCTCCTGATTGGTCTAACATTAACACTCTTCTGATTGGTCTAACTGAACGCTCTTCTGATTGGTCCATCTGAACGCTCTTCTGATTGGTCCAACTGAACGCTCTTCTGATTGGTCTAAAATGAACACTTTTCTCATGAGTTGTCGTCTCTGGATCTGCATCTGTTTCCATTGCGACACATACATGAAGTTAGAGAGGTAGCCTTCTTTTACACCCTTCCCCCCAACTCACCCTATGAAGTTGGGTACCCCTCCCCCTACTCACCCATGAAGTTGGGTACCCCTCCCCCTACTCACCCATGAAGTTGGGGTACCCCTCTCCCACCAACACAGCCACACCCTTTCCCCCCGACTCACCCATGAAGTTGAGGTAGCCCTCTCCCCCCGACTCACCCATGAAGTTGATGTACCCCTCTCCCCCCGACTCACCCATGAAGATGAGGTAGCCCTCTCCACCCGACTCACCCATGAAGTTGAGGTAGCCCTCTCCCCCGACTCACCCATGAAGTTGAGGTACCCCCCTCTCCCCCAACTCACCCATGAAGTTGAGGTACCCCCCTCTCCCCCAACTCACCCATGAAGTTGAGGTACCCCCCTCTCCCCCAACTCACCCATGAAGTTTAGGTAGCCCTCTCCCCCGACTCACCCATGAAGTTTAGGTAGCCCTCTCCCCCGACTCACCCATGAAGTTGAGGTACCCCCCTCTCCCCCAACTCACCCATGAAGTTTAGGTAGCCCTCTCCCCCCAACTCACCCGTGAAGTTGAGGTACCCCTCTCCCCCCAACTCACTCATGAAGTTGAGGTACCCCTCTCCCCCCAACTCACTCATGAAGTTGAGGTACCCCTCTCCCCCCAACTCACCCATGAAGTTGAGGTACCCCTCTCCCCCAACTCACCCGTGAAGTTGAGGTACCCCTCTCCCCCCAACTCACTCATGAAGTTGAGGTACCCCTCTCCCCCCAACTCACCCATGAAGTTGAGGTACCCCTCTCCCCCCAACTCACCCATGAAGTTGAGGTAGCCCTCTCCCCCCAGAGCGTGTGTGAGGAGGCGGATCATCTTATGGAGCTGGATGCCTCGGTCGATGACGGGCGTCATGGGGATCAGAGAACTCATGTTGGTGTACATCTCTTTATCCATCAGCCAGAATGCCAAGGACTTATCACCTACCAGAGACTAGCGAGAGTGATATATATATATACATATATAGAGAGAGATAGATGTAGAGAGAGAGAGAGATGTAGAGAGAGCGAGAGAGAGATATAGAGAGAGTGAGAGATGTAGAGAGAGCGAGAGATGTAGAGAGAGATGTGAAGAGAGAGATAAAGAGAGAGTTGTAGAGACGTAGAGAGAGAGACGTAGAGAGAGATGTAGAAAGAGAGAGAGAGGGGTAGAGAGAGAGGTGTAAAGAGAGAGAGAGAGATGTAGAGAGAGATGTAGAGAGAGATATGTAGAGAGAGCGAGAGAGATGTAGTGAGAGCGAGAGAGATGTAGATGTAGAGAGAGAGAGATGTAGAAAAATAAATAAAGATAATTACTTGACACGGAAAGAATTAACAAAAAAACAGAGCAAACTAGAATGCTTTTTGGCCCTAAACAGAGAGTACACAGTGTCAGAATACCTGACCACTGTGACTGACCCAAAATTAAGGAAACCTTTAACTACGTACAGACTCAGTGAGCATAGCCTTGCTATTGAGAAAGGTCTAACAAGAAAGACCTGGCTCTCAAGAGAAGACAGGCTATGTGCACACTGCCCACAAAATGAGGTGGAAACTGAGCTGCACTTCCTAACCTCCTGCCAAATGTATGACCATATTAGAGACACATACAGTGGGGAAAAAAAGTATTTAGTCAGCCACCAATTGTGCAAGTTCTCCCACTTAAAAAGATGAGAGAGGCCTGTAATTTTCATCATAGGTACACGTCAACTATGACAGACAAATTGAGAAAAGAAATTCCAGAAAATCACATTGTAGGATTTTTTATGAATTTATTTGCAAATTATGGTGGAAAATAAGTATTTGGTCACCTACAAACAAGCAAGATTTCTGGCTCTCACAGACCTGTAACTTCTTCTTTAAGAGGCTCCTCTGTCCTCCACTCGTTACCTGTATTAATGGCACCTGTTTGAACTTGTTATCAGTATACATGACACCTGTCCACAACCTCAAACAGTCACACTCCAAAAACCACTATGGCCAAGACCAAAGAGCTGTCAAAGGACACCAGAAACAAAATTGTAGACCTGCACCAGGCTGGGAAGACTGAATCTGCAATAGGTAGGCAGCTTGGTTTGAAGAAATCAACTGTGGGAGCAATTATTAGGAAATGGAAGACATACAAGACCACTGATAATCTCCCTCGATCTGGGGCTCCACGCAAGATCTCACCCTGTGGGGTCAAAATGATCACAAGAACGGTGAGCAAAATTCCCAGAACCACACGGGGGGACCTAGTGAAGGACCTGCAGAGAGCTGGGACCAAAGTAACAAAGCCTACTATCAGTAACACACTACGCCGCCAGGGACTCAAATCCTGCAGTGCAAGACGTGTCCCCCTGCTTAAGCCAGTACATGTCCAGGCCCGTCTGAAGTTTGCTAGAGTGCATCCAGAAGAGGATTGGGAGAATGTCATATGGTCAGATGAAACCAAAATAGAACTTTTTGGTAAAAACTCAACTCGTCGTGTTTGGAGGACAAAGAATGCTGAGTTGCATCCAAAGAACACCATACCTACTGTGAAGCATGAGGGTGGAAACATCATGCTTTGGGGCTGTTTTTCTGCAAAGGGACCAGGACGACTGATCCGTGTAAAGGAAAGAATGAATGGGGCCATGTATCGTGAGATTTTGAGTGAAAACCTCCTTCCATCAGCAAGGGCATTGAAGATGAAACGTGGCTGGGTCTTTCAGCATGACAATGATCCCAAACACACCGCCCGGGCAACGAAGGAGTGGCTTCGTAAGAAGCATTTCAAGGTCCTGGAGTGGCCTAGCCAGTCTCCAGATCTCAACCCCATAGAGAATCTTTGGAGGGAGTTGAAAGACCGTGTTGCCCAGCGACAGCCCCAAAACATCACTGCTCTAGAGGAGATCTGCATGGAGGAATGGGCCAAAATACCAGCAATAGTGTGTGAAAACCTTGTGAAGACTTACAGAAAACGTTTGACCTGTGTCATTGCCAACAAAGGGTATATAACAAAGTATTGAAAAACTTTTGTTATTGACCAAATACTTATTTTCCACCATAATTTGCAAATAAATTCATTAAAAATCCTACAATGTGATTTTCTGGATTTTTTCCCCTCATTTTGTCTGTCATAGTTGACGTGTACCTATGATGAAAATTACAGGCCTCTCTCATCTTTTTAAGTGGGAGAACTTGCACAATTGGTGGCTGACTAAATACTTTTTTCCCCACTGTATTTCCCTCAGATTACACAGACCCACAAAGAATTCAAAACAAATCAAAGTTTGATAAACTCCCGTATCTATTTGGGTGAAATATCACAGCAGCAAGACAATATAGCAAGACAACCCATATTTATATTTATTTATTTCCCTTTTGTACTTTAACTATTTGCACATTGTTACAACACTGTATATAACCATAATATGACATTTGAAATGTCTCCATTCCTTTGGAACTTCTGAGTGTAATGTTTACTGTTAAGTTTATATTGTCTATTATCTATTTCACTTGCTTTTCCCATGCCAATAAAGCCCTTTGAATGGAATTGAGCGAGATGTAGAGAGAGTGAGAGACATGTACATCTCATTCCAAAATCATGGGCATTAATATGGAGTTGGTCCCCCCTTTTCTGCTATAACAGCCTCCACTCTTCTGGGAAGGCTTTCCACTAGATGTTGGAACATTGCAGCGGGGACTTGCTTCCATTCAGCCACAAGAGCATTAGTGAAGTCGGGCACTGATGTTGGGCGATTAGGCCTGGCTCGCAGTTGGCGTTCCAATTCATCCCAAAGGTGTTCGATGGGGTTGAGGTCAGGGCTCTGTGCAGGCCAGTCAAGTTCTTCCACACCGATCTTGACAAACCATTTCTTTATGGACCTTGCTTTTTGCACGGGGGTATTGTCATGCTGAAACAGGAAAGGGCCTTCCCCAAATTTGCCACAAAGTTGGAAGCACATAATCATCTAGAATGTCACTGTATGCTGTAGCGTTAAGATTTCCCTTCACTTGAACTAAGGGGCCTAGACTGAACCATGAAAAACAGGCCCAGACCATTATTCCTCCACCAAACTTTACAGTTGGCACTATGCATTGGGGCATGTAGCGTTCTCCTGGCATATTCGCCAATCCCAGATTCGTCCATCAGACTGCCAGATGGTGAAGCGGGATTCATCACTCCAGAGAAAGCGTTTCCACACTGCTCCAGAGTCTAATGGCGGCGAACTTTACACCACTCCAGCCGACGGTTGGCATTGCGCATGGTGATCTTAGGCTTGTGTGTGGCTGCTCAGCCATGGAGCAGCCGCACACTCTGCCGACAGAGATAGATCTATAACCCTGTTAAATGAATGAATAAAGAGTTGTGATGGTTGTGTTACCTGGTCGTGGCTCTCTGCGTAGGCAATGCAGTTCTCTCCATATCGTCTGTTCGTCAGAGTGTACACAATGTTACCCATGTCCCAGTCCTCGTCCGCTAACTCCTTCAGAATCTAGACGTCAACATAAGACAAGAGGAATTACTGAATACAGCTTAATAATACACACACTAGTTAATTCATACACAAGGAGTACATTAGGAAGGGTGGAGACTGGGATTGAACCCCGATCTCCAGTGGGAGAGTAGAGTATGACTCAAGCTGGCAGCGTGTACAGGCTAGGCACCAAATTACTTCATAATTAAATCCTTCCTCTCCTCTCCTCTCTCTCTCCCCGTCCCAATCTCTCTATCTCTCCATCCCTCTCCTTCCTCTCCTCTCCTCTCCTCTCCTCTCCTCTCTCTCTCCACGTCCCAATCTCTCTATCTCTCCATCCCTCTCCTTCCTCTCCTCTCCTCTCCTCTCCCCGTCCCAATCTCTCTATCTCTCCATCCCTCTCCTTCCTCTCCAAGTTCAGGTGTGTCCCTCCCTGTTTGGGCCGTTTGCTTCCTAGTGAAAACACCCCTGTTGTCCCTACGCTACAGGAGGAGTAAACACCCCTGTTGTCCCTATGCTACAGGAGGAATAAACACCCCTGTTGTCCCTACGCTACAGGAGGAATAAACACCCCTGTTGTCCCTACGCTACAGGAGGAATAAACACCCCTGTTGTCCCTATGCTACAGGAGGAATAAACACCCCTGTTGTCCCTATGCTACAGGAGGAATAAACACCCCTGTTGTCCCTATGCTACAGGAGGAATAAACACCCCTGTTGTCCCTATGCTACAGGAGGAGTAAACACCCCTGTTGTCCCTATGCTACAGGAGGAATAAACACCCCTGTTGTCCCTACGCTACAGGAGGAGTATTAGGCCTATGGAAATAATAATAAATAATAATAATAATATGCCTTTTAGCAGACGCTTTTATCCAAAGCGACTTACAGTCATGCGTGCATACATTTTTTTTGTGTATGGGTGGTCCCGGGGATCAAACCCACTACCTTGGCGTTACAAGCGCCGTGCTCTACCAGCTGAGCTACAGAGGACCACAGAGGAAAGTAAAGTAAGTATACTCAACTGCAGTAAAGTAAGTATACTCAACTGCAGTAAAGTAAGTAGACTCAACTACAGTAAAGTAAGTAGACTCAACTACAGTAAAGTAAGTAGACTCAACTACAGTAAAGTAAGTAGTCGACTACAATAAGTAGTCAACTACAGTAAAGTAAGTAGACTCAACTACAGTAAAGTAAGTAGACTCAACTACAGTAAAGTAAGTAGTCAACTACAATAAGTAGTCAACTACAGTAAAGTAAGTAGTCAACTACAGTTAAGTAAGTAGACAACTACAGTAAAGTAAGTAGACTCAACTACAGTAAAGTAAGTAGACTCAACTACAGTAAAGTAAGTAGCCTCAACTACAGTAAAGTAAGTAGCCTCAACTACAGTAAAGTAAGTAGCCTCAACTACAGTAAAGTAAGTAGCCTCAACTACAGTAAAGTAAGTAGACTCAACTACAGTAAAGTAAGTAGGCTCAACTACAGTAAAGTAAGTAGACTCAACTACAGTAAAGTAAGTAGTCAACTACAATAAGTAGTCAACTACAGTAAAGTAAGTAGACTCAACTACAGTAAAGTAAGTAGTCAACTACAATAAGTAGTCAACTACAGTAAAGTAAGTAGACTCAACTACAGTAAAGTAAGTAGACTCAACTACAGTAAAGTAAGTACACTCAACTACAGTAAAGTAAGTAGTCAACTACAATAAGTAGTCAACTACAGTAAAGTAAGTAGACTCAACTACAGTAAAGTAAGTAGTCAACTACAATAAGTAGTCAACTACAGTAAAGTAAGTAGACTCAACTACAGTAAAGTAAGTACACTCAACTACAGTAAAGTAAGTACACTCAACTACAGTAAAGTAAGTAGTCAACTATAGTAAAGTCTGTGTCTAATAGGACAATGTTTTGACCCCAAACTGGTTCTTGTCAGGAAGATGTCCTCTTTAACACTAGAATCCTTGGTCCTAGAGGGACCCTCCTTCAAGCTAATGAGCAGTCATTCTGACTGCAACATTCTAACATTGTAATTAATACATTTCATATGCTATCACAAAATAATAATCATTTGGTTGTGTATATGAAGGTCTTAAGTAACATTAGAATATGATTATTTATATAATATATATATATATATATATATATATATATATATATATATATATATATATATATATATATATATATGTATATCATTTTCATTTATTTGTTACTGTATACCAGGGGTTCCCAAACTTTTTTGGCCATGACCCCATTTTGATATCTCAAAATTATTGCGACCCCCAACCATGTGAATTTTCTTTTAAAATTAACAGCCAATGTTTACTTTTTTATTTGGGGATATGGCAGTCAATTGAAAAACATTCTGTATTTCTGACTGTCTTCTCTTACTCACTGTCACATACTTTTAATGTGGGGCTATGACAGTCAATTGCAAATTTATCTAGCATAATCTCTCTTATCTCACCACCACTAATGAGATGGGTGTGGTCGACAGTTTACACCTCATCTCTGCTGTCACGTCCAACCTGGATTGTTACTGTATTTGGTTTTAATGCAGACCAGAGCACTGAATCCAGCTTCACACAGATATGAGCTGGCGAAGGGTGGCTACCATGAGTTTTATGGTGCTTTCAAGAAAACTGGGAGGTAAAATAATGACGTCAGTGATCTTTAGGTTGGAAAGTCGGAGCTCTAGAAAGAGACCGGAGTTGGATGACCGTTGAAAACTTTTTTTTACCAGTCAAAGCTTGTTTCTTTCAGAGGTCCCAGTTGTCTTGAATGCACTGAATTTGGAATTAGTAGATTTTCGTGTTCCCAGTTCTGAGTTCCCAGTTGTTTTGAATGCGGAATAAATGCTCAGAGGGAGACAGCATGGTATTCCCTTTGGGTCAGGAAACAAAACTCCTCTGTATTGACCCGTGAATGTATTCACTCACATGACAGTTCGATCAGATGTTCGATTTCACTTACTGGCATGTCAACTGAGACAGGATCACAGTCAAATGGATTGGGAAGTAGGTCCCAAAGTGCTCTTCCAAGCGTTGGAGGTGAGCAGTCATCAATCGTGTGGGACACTGATGCCGTTTTCTGTTATTTTCTTTTCATTACACAGAAAGTCAACCAAGTCTGTTCTTTTTTACATCCATTGTGAATGACAACAGTTCCTCTCTCAATGTGAAAAATCCAACACTCCTCCTCAATAACATAGAACATTATCATGCTCTGATCCCATATCTCCACATAGTTTTGTGAACTTTTACTTTATTTAGTAAAAAGGAGATGTGGAGAGAGTTGAAGAGCGTGACAGGGACGCTGCATGCCTCTGTCTGGTCACACATCGTTCATCTACTCTGTCTATCTCAGCAGTGGGTTTACCACACACACACACACACACACACACACACACACACACACACACACACACACAACACCGACTGCTCTCAGCCTAGTCTGACCTTCCTTAGTGATGCTTGACTAACTGACCAGTCAGTCAGTTAGTCAGCACTACACTAGCTACCTCTGAGACCCAGACCTGCGTGTCGATCGGTCCGCTACCCTTCGGGGATGCAATATTCATCTGGGGGAAGGATTTCTTTCTGGTTGCAGTTTTTCAGAATAATTTTTTGTTTGTACCACCCCCCCCCCCCCCCCCAGGAGGGGCTGTGGATGGTCTAGCCAGAGGAAAGCGAGCGAAGCGGAGAGCACTGTGTTTATTCATGTATTTCATCAGCGCTGGGAAGCGGTCATGTGTTTCTGAATGCAGATACAGGATGTGTGTGTGTGTGTGTGTGTGTGTGTGTGTGTGTGTGTGTGTGTGTGTGTGTGTGTGTGTGTGTTCTGTTTCTGAATGTAGAGAGGTCCTTTGAGGCCAACTGGCAGAGTTAGCCCTCCATATATTTGCACGTGTTTGCACGCCCTCATATTCTCCTCACACACACACACACACACACACTTTCAATTAGCAACAATATGAATGGACAGGGATAGAGGCCCCTCAGTGATATGAATGGACAGGGATAGAGGCCCCTCAGTGATATGAATGGACAGGGATAGAGGCCCCTCAGTGATATGAATGGACAGGGATAGAGGCCCCTCAGTGATATGAATGGGCAGGGATAGAGGCCCCTCAGTGATATGAATGGACAGGGATAGAGGCCCCTCAGTGATATGCGTGTTCTGTTTGTGTGTGTGTGCATCTGTCCGTGTGTGTGTGTGTTCTGGTGTGTCTGTTCTATGTGTCTGTTCTTCCACACAGCTGGAGAACATCTCTCCAGTCTCCTGGCTCCTCTAGTTGGGCCTCCTGCATTGCTGGAGAACATCTCTCCATTCCCCTGGCTCCTCTAGCTGGGTCTCCTGCATTGCTGGAGAACATCTCTCCAGTCTCCTGGCTCCTCTAGCTGGGCCTCCTGCATTGCTGGAGAACATCTCTCCAGTCCCATGGCTCCTCTAGTTGAGCCTCCTGCATTGCTGGAGAACATCTCTCCAGTCCCATGGCTCCTCTAGTTGAGCCTCCTGCATTGCTGGAGAACAGCTCTCCAGTCCCATGGCTCCTCTAGTTGGGCCTCCTGCATTGCTGGAGAACATCTCTCCAGTCCCATGGCTCCTCTAGTTGGGCCTCCTGCATTGCTGGAGAACATCTCTCCATTCCCCTGGCTCCTCTAGCTGGGTCTCCTGCATTGCTGGAGAACATCTCTCCAGTCCCCTGGCTCCTCTAGCTGGGCCTTCTGCATTGCTGGAGAACATCTCTCCAGTCCCATGGCTCCTCTAGTTGGGCCTCCTGCATTGCTGGAGAACATCTCTCCAGTCCCATGGCTCCTCTAGTTGGGCCTCCTGCATTGCTGGAGAACATCTCTCCAGTCCCATGGCTCCTCTAGTTGGGCCTCCTGCATTGCTGTGTACACAGTCTGTGTGTGTGCCCTGCATCTCCAGTCACCAGTCTGACTGATTGAAATGACTAATTTGTGTCGCTGCAGAAAGCTGTTAGCACCAACAGGCTGTGTGTATCTGTGTGTTAGCATTAACCAACAGGCTGTGTGTATCTGTGTGTTAGCATTAACCAACAGGCTGTGTGTATCTGTGTGTTAGCATTAACCAACAGGCTGTGTATCTGTGTGTTAGCACCAACCAACAGGCTGTGTGTATCTGTGTGTTAGCATTAACCAACAGGCTGTGTATCTGTGTGTTAGCACCAACCAACAGGCTGTGTGTATCTGTGTGTTAGCACCAACCAACAGGCTGTGAGTATCTGTGTGTTAGCATTAACCAACAGGCTGTGTGTATCTGTGTGTTAGCATTAACCAACAGGCTGTGTATCTGTGTGTTAGCACCAACCAACAGGCTGTGTGTATCTGTGTGTTAGCATTAACCAACAGGCTGTGTATCTGTGTGTTAGCACCAACCAACAGGCTGTGTGTATCTGTGTGTTAGCATTAACCAACAGGCTGTGTGTATCTGTGTGTTAGCATTAACCAACAGGCTGTGTGTATCTGTGTGTTAGCATTAACCATCAGGCTGTGTGTATCTGTGTGTTAGCATTAACCAACAGGCTGTGTGTATCTGTGTGTTAGCATTAACCAACAGGCTGTGTGTATCTGTGTGTTAGCATTAACCAACAGGCTGTGTGTTAGCATTAACCAACAGGCTGTGTGTATCTGTGTGTTAGCATTAACCAACAGGCTGTGTGTATCTGTGTGTTAGCATTAACCAACAGGCTGTGTGTATCTGTGTGTTAGCATTAACCAACAGGCTGTGTGTATCTGTGTGTTAGCATTAACCAACAGGCTGTGTGTATCTGTGTGTTAGCATTAACCAACAGGCTGTGTGTTAGCATTAACCAACAGGCTGTGTGTATCTGTGTGTTAGCATTAACCAACAGGCTGTGTGTATCTGTGTGTTAGCATTAACCAACAGGCTGTGTGTATCTGTGTGTTAGCATTAACCAACAGGCTGTGTGTATCTGTGTGTTAGCATTAACCAAAAGGCTGTGTGTATCTGTGTGTTAGCATTAACCAACAGGCTGTGTGTATCTGTGTGTTAGCATTAACCAACAGGCTGTGTGTATCTGTGTGTTAGCATTAACCAACAGGCTGTGTGTATCTGTGTGTTAGCATTAACCAACAGGCTGTGTGTATCTGTGTGTTAGCATTAACCAACAGGCTGTGTGTATCTGTGTGTTAGCATTAACCAACAGGCTGTGTGTATCTGTGTGTTAGCATTAACCAACAGGCTGTGTGTATCTGTGTGTTAGCATTAACCAACAGGCTGTGTGTATCTGTGTGTTAGCATTAACCAACAGGCTGTGTGTATCTGTGTGTTAGCATTAACCAACAGGCTGTGTGTATCTGTGTGTTAGCACCAACCAACAGGCTGTGTGTATCTGTGTGTTAGCATTAACCAACAGGCTGTGTGTATCTGTGTGTTAGCACCAACCAACAGGCTGTGTGTATCTGTGTGTTAGCATTAACCAACAGGCTGTGTGTATCTGTGTGTTAGCATTAACCAACAGGCTGTGTGTATCTGTGTGTTAGCATTAACCAACAGGCTGTGTGTATCTGTGTGTTAGCATTAACCAACAGGCTGTGTGTATCTGTGTGTTAGCATTAACCAACAGGCTGTGTGTATCTGTGTGTTAGCATTAACCAACAGGCTGTGTGTATCTGTGTGTTAGCATTAACCAACAGGCTGTGTGTATCTGTGTGTTAGCATTAACCAACAGGCTGTGTGTATCTGTGTGTTAGCATTAACCAACAGGCTGTGTGTATCTGTGTGTTAGCATTAACCAACAGGCTGTGTGTATCTGTGTGTTAGCATTAACCAACAGGCTGTGTGTATCTGTGTGTTAGCATTAACCAACAGGCTGTGTGTATCTGTGTGTTAGCATTAACCAACAGGCTGTGTGTATCTGTGTGTTAGCATTAACCAACAGGCTGTGAAAAACGAAGTTTTCCTAACGCAGCAGATAAGGTAGCAGTCAGAGTTGATGATTGAATCTGATTAGAACCCCGTCACTCCTAATGGATAATTTTACAAAAGCCCTCACATTTAACAGGCAACCTTCCCTGCAGCTACAAGAGATTGATATGTAATCGAAACAATTAAGAGCTGAAGTAGGATTGGAGGGGAGGAGGAAAGGAGGAGAGGAGGAGAGGGGGAGAGGAGAGGAGGAGAGGGGGAGAGGAGAGGAGGGGGAGAGGGGGAGAGGAGAGGAGGAGAGGGGGAGAGGAGAGGAGGGGGAGAGGGGGAGAGGAGAGGAGGAGAGGGGGAGAGGAGAGGAGGAGAGGAGAGGGAGAGAGGAGGGGCTGAGAGAGAGAGAGAGAGAGAGAGAGAGAGATGAACTGAGACAGGGTACTCTCCAGCCTGCTGTTACCCAATCAACTGTCCTGATTGGTGAATCTATTATGACTGTCCTGATTGGTGTATCCATTATGACTGTCCTGATTGGTGTATCCATTATGACTGTCCAGATTGGTGTATCCATTATGACTGTCCTGATTGGTGTATCCATTATGACTGTCCAGATTGGTGTATCCATTATAACTGTCCAGATTGGTGTATCTATTACATAATTCACTCTGACAGAATGAATATACTTTCTCCTGACTTAATTCCTTCATTATTAGCTGGTGTGTGTTGTTCTCTCCTGGCCGTGTGTCCAAATTGGCACCCTATTCCCTATTTAGTGCACTACTTTAGACCAAGGCCCATAGGGGCTATTTGGGACACAGTCTGTCTCTCAGTGGTCCTGCTACCATTGACTCCATGGCCAACAGACCAGCAATATTAACCATTAAAGTAGCTAACAGTAATGTGTGCTAATGACCGTCTGCCTGTGATGGTGGAGAATGCTTTGCTTACTGAAGCATGTGTGTGTGTGTGTGTGTTTGTTTGTTTGTTTGTATGTGTGTGTGTGTGTTTGTGTTTGTGTTTGTGTGTGTGTGTGTGTGTGTGTGTGTGTGTGTGTGTATCTGCCCACAAACCCTCCATTTCACCTCTCACCCCCTGTTCACCTCGTACTTGGCCCCACTAACTGCAGCATTCAGTCTCATCCGGGGTGATTCTATTATCTAATTGCCCTCCCTGGGCCTGCCTGCCTGCCTGCCTGCCTGTATGGAGGGAACCGGAGGTGGCAACGCTCTCCCCTCGCTCTTCTCTCCTCTCCCCGCACTCCTTCTGCAAGGATGATTACACTGTGAGGTGAGAGAACGGAGCACATTTTAAAGGAGCTAGCAAAATCAGAGGCAGAGCGTGAGAGAGAGAGAGATAGGCAGTGAGAAAGAGCAGTGAGAGAGCGAACTGGAGAGAGAATTTGCGTGGGCAGAAAGTTCATTAATCTGTGAGAGAAAACACAGAAACGGAAGGAGGAAGGTATTTTGCAGCATCTAGGGGATTGATACTTACCTCTCCTCTTCTCCCTTCATCTCATCCCGGTAGGAGGTCTACTGTAATTAGCTGGCTGAGCTGAAGCCTGTGTGTGAATTAGCATTCCGACACACCGATCAATGGAGGAACCACTGGGTCAGGGAGGGTTTTAAAAACCTCTAGCCCTGAAGACCTATCTTCCTGAACGGTAGTGTTACGCTGGACCCACCCCACCCCATCCATATCGCTCCACCCGCTCTCCCTCACTCAACCCTGTGACCTCTCCTCCTGAACGGTAGTGTTACGCTGGACCCACCCCACCCCATCCATATCGCTCCACCCTCTCTCCCTCACTCAACCCTGTGACCTCTCCTCCTGAACGGTAGTGTTACGCTGGACCCACCCCACCCCATCCATATCGCTCCACCCTCTCTCCCTCACTCAACCCTGTGACCTCTCCTCCTAAACGGTAGTATTACGCTGGACCCACCCCACCCCATCCATATCGCTCCACCCGCTCTCCCTCACTCAACCCTGTGACCTCTCCTCCTAAACGGTAGTGTTACGCTGGACCCACCCCACCCCATCCATATCGCTCCACCCGCTCTCCCTCACTCAACCCTGTGACCTCTCCTCCTAAACGGTAGTATTACGCTGGACCCACCCCACCCCACCCATATCGCTCCACCCGCTCTCCCTCACTCAACCCTGTGACCTCTCCTCCTGAACGGTAGTGTTACGCTGGACCCACCCCACCCCATCCATATCGCTCCACCCGCTCTCCCTCACTCAACCCTGTAACCTCTCCTCCTGAACGGTAGTGTTACGCTGGACCCACCCCACCCCATCCATATCGCTCCACCCGCTCTCCCTCACTCAACCCTGTGACCTCTCCTCCTGAACGGTAGTGTTACGCTGGACCCACCCCACCCCATCCATATCGCTCCACCCGCTCTCCCTCACTCAACCCTGTGACCTCTCCTCCTGAACGGTAGTGTTACGCTGGACCCACCCCACCCCATCCATATCGCTCCACCCGCTCTCCCTCACTCAACCCTGTGACCTCTCCTCCTGAACGGTAGTGTTACGCTGGACCCACCCCACCCCATCCATATCGCTCCACCCGCTCTCCCTCACTCAACCCTGTGACCTCTCCTCCTGAACGGTAGTGTTACGCTGGACCCACCCCACCCCATCCATATCTCTCCACCCGCTCTCCCTCACTCAACCCTGTGACCTCTCCTCCTGAACGGTAGTTTTATGGGGGACCCACCCCACCCCATCCATATCTCTCCACCCTCTCTCCCTCACTCAATCCTGTGACCTCTCTTCCTGAACGGTAGTTTTATGCTGGTCCCACCCCACCCCACCCCACCCCATCCATATCGCTCCACCCGCTCTCCTTCACTAAACCCTGTGACCTCTCCTCCTGAACGGTAGTATTATGCTGGTTCTGCCTAATTAAAGAGGGAAATGTCCTGGTTGTCTCCTGACAGAGGAAGATTTGTGAGCAGCTCATTACCACTGATGAAGTGGCCAGTCAGAACACTGAGGCAGTGTGGAGAGGGAGAGAGAGAGAGAGAGAGAGAGAGAGGGGGGGGGGGGGGGGGGAGAGAGGGGAGGGAGAGAGAGAGAAAGGTAGGCTGGAACGAAGTGGAAGGGAGGCTGGGAGGATGCTGAAGCAGGGAGGAAGGGAGGGAAGGAGTTTGGGGAGGCAGCGTGGGTAGTGTGGGAGGCAGCGTGGGTAGTGTGGGAGGCAGCGTGGGTTGTGTGGGAGGCAGCGTGGGTAGTGTGGGAGGCAGCGTGGGAAGTGTGGGAGGCAGCGTGGGTAGTGTGGGAGGCAGCGTGGGGAGTGTGGGAGGCAGCGTGGGAAGTGTGGGAGGCAGCGTGGGGAGTGTGGGAGGCAGCGTGGGAAGTGTGGGAGGCAGCGTGGGTAGTGTGGGAGGCAGATGGGTAGAGGAGCATCAGGGTGAGGTGGTGGCGGCAGAGTCAATCACTCCTGGCGCCGCTTTCTTACACCGAGTGTGTCCCAAATGATACCCTATTCCCTTTACAGTGCACTACATTTAACTAAAAGCTGCCTCTTCGCTCTACTCTCCTGTTTACTCTCTAGGGTTCTCCTAGAACATCTACTCTCCTGTTTACTCTCTAGGGTTCTCCTAGAACATCTACTCTCCTGTTTACGCTCTAGGGTTCTCCTAGAACATCTACTCTCCTGTATACTCTCTAGGGTTCTCATAGAACCTCTACTCTCCTGTTTACTATCTAGGGTTCTCCTACTTCCTCTACTCTCCTGTTTAATCTTTATGGTTCTCCTAGCAACTCTCTACTCTCCTGTTTACTGTCTAGGGTTCTCGTAGTACCGTTCTACTCTCTACTCTCCTGTTTACTCTCTAGGGTTCTCCTAGTGCCTCTACTCTCCTGTTTACTCTCTAGGGTTCTCGTAGTACCGTTCTACTCTCTACTCTCCTGTTTACTATATAGGGTTCTCCTAGTGCCTCTGCTCTCCTGTTTACTCTTTAGGGTTCTCCTAGAACCTCTACTCTCCTGTTTACTCTCTAGGGTTCTCCTAGAACCACTACTCTCCTGTTTACTCTCTAGGGTTCTCCTAGAACCTCTACTCTCCTGTTTACTCTCTAGGGTTCTCCTAGAACCACTACTCTCCTGTTTACTCTCTAGGGTTCTCCAGTACCACTACTCTCCTGTTTACTCTCTAGGGTTCTCCTAGAACCTCTACTCTCCTGTTTACTCTCTAGGGTTCTCTTAGAACCTCTACTCTCCTGTTTACTCTCTAGGGTTCTCCTAGAACCTCTACTCTCCTGTTTACTCTCTAGGGTTCTCCTAGAACCACTACTCTCCTGTTTACTCTCTAGGGTTCTCCTAGAACCTCTACTCTCCTGTTTACTCTCTAGGGTTCTCCTAGAACCACTACTCTCCTGTTTACTCTCTAGGGTTCTCCTAGAACCTCTACTCTCCTGTTTACTCTCTAGGGTTCTCCAGTACCTCTACTCTCCTGTTTACTCTCTAGGGTTCTCCTAGAACCACTACTCTCCTGTTTACTCTCTAGGGTTCTCCTAGAACCTCTACTCTCCTGTTTACTCTCTAGGGTTCTCCAGTACCTCTACTCTCCTGTTTACTCTCTAGGGTTCTCCAGAACCTCTACTCTCCTGTTTACTCTCTAGGGTTCTCCTAGAACCACTACTCTCCTGTTTACTCTCTAGGGTTCTCCTAGAACCTATACTCTCCTGTTTACTCTCTAGGGTTCTCCTAGAACCACTACTCTCCTGTTTACTCTATAGGGTTCTCCAGTACCACTACTCTCCTGTTTACTCTCTAGGGTTCTCCTAGAACCTCTACTCTCCTGTTTACTCTCTAGGGTTCTCCTAGAACCTCTACTCTCCTGTTTACTCTCTAGGGTTCTCCTAGAACCTCTACTCTCCTGTTTACTCTCTAGGGTTCTCCTAGAACCTCTACTCTCCTGTTTACTCTCTAGGGTTCTCCAGTACCACTCTACTTTAGTGACAGTAGATGATGCAACCAAGCCACTTGCAAAATGCACTCGTTAAAAATAACCTCTGCGTTCTCCATCTCGCTAGCAAGCTACTATTTTGTGTCCGGTGGGGATGATGGCGCTAGGGCAACAACCTGATAAGGCCGTGACGTCACCGGATAAGGCAGTGACGCGCTTCCCTGTTCCATAGAGATCACAACCCGTTTTTGCATGGACATTGCCATTGAGGGCTTTGCCCATTTTAAAGTCATCAACTGGGGTGGGGAATCCTATGGGATTGGAGCGATCAGTCAATGATTGGAGCATTGTCTCCTGCTTCAAATTGATTTGAAGAAAATTGATTTTCAAACATCAAAAGAAGAAGAAAATGTACTACTTTAAAATGGAGATAGCCTCACTGGCTCTGCCCATGCTGTCACAGGCATCATAATGGCACAGATACAACGTTGCGATCTCTATACAGCTTTATGCCATTAGCAGACGTTCTCATTTAGCAGACACTCTTATCCAGAGCGACTTACAGGAACAATTAGTCTTAAGTGCCTTGCTCAAGGGCACATCGACAGATTTCTCACCTTAGCCGGCTCGGGGATTAGAACCAGCCACATTCCGTTGACTGGCCCAACGCTCTTAACCACTAAGAAGAGTTTCAAGGACAGTTCGACACTTTTCGCAAACTGCCAGTGGCAAGCCATCTCCCACAGAGACCGGGTCAAACAATCTCCTCCAGTGCTTTACAGTTGTCGTAGCGTTCGGCATCACTGCCATTGGTACGGAAAAGACTGTGCTTGTAGTTTTTACCGAAATAGTGTTCTGCACATCCACGACGTACATCATTCTGCCTTTACCTTGTGTACATCACGTTACGGGATGGCTAGTAGTTACGCTAGCTTTTAGCATGAACGGCGATATGAAATATATGTTTTAGCTGGGTTAGAAACTGTGGCGATATGTTCCTACTACCTTGTGTTCCGGGGAATTATTTCTGTGGTGAACCATAAGAAGGCATTTGTGGTACGTCTGTCTGTTTAGACTAGGTAGATAGTGATGTTTGTCTGTTTAGACTTGGTAGATACAGTGGCTTGCAAAAGTATTCACCCCGCTTGGCATTTTTCCTATTTTGTTGCCTTACAACCTGGAATTCCCCTTAAACCACTCCAGTGTTCCTTTAGCAGTATGCTTAGGGTCATTGTCCTGCTGGAAGGTGAACCTCCATCCCAGTCTCAAATCTCTGGAAGACTGAAACAGGTTTCCCTCAAGAATTTCCCTGTATTTAGCACCATCCATCATTCCTTCAATTCTGACCAGTTTCCCAGTCCCTGCCGATGAAAAACATCCCCAAAGCATGATGCTGCCACCACCATGTTTCACTGTGGGGATGGTGTTCTCGGGGTGATGAGAGGTGTTGGGTTTGCGCCAGACATAGCGTTTTCCTTGATGGCCAAAAAGCTCAATTTTAGTCTCATCTGACCAGAGCCCCTTTCTTCCATATGTTTGGGGAGTCTCCCACATGCCTTTTGGCGGAGCTTTGCAGCTCCTTCAGGGTTATCTTTGGTCTCTTTGTTGCCTCTCTGAATAATGCCCTCCTTGCCTGGTCAGTGAGTTTTGGTGGGCGGCCCTCTCTTGGCAGGTTTGTTGTGGTCCATATTCTTTCCATTTTTTAATAATGGATTTAAATGGTGCTCTGTGGGATGTTCAAAGTTTCAGATATTTCTTTATAACCCAACCCTGATCTGTACTTCTCCACAACTTTGTCCCTGACCTGTTTGGAGAGGTCCTTGTTCTTCATGGTGCCACTTGCTTGGTGGTGCCCCTTGCTTAGTGGTGTTGCAGGCTCTGGGGCCTTTCAGAACAGGTGTATATATATATACTGAGATCATGTGACACTTGAATAAAGTCCACCTGTGTGCAATCTAACTAATTATGTGATTTCTGAAGGTAATTGGTTGCACCAGATCTTATTCAGGGGCTTCATAGCAAAGGGGGTGAATACATATGCACGCACCACTTTTCCGTTATTTATTTTTTAGAACAAGTTATTTTTTTCATTTCACTTCACCAATTTGGACTATTTTGTGTATGTCCATTACATGAAATCCAAATAAAAATCAATTTAAATTACAGGTTGTAATGCAACAAAATAGGAGAAACGCCAAGAGGGATGAATATTTTTTTTTGCAAGGCGCTGTAGTGACAGGGATGCTAGGCCTATAGCCAGTCGTCTTGTATTTCTTCTCTGTTAGCTAGTAGTTTTCTGTTAGCTAGTGATAGCCAGTAGTCTTGTTTTTAGCTAGATGGTGACTAGGGTAGATAGTGACAGGGATGCTAGATGGTGACTAGGGTAGATAGTGACAGGGATGCTAGATAGTGATAGGGATGCTAGATGGTGACTAGGGTAGATAGTGACAGGGATGCTAGATGGTAACTAGGGTAGATAGTGACAGGGATGCTAGATGGTAACTAGGGTAAATAGTGATAGGGATGCTAGATAGTGACTAGGGTAGATAGTGACAGGGATGCTAGATGGTAACTAGGGTAGATAGTGACAGGGATGCTAGATGGTAACTAGGGTAGATAGTGATAGGGATGCTAGATGGTAACTAGGGTAGATAGTGACAGGGATGCTAGATGGTAACTAGGGTAGATAGTGACAGGGATGCTAGATGGTAACTAGGGTAGATAGTGACAGGGATGCTAGATGGTAACTAGGGTAGATGGTGACAGGGATGCTAGATGGTAACTAGGGTAGATGGTGACAGGGATGCTAGATGGTAACTAGGGTAGGTAGTGATAGGGATGCTATATGGTAACTAGGGTAGATAGTGACAGGGATGCTAGATGGTAACTAGGGTAGATAGTGATAGGGATGCTAGATAGTGACTAGGGTAGATAGTGATAGGGATGCTAGATGGTAACTAGGGTAGATAGTGACAGGGATGCTAGATGGTAACTAGGGTAGATAGTGATAGGGATGCTAGATGGTAACTAGGGTAGATAGTGACAGGGATGCTAGATGGTAACTAGGGTAGATAGTGACAGGGATGCTAGATGGTAACTAGGGTAGATAGTGATAGGGATGCTAGATGGTAACTAGGGTAGATAGTGATAGGGATGCTAGATGGTAACTAGGGTAGATAGTGACAGGGATGCTATATGGTAACTAGGGTAGATAGTGATAGGGATGCTAGATGGTAACTAGGGTAGGTAGTGACAGGGATGCTAGATGGTAACTAGGGTAGGTAGTGATAGGGATGCTATATGGTAACTAGGGTAGATAGTGATAGGGATGCTAGATGGTGACAGGGATGCTAGATGGTAACTAGGGTAGATGGTGACAGGGATGCTAGATGGTAACTAGGGTAGATAGTGATAGGGATGCTAGATGGTGACTAGGGTAGATAGTGATAGGGATGCTAGATAGTGACTAGGGTAGATAGTGACAGGGATGCTAGATGGTGACTAGGGTAGATAGTGATAGGGATGCTAGATGGTAACTAGGGTAGATAGTGACAGGGATGCTAGATGGTAACTAGGGTAGGTAGTGACAGGGATGCTAGATGGTAACTAGGGTAGATAGTGATAGGGATGCTAGATGGTGACAGGGATGCTAGATGGTAACTAGGGTAGATAGTGATAGGGATGCTAGATGGTAACTAGGGTAGATAGTGACAGGGATGCTAGATGGTAACTAGGGTAGATAGTGATAGGGATGCTAGATGGTAACTAGGGTAGATAGTGATAGGGATGCTAGATGGTGACAGGGATGCTAGATGGTAACTAGGGTAGATAGTGATAGGGATGCTAGATGGTAACTAGGGTAGATAGTGACAGGGATGCTAGATGGTAACTAGGGTAGATAGTGATAGGGATGCTAGATGGTAACTAGGGTAGATAGTGATAGGGATGCTAGATGGTAACTAGGGTAGATAGTGATAGGGATGCTAGATAGTGACAGGGAAGCTAGATGGTAACTAGGGTAGATAGTGATAGGGATGCTAGATGGTAACTAGGGTAGATAGTGACAGGGATGCTAGATGGTAACTAGGGTAGATAGTGATAGGGATGCTAGATGGTAACTAGGGTAGATAGTGACAGGGATGCTAGATGGTAACTAGGGTAGATAGTGATAGGGATGCTAGATGGTGACTAGGGTAGATAGTGACAGGGATGCTAGATGGTAACTAGGGTAGATAGTGATAGGGATGCTAGATGGTAACTAGGGTAGATAGTGACAGGGATGCTAGATGGTAACTAGGGTAGGTAGTGATAGGGATGCTAGATGGTAACTAGGGTAGATAGTGATAGGGATGCTAGATGGTAACTAGGGTAGATAGTGACAGGGATGCTAGATGGTAACTAGGGTAGATAGTGATAGGGATGCTAGATGGTAACTAGGGTAGATAGTGACAGGGATGCTAGATGGTAACTAGGGTAGATAGTGACAGGGATGCTAGATGGTAACTAGGGTAGATAGTGACAGGGATGCTAGATGGTAACTAGGGTAGATAGTGACAGGGATGCTAGATGGTAACTAGGGTAGATAGTGACAGGGATGCTAGATGGTAACTAGGGTAGATAGTGATAGGGATGCTAGATGGTAACTAGGGTAGATAGTGACAGGGATGCTAGATGGTAACTAGGGTAGATAGTGATAGGGATGCTAGATGGTAACTAGGGTAGATAGTGATAGGGATGCTAGATGGTAACTAGGGTAGATAGTGACAGGGATGCTAGATGGTGACTAGGGTAGATAGTGACAGGGATGCTAGATGGTAACTAGGGTAGATA
The DNA here is from genome assembly GCF_964263955.1 of Coregonus lavaretus. Taxonomy (NCBI): domain Eukaryota; kingdom Metazoa; phylum Chordata; class Actinopteri; order Salmoniformes; family Salmonidae; genus Coregonus; species Coregonus lavaretus. The sequence continues at coordinate 41,235,882 of NC_140013.1, forward strand.
GTAACAGGGATGCTAGATGGTAACTAGGGTAGATAGTGACAGGGATGCTAGGCCTATTTGAAGCCTCACCATCTCCTGGCAGCATTTACCTGACAGATTCAGACGCTTGAAAATCCCATTAGAAAGAAAAGCTTGAAAACCTTATTTCATTTTTGCCCAAAGTTTAGAAGACAAAAAACTTAAAATCAACATAATTCATAATGTTTATTTTATTTTAGTTAGCGTTGGATTCAAAGATAATAGTTTCAGTATATTTTAGTTTTTCAAACGGGTTTCTTAATTTGTTTATTTCAGTTTAATCAATCGGTTTTTTCCATGATTAGTTTTAGTTTACTATGATAACCTTGCCATACACACACACACACACACACACACACACACACACACACACACACTACAGCGCAATGGAATAACCCTAGACCCTAAAGACCTGAGAGGAAAACGATAGAGAGACGTCGAGTTCAAACAAACTCTCGTCTCCTGTCGCCTGCGGTGTCATTACACAACCTGGCCATATCCTTCCCATGGCCAGTGATATCTAGCTAAACCATTCTCCTCTCTTATGGTATGTAGCTAACCCATTCATTCTCCTCTCTGTTTATTACACTGCAGGATGACACGAAACACATGACAGGTGTGCTACTGCAGCTAACTCCCATTAAAAACATGACTAGAGAGAGAGCGAGCGAGCGAGAGAGAGAGAGAGAGCGGGGGGGGGGGGCGAGAGAGAGAGAGAGAGAGAGAGAGCGGGGGGGGGGGGCGAGAGAGAGAGAGAGCGGGGGGGCGAGAGAGCGGTGGGGGCGAGAGAGAGCGAGCGAGAGAGAGAGCGGGGGGGCGAGAGAGAGAGCGGGGGGGGCGAGAGAGAGAGAGAGAAAGAGAGAGGGGGGCGAGAGAGAGAGCGGGGGGGGCGAGAGAGAGAAAGAGAGAGGGGGGAGAGAATGAGAGATCAAATGTTTATGTTAACTACTCCACTTGTTTTCTGAACTTCTAGCCATCTAGAACCAGATATCATGCATAATGGATTGAATCCAGGTCCCTGTATTGTCCTATACTAAACCTTCAGTCTGTCAGGAAGAGGACAAGGTGCTTTAAAAGGTAATGTAGGCAGAAACATCATGTGTCTCAGTTGAATTGGCCTCCATTTCAATAAGAAAGCATGACAAAAGGTAGTGTACAGCCTGAATAATGACCCAGGAGAACTAGACAACCTTTCTGGAAGGTTCTGTAAGACTCATGTTCTCCCCTGATCTGAGGGAACATGTACCTTTAATTTACAGTCACACTGCTTTGACAGTTTTCATAATTACTAATCTAAGGAAATGAGGTGCGTTCCAAATTGTACATTTTTTCCTATACAGAGCACTACTGTTGACAAGGGCTCTATGGGCTCTGGTCAAAATGAGTGCACTTTATAGGGAAGAGGGTGCCATTTGGGACATAGAACCTTTTTTTATTAAATGAATGGTGCTCTTTCTCTTATTCAACAACCATTACTGCCTTCTGTCTCATTCAGCTTTTATCCACGAGCCAAGGACAGAAGGAGAGGCGAGGCGAGGAGAGGGGCAGGGAGAGGAGAGGAGAGGGGAAGGGAGAGGGGAAAGGAGAGGAGAGGAGAGGAGAGGAGAGGAGAGGAGAGGAGAGGAGAGGAGAGGAGAGGAGAGGAGAGGAGAGGAGAGGAGAGGAGAGGAGAGGAGAGGAGAAGGGAGAGGAGAGGAGAGGAGGGGAGAGGAGAAGGGAGAGGAGAGGCGAGGAGAGGGGAGGGGAAAGGAGAGGAGAGGGGAAGGGAAGGGGAGAGGAGAGGGGAAGGGAAGGGAAGAGGAGAGGGGAAGGGAAGGGAAGGGGAGAGGAGGAGGCGGGGGAGAGACTTTCCCTCTCTCTCAGGTTACCTTGACATTTCCATTCCTACTGGAGTGCAATTAAGAACAATAGTAGAAAATAAAGTGCTGTGACTGAGACGTACGAAGACCTTCATTAATGTAACATTCACAGCTCACAGCTCATACAGTAAAGTACTTCTGCTCTCATCTCAGTAATAACCACCTTACCTTATCACACACCGAAAGCACAGCCCGATATACTTTCTATATCCTACTTGATTAATTCATTAACTTTCACAGCATGAAAGCTGTACATAAGAGGAATTACAATGGTTTAGTGACTCACAAATGTCTCAGTTCATGTTAGGAATTAGTATTACTATGATTTAATTTTGTATTTTATTTTTTTCGGACGCTCAGCTCTCGCTCTGAATATATATACTGAACAAAAATAGAAACGCAACATGTGAAGTGTTGGTCCCATGTTTCATGAGCTGAAATTAAAGCTCCCAGAAATGTTTAATACACACAAAAAGCGTATTTATTTTTTGCACACATTACTTTACATCCCTGTTAGTGAGCATTTCTCCTTTGCCAAGATAATCCATCCACCTGACAGGTGTGGCATATCAAGAAGCTGATTAAACAGCATGGTCATTACACAGGTGCACCTTGTGCTGGGGACAATAAAAGGCCACTCTAAAATGTGCAGTTTTATCACACAACACAATGCCACAGATGTCTCAAGTTTGGAGGGAGCGTGTAATTGGCATGCTGACTGGAGGAATGTCCAACAGAGCTGTTGACAGAGAATTGAATGTTAATCTCTCTACCATTAGCCGCCTCCAACGTTGTTTTAGAGAATATGCCCTCAAAGATGAGGGCCTAATTAATTTATTTAAATTGACTGGTTTCCTTCTATGAACTGTAACTCAGTAAAATCTTTGAAAGTGTTGCATGTTGCATTTATATTATTGTTCTGTATAAAACTCACCTCACCTTATACTTACTGTTGAAACGTTAAGAGTGAATTTGACAAATGGATGATGTTCTATTACTTGAAAGACACGTTTCTTTCAGCAGCTGTTAACTTGTTTGTTTGAAAACTGATGTCAGCTGCAAGTTGCATCACTGCTTTGTATGGCAACAGCTCGGCATCCGACCACAAGACGCTACAGAGGGTATTGCGTAACGGCCCAGTACATCACTGGGGCCAAGCTTCCTGCCATCCAGGACCTCTATACCAGGCGGTGTCAGAGGAAGGCCCTAAAAATGGTCAAAGACTCCAGCCACCCAATTCATAGACTGTTCTCTCTGCTACCGCATGGCAAGCGGTACCGGAGCGCCAAGTCTAGGTCCAAAAGGCTCCTAAACAGCTTCTACCCCTGTACGAAAATGTATGCACTCACTAACTGTAAGTCTCTCTGGATAAGAGTGTCTGCTAAATGACTAAAATGTAAATGTAAGTGATGTGATATACAGTACCAGTCAAAAGTTTAGACACGCCTACTCATTCAAGGGTTTTTCTTTATTTTTACTATTTTCTACATTGTAGAATAATAGTGAAGACATCAAAACTATGAAATAACACATATGGAATCATGTAGTAACCAAATAAGTGTTCAAGAAATCAAAATATATTTTATATTTGAGATTCTTCAAAGTACTTTGCCTTGATGACAGCTTTCAACACGCTCGGCATTCTCTCAACCAGTTTCATGAGGTAGTCACCTGGAATGCATTTCAACTAATGTAGAAAATTGTAAAAAATAAAGGAAAAACCCTTGAATGAGTAGGTGTGTCTAAACCTTTTACTGGTACTGTGTATATATATATATATATATATATATATATATATATATATAAACACACAATCACACATAGGCAAGTACGCAGGCAGGCTTCTGCCGGTATGTATGTATGAACACGGGGTAATGACCCACTCCAACTGGGCCTGCCCAGTCAGTACAAACAGAAAACAGGGATCTCCTGAGGAAATTAATGGATGTTTTAATGCTGTTATTAAAAAACAGATCTGTTTCCCTTTAACTTATAATGCTATTATTACACACAGATCTGTTGTAGAAAATGGCAAAAAAATAAAGAAAAACCCTGGAATGAGTAGGTGTGTCCAAACTTTTGACTGGTGCTGTGTATATTCTACATTATTTAAGATACACAGAGTACGTTGACTTCATCTCTTCTAACTGGTGAATCAGACACCGTCCCTATTTCCTTTATGGTGGACTCATTTTGACCCGTGCCTATAGGTCTCTGGTCAAAAGCAGTGCACTATATAAGAAGAAGGGGCAGGTTAGCGTTTTTCTTGCTATGGAGGCATCTCTGCAGAATGGTCACTAGCTGGCACAGCCACAAAGTCATAGATTCTGATTTAAACCTAACCTTAACCACACTGCTAACCCTAACCTTAAATTAAGACCCAAAAGCTCATATTTGTTTTCATGAATTTTTACAACATAGACAATGTTGAGTTTGCAGCTGGCCTATGTAGCGGAAATCCCACAGTTCTGCCTGTAGGCTTCCATTCGGGACACACCCAACGGTCTTCCATAAATACACGTGGCTTTATAATCGTTTTGGAGGAAAATGAACAACAAACATCTTCCTCACATTGTTACCGAACAACACTGTATGTTTAACTCTTGATAACAAGGCAATTCAAAAAGCAAAGTATGCAGTCTAAAAATAAAAGCAGTTTCATCCAACATGTCCCCTTGTCTCTCTTTCCCTTTCTATGATTTCTCTCTAGCTAGGTTTCCATCCAATTGGCGACAGATTTTCATGAAAATATTCTAGAATATTTTCCCACCATCAATCAGACTTTTGCGGTTAAGTTCACAATGACCTGAATTATTTTTTAAAAAGTTAAACGTGTTCTCATCGCATTTTCAACTCTGCGGATGGTTTTGTCACAAAAAAACTTTTGCGCTAAATTACAAACTTGCCCAATCTGGTTTTGGCTCATGCTCTCTAGAGAACAGTTCACTGATAAATTGGACAGTGTAGGTTATGATGGGATATGGATAACAGCAATATCATTTCTATTTTATAAATTGGCAGTCAAGCATTGATCATCATGTCAACAGCATTCAAATAATACCCTCGATATTTATTGGAAATTTGCATCAAGCTCGTCACCATCATGAAGTACAGCATAACTTATTTTACACTACATGACCAAAAGTATGCTCGTCGAACATCTCATTCCAAAGTCACGGCCATTAGTATGGAGTCGGTCCCCCCTTTGCTGCTATAACAGCCTCCACTTTTCTGGGAAGGCTTTCCACTAGATGTTGGAACATTGCTTCAGGAACTTGCTTCAATTCAGCCACGAGAGCATTAGTGAGTTGGGGCACTGATGTTGGGCGATTAGGCCTGGCTCATCCCAAAGGTGTTCGATAGGGTTGAGGTTAGGGCTCTGTGCAGGCCAGTCAAGTTCTTCCACACCGATCTCGACAAACCATTTCTGTATGGACCTCGCTTAATGCACGGGGGCATTGTCATGCTGAAACAGGAAAGGGTCTTTCGCCAAGCTGTTGCCACAAAGTTGGAAGCACAGAATCATCTAGAATGTCATTGTATACTGTAGCGTTAAGATTTCCCTTCACTGGAACTAAGGGACCTAGCCCGAACCATGAAAAACAGCCCCAGACCATTATTCCTCATCCACCAAACTTTACAGTTGGCACTATGCATTCGGGCATTTAGCGCTCTCCTGGCATCTGCCAAACCCAGATTAGTCCGTCGAACTGCCAGATGGTGAAGCATGATTCATCACTACAGAGAACGTGTTTCCACTGCTCCAGAGTGCAATGGTAGTGAGCTTTACACCACTTCAGCCGACGCTTGACATTGCGCATGGTGATCTTAGGCTTGTGTGTGACAAACAGTTATTGTGCTGACGTTGCTTCCAGAGGCAGTTTGGAACTCGTTAGTGAGCGTTGCAACCGAGGACAGATGATTTTTACGCTCTACGCGCTTCATCACTCGGCAGTCCCGTTCTGTGAGTTTGTGTGGCCTACCACTTTGCGGCTGAGCTGTTGTTGCTCCTAGACGTTTCAACTTCACAATAACAGCACTTACAGTTGACCGGGGCAGCTCAAGCAGGGCAGAAATTTGACAAACTGACTTGTTGGAAAGGTGGCATCCTATGAAGGTGCCACGTTGAAAGTCACAGAGCTCTAAAGTAAGGCCATTCTACTGCCAATGTTTGTCTATGGAGATTGCATGGCTGTGCGCTCAATTTTATACACCTGTCAGCAACAGGTGTGGCTGAAATAGCCAAATCCACTCATTTGAAGGGGTGTCCACATACTTTTGTACATATAGTGTATCTGCCCTATAAACTCTTAATGCTTCCCCACGTTGTAGTGTTAGTACAACGTATCATTTCATCGCGTGACTCCAAGTTTACTTCGATATCTGACACACACACTTACCCCACCAGACATGCCACCAGGGGTCTTTTCACAGTCCCCAAATCCAGAACAAATTCAAGAAAGCGTACAGTATTATATAGAGCTATTATTGCATGGAACTCCCGTTCCATCTCATATTGCTCAAATGAACAGCAAACCTGGTTTAAAAAAACAGATAAAGCAGCACCTCACGGCACAAAGCCTCTCCCCTATTTGACCTAGATAGTTTGTGTGTGTATTGGTATGTAGGCTACGTGTGCCTTTTTAAAAAATGTACGTAGTTCTGTCCTATGTAGGCTACATATTATTATAATAATACTAATAATATTATTGATGTAGTTCTGTCCTTGAGCTGTTCTTGTCTATAAATGTTCTGTATTATGTCATGTTTCATGTTTTGTGTGGACCCCAGGAAGAATAGCTGCTGCTTTTGCAACAGCTAATAGGGATCCTATTAAAATACCAAATACCTCCAAAAAACATATGATGGTTATTGTATCAATATTTGCGTATGAAGGTGTTTCTACTGCCATTTCTTGCAATTATTAATTTCATTGACACAAAAAGATCCCACCATGTCGAACTAACAAATTCTACGTCGACATTTTTGAAATTGTATCGGGATTTCCAGTTCCATTAACCTTGTCGTGACTTTTTTATGTGACAGGTAATTCATCCGCATGAAATGGTTAGATGGAAACCTGATCTCTCTCTCTCAGTCTCAATCTCGCTATCTCCGTCTCTTTCTCTCAGTCTGTCCATCTTTCTCTCGCTATCTCCGTCTCTTTCTCTCAGTCTGTCCATCTCTCTCTCTCGCTATCTCCGTCTCTTTCTCTCAGTCTGTCCATCTCTCTCTCTCGCTATCTCCGTCTCTTTCTCTCAGTCTGTCCATCTCTCTCGCTATCTCCGTCTCTTTGTCTCAGTCTGTCCATCTCTCTCTCTCGCTATCTCCGTCTCTTTCTCTCAGACTGTCCATCTCTCTCGCTATCTCCGTCTCTTTCTCTCAGTCTGTCCATTTCTCTCTCTCGCTATCTCTGTCTCTTTCTCTCAGTCTGTCCATCTCTCTCTCTCGCTATCTCCGTCTCTTTCTCTCAGTCTGTCCATCTCTCTCTCTCGCTATCTCCGTCTCTTTCTCTCAGTCTGTCCATCTCTCTCTCTCACTATCTCCATCTCTTTCTCTCAGTCTGTCCATTTATCTCTCTCGCTATCTCCGTCTCTTTGTCTCAGTCTGTCCATCTCTCTCTCTCGCTATCTCTGTCTCTTTCTCTCAGTCTGTCCATCTCTCTCTCTCGCTATCTCCGTCTCTTTCTCTCAGTCTGTCCATCTCTCTCTCTCGCTATCTCCGTCTCTTTCTCTCAGTCTGTCCATCTTTCTCTCGCTATCTCCGTCTCTTTCTCTCAGTCTGTCCATCTTTCTCTCGCTATCTCCGTCTCTTTCTCTCAGTCTGTCCATCTTTCTCTCGCTATCTCTGTCTCTTTCTCTCAGTCTGTCCATCTCTCTCGCTATCTTTGTCTCTTTCACCTTCTATTCAGATTGCTTTCCCTCCATATGGTGTGGATGTTGTTTTGGCACATAGACACCATAACTTCGGCGCTACTCATCCTTGACAATATTAGTCAGGCATCTGCTATAGGCCCAGTATTCTGCTACAGTATCAATAAGAGAAATATAGCTGCAAGCAGCAATGTCAGGGTTCAAGCTGTGGGCCCACTGTGCCACCATCAGGACTAATTGGACACATCGCCCTAGGATGAGCTACTTCTGTACTCCTTACCACGCTTGCCAAACATCAGAACTCAAAATCAAACAGATCATGCAATATGATTTTGATGTATTTTGAACCATTTATAATGATGTTGCCTACGTTTTCTCCAGATCCACAGGGCTGATCGGCACCATCTACGGATGCACATCTTCAAATACAATATTTTTTCCCAAGACTCTTGTCAAACAACATGCCAATGAGCTTGCATGAATTGTTTTTCCTGTAAAACAACGCCACAATGTGCCGAACTGAACCGGTACTTTACAACTTAGCGAGACTCATATCCCTTGAGCCTTTGTGCCAAGTTTCATCACTGAGTCAAACAGATCAAGAGATGTAATAAATGTGCCTGTTAGAGCAGCACCATGTGGTTGATCTGAACGTGCCTTGCATATGTTTGAGTCTTGACAGTGTTTGGAACAATACTAATATCCCTGTCTGATTTCTATGCCTTTATGTGCCAGACCACATCCACATGAATGTTTACTGTTCATGTTCGTCCATAGATGCCATATGGAGATGTAATTTAAGTGTTTTTCACAAAATCCAAAATGGTGGAAAATCCATCATGGCGGACCTTATGGGTCCTTGAGGCAAATTTGTTCATTGTGAGAAGAGGGACCTGGACACTAGGTCATATGGGGCGTGACCTTTCAAAGTTTTTCCATTTCAATAACCTGTTATAGTGCCACCTTGTGGCCAATTGTCATGGCATCGCATGAGAGGATGTACACACCATGGGCCTTTAGCATCAGGTCAAGTTGCACCCTCCTCTGACTTTCCATCTCACAGGAATGTGCGTGTTAATTTTCCTCACAGGAAGAACCAGTACAATGATAATAACAAGGATGAACCAGAAGAAATATAATAGGGGTTTCACCAGCTTCACTGCTTGAACCCCTAATTCATTCATAACAAACCATGGGAAAAGGTAGCAGCTGTAACGGAGGGTAAACCATGCTCAAGTGATTAGACCAGAGTTCACAACGATAACGCCTAGGCTTTAGCAGAGCAGGGTCAAGCTGGGTTTACAATAGCTGATATGTGGGATGGCTAAGTACCTTCACTTATAGGTGAACCAAATGAATCACGACTACCTGACTCTTCATATGTATCTACATTTACATTTTAGTCATTTAGCAGACGCTCTTATCCAGAGCGACTTACAGTTAGTGAGTGCATACATTATTTTATTTTTTTCATACTGGCCCCCCGTGGGAATCAAACCCACAACCCTGGCGTTGCAAACGCCATGCTCTACCAACTGAGCTACATCTGTCCCTACCAAATGAATCACGACTACCTGACTCTTCATATGTATCTGTCCCTACCATATGAATCGTGACTACCTGACTCTTTATATGTATCTGTCCCTACCAAATGAATCACGACTACCTGACTCTTCATATGTATCTGTCCCTACCAAATGAATCATGACTACCTGACTCTTCATATGTATCTGTCCCTACCAAATGAATCATGAATACCTGACTCTTCATATGTATCTGTCCCTACCAAATGAATCATGACTACCTGACTCTTTATATGTATCTGTCCCTACCAAATGAATCACGACTACCTGACTCTTCATATGTATCTGTCCCTACCAAATGAATCATGACTACCTGACTCTTTATATGTATCTGTCCCTACCAAATGAATCACGACTACCTGACTCTTCATATGTATCTGTCCCTACCAAATGAATCATGACTACCTGACTCTTTATATGTATCTGTCCCTACCAAATGAATCATGACTACCTGACTCTTTATATGTATCTGTCCCTACCAAATGAATCACGACTACCTGACTCTTCATATGTATCTGTCCCTACCAAATGAATCATGACTACCTGACTCTTCATATGTATCTGTCCCTACCAAATGAATCATGACTACCTGACTCTTTATATGTATCTGTCCCTACCAAATGAATCACGACTACCTGACTCTTCATATGTATCTGTCCCTACCAAATGAATCATGACTACCATACTAATTCACTTATAGTTGAATTATAGTTTGGGGCAATCTGACTGTGTGGCGGATGCATTTCTATCCGAGAATCTTGTCTCTCTGCGTTCTATCGCTCGTGTGGCGGGGATGACCATTAATTGCACCGCTATCAACTGTATGCCGGCCGTGTGGGGGGGGGGAAACTCTGAGGCGTCGAAGCTGGACTATTGTTTAAACCCAGCTTAAGACAGTTGTGTGGATCGCAGGAGACTAGGTTAAACACCAGTCTGCCACACATAGGAGGATGTGTTAATACATTATCAGATGGAGAGTGGGGAGTAGAGAGATTCTCACCTGGATCCATTTATCTGGGATGGCCATGGCCAGGCGGTAGTCGAAGCCCAACCCTCCCTCTGCCACGGCTCGGCAGAGAGCTGGCATCCCTGAGACGTCCTATAGGAGACACAACGAGAAACAGTTAAGAGTGTGTGTGTGTGTGTGTGTGTGTGTGTGTGTGTGTGTGTGTGTGTGTGTGTGTGTGTGTGTGTGCGCTAGAGTCCTGCATTGGGTCAGTTCTTTGGATCCGCACCTGCCCCGCGTCGGCCACATCAATTCCGTGCCCCACCCGATATCCCGACATCAGGACAGATTTTTCTCCACAACCCGACCCACCCGCATAGAATTGTTCCCGAGAGCCGAATCGTGACCCGCCAAATAACATCCATTTATTTAATTGTTTTTAATCACTCCAGAGCAGTCAGCTTTAAAGGGGTACTCAGGATTTTGGCAATGGGGCCCTTTATCTACCTCCACAGAGTCAGATTAACTAGAGGATACCATTTTTATGTCTCTGTGTCCAGTATGAAGGAAGTTAGAGTTAGGTTCGCGAGCCGATGCTACCTAGCGTTGGCGGAATGATTTGAAGTAAGGAAACCATGCCATAAATTAAGAACAATACGCCAATCTCTTTATTTTCACAATGCAATGCGGCACATTAACAACTCAAATCACTTTGAAAAATAGCCTTTTAATTTGCCTTCTTCTTACCCAATGAGAGCCTACAACAAAACAATACCTTTACATTCAATACTGTTCAGATAATCAAATACTTTCATTGAAATTCCCAGAATCGAATCGGCTATAAACTGCCAAAATAGCCTTCATTTATAGGCCATTGGCTACTCAAACTTTTACTAGCCACACAGGTTTAAACTTGATATGGCCTGCGTATTGTCTAATGAACGAAAGCCTGAATAATTAACGTGATAATTAACTTAATTATCGCAAACAAATACCTGATTGCACTTTTGCAGGCTGTGTATCCATCTACCTTGGTTGTTGTCCTCCTTGTCCACAATGACTCCAAAATCCTTCCAAACCGGGGTTTTCACTCGCTCAGCACCTGTTTCCACAACGGTGGATTTCACCATCACAACCTTTCTTTCTATTTCTCCTGCCATTTTCACGTGAGCCAGGAGTCAGGGAAAATAAACTTGGCAACGTATTGTACGCGTGGAGGAAGGGAACATACAACTCTGCATAAGGAATGTTTCAGCACCACACAAATAGGCTACTAATGGACAGTTCCCTGCTCCACTCTCTCGCTGCGTGGCTGGGAGCCTAGGCTGTGTCTGCCTCACTGCTCACTTACCATAATGGAATTTGCAACACAATTCAACACAACTCAACACAATTCAACACAACTCAACACAACTCAACTCAACACAACTCAACACAACTCAACACAATACAAACCAACTCAACACAACACAACTCAACACAACACAACACAACTCAACACAACACAACTCAACTCAACTCAACACAATACAACACAACTCAACACAACTCAACACAACTCAACACAACTCAACACAACTCAACACAACTCAACACAATTCAACTCAACACAACTCAACACAACTCAACACAACACAATTCAACACAATTCAACACAACACAACTCAACACAACTCAACTCAACTCAACTCAACACAACACAACTCAACACAATACAACACAACTCAACACAACTCAACACAACTCAACACAACTCAACACAATTCCTGGGATTGTCATTTTTTATACTATTATCTTGATTTAAAATGTTTACGACACGCAATAACAAAAGTCTGAACAGCGAGCCGACCCACGGGTTGAAAGGTGGTTTTAATTCCACCCGCCAGCTGATTCTTTCGCAGGTCAACCGCGGGAACCGTAGGTATCCGACCAGATGCAGGACTCTAGTGTGTATCCACATTGGGATACATAGATGAGCATTGTCCAGTTTGACCAGTATTTGAATCAGCACAAGCTGCACTATGACACAGATTACATCACTACTGATACTACTCCAACAGATACTGATACTACTCCAACACATACTGATACTACTCCAACACATACTGATACTACTCCAACACATACTGAGACTACTCCAACAGATACTGAGACTACTCCAACAGATACTGATACTACTCCAACAGATACTGATAATTCTCCAACAGATACTGAGACTACTCCAACACTTACTGAGACTACTCCAACACATACTGATACTACTCCAACACATACTGATACTACTCCAACACATACTGATACTACTCCAACACATACTGATACTACTCCAACACATACTGAGACTACTCCAACACATACTGATACTACTCCAACACATACTGATACTACTCCAACAGATACTGAGACTACTCCAACAGATACTGATACTACTCCAACAGATACTGATACTTCTCCAACAGATACTGAGACTACTCCAACACTTACTGAGACTACTCCAACACATACTGAGACTACTCCAACACATACTGAGACTACTCCAACACATACTGATACTACTCCAACACATACTGAGACTACTCCAACAGATACTGATACTACTCCAACAGCAACACATACTTATACTACTCCAACACATACTGAGACTACTCCAACAGATACTGATACTACTCCAACACATACTAAGACTACTCCAACACATACTGATACTACTCCAACAGATACTGATACTACTCCAACACATACTGATACTACTCCAACACATACTGAGACTACTCCAACACATACTGATACTACTCCAACACTTACTGATACTACTCCAACACATACTGATACTACTCCAACACTTACTGATACTACTCCAACACATACTGATACTACTCCAACAGATACTGATACTACTCCAACACATACTGATACTACTGCTTCACATACTGATACTACTCCAACACTTACTGATACTACTCCAACACATACTGATACTACTCCAACAGATACTGATACTACTCCAACAGATACTGAGACTACTCCAACACATACTGAGACTACTGCTTCACATACTGATACTACTCCAACATATACTGAGACTACTCCAACAGATACTGATACTTCTCCAACAGATACTGAGACTACTCCAACACTTACTGAGACTACTCCAACACATACTGATACTACTCCAACACATACTGATACTACTCCAACACATACTGATACTACTCCAACACATACTGATACTACTCCAACACATACTGATACTACTCCAACAGATACTGATACTACTCCAACACATACTGATACTTCTCCAACAGATACTGAGACTACTCCAACACTTACTGAGACTACTCCAACACATACTGAGACTACTCCAACACATACTGAGACTACTCCAACACATACTGATACTACTCCAACACATACTGATACTACTCCAACACATACTGATACTACTCCAACACATACTGATACTACTCCAACACATACTGATACTACTCCAACAGATACTGATACTACTCCAACAGATACTGATACTTCTCCAACAGATACTGAGACTACTCCAACACTTACTGAGACTACTCCAACACATACTGAGACTACTCCAACACATACTGAGACTACTCCAACACATACTGATACTACTCCAACACATACTGAGACTACTCCAACAGATACTGATACCACTCCAACACATACTGAGACTACTCCAACACATACTGATACTTCTCCAACAGATACTGATACTACTCCAACACATACTGAGACTACTCCAACACATACTGATACTACTCCAACACTTACTGATACTACTCCAACACATACTGATACTACTCCAACATATACTGATACTACTCCAACACATACTGATACTACTCCAACACATACTGAGACTACTGCTTCACATACTGATACTACTCCAACACATACTGATACTACTCCAACAGCAACACATAATGAGACTACTCCAACACATACACATAATGAGACTACTCCAACACATACTGAGACTTCTCCTTCACATACTGATACTACTCCAACACTTACTGATACTACTCCAACACATACTGATACTACTCCAATACTTACTGATACTACTCCAACACATACTGATACTACTCCAACACATACTGATACTACTCCAACACATACTGATACTACTCCAACACATACTGATACTACTCCAAGACATACTGATACTACTCCAACACATACTGATACTACTCCAACAGCAACACATACTGATACTACTCCAACAGCAACACATACTGATATTACTCCAACACATACTGATACTACTCCAACACATACTGAGACTACTCCAACAGATACTGATACTACTCCAACACATACTGATACTACTCCAACACTTACTGATACTACTCCAACGCTTACTGACACTACTCCAACAGCAACACATACTGATACTACTCCAACACATACTGAGACTACTCCTTCACATATTGATACTACTCCAACAGCAACACATACTGATACTACTCCAACACATACTGATACTACTCCAACACACACTGATACTACTCCAACAGCAACACATACTGATACTACTCCAACACATACTGATACTACTCCAACAGCAAAACATACTGATACTACTCCAAAACATACTGATACTACTCCAACACATACTGATACTACTCCAACACATACTGAGACTACTCCAACACATACTGAGACTACTCCAACACATACTGAGACTACTCCAACACATACTGAGACTACTCCAACAGCAACACATACTGATACTACTCCAACAGCAACACATACTGATACTACTCCAACACATACTGAGACTACTCCAACACATACTGAGACTACTCCCAACACATACTGGGACTACTCCAACACATACTGATACTACTCCAACAGCAACACATACTGATACTACTCCAAAACATACTGATACTACTCCAACACATACTGATACTACTCCAACACATACTGAGACTACTCCAACACATACTGAGACTACTCCAACACATACTGAGACTACTCCAACACATACTGAGACTACTCCAACACATACTGAGACTACTCCAACACATACTGAGACTACTCCAACACATACTGAGACTACTCCAACACATACTGATACCACTCCAACACATACTGATACCACTCCAACACATACTGAGACTACTCCAACACATACTGATACTACTCCAACACATACTGATACTACTCCAACAGCAACACATACTGAGACTACTCCAACACATACTGAGACTACTCCAACACATACTGATACTACTCCAACACATACTGATACAACTCCAACACATACTGATACAACTCCAACAGATACTGATACTACTCCAACAGATACTGATACTACTCCAACACATACTGATACTACTCCAACACATACTGATACTACTCCAACACATACTGAGACTACTCCAACACATACTGAGACTACTCCAACACATACTGATACTACTCCATGAGCAACACATACTGAGACTACTCCAACACATACTGATACTACTCCAACAGCAACACATACTGATACTACTCCAACACATACTGATACTACTCCAACACATACTGAAACTACTCCAACACATATTGAGACTACTCCAACACATACTAAGACTACTCCAACACATATTGATACTACTCCAACACATGCTGATACTACTCCAACACATACTGAGACTACTCCAACACATACTGATACTACTCCAACACATACTGATACTACTCCAACACATACTGATACTACTCCAACACATACTGATACTACTCCAACAGATACTGAGACTACTCCAACAGATACTGATACTACTCCAACAGATACTGATACTTCTCCAACAGATACTGAGACTACTCCAACACTTACTGAGACTACTCCAACACATACTGATACTACTCCAACACATACTGATACTACTCCAACACATACTGATACTACTCCAACACATACTGATACTACTCCAGGAGCAAAACATACACTCCAAATACTATCAATGCACCATTGAGAGCGTCCTGACCGGTTGCATCACGGCCTGGTACGGGAATTGATCCTTCCACGACTGCAAGGCCGTCCAGCGGGTGGTGATGACGGCCCAGGACATCACTGGGACCGTGCTCCCACCCATCCAGGACATCACTGGGACCGTGCTCCCACCCATCCAGGACATCACTGGGACCGTGCTCCCACCCATCCAGGACATCACTGGGACCGTGCTCCCACCCATCCAGGACATCACTGGGACCGTGCTCCCACCCATCCAGGACATCTACTGGGACCGTGCTCCCACCCATCCAGGACATCTACTGGGACCGTGCTCCCACCCATCCAGGACATCTACTGGGACCGTGCTCCCACCCATCCAGGACATCACTGGGACCGTGCTCCCACCCATCCAGGACATCACTGGGACCGTGCTCCCACCCATCCAGGACATCACTGGGACCGTGCTCCCACCCATCCAGGACATCACTGGGACCGTGCTCCCACCCATCCAGGACATCACTGGGACCGTGCTCCCACCCATCCAGGACATCTACTGGGACCGTGCTCCCACCCATCCAGGACATCACTGGGACCGTGCTCCCACCCATCCAGGACATCACTGGGACCGTGCTCCCACCCATCCAGGACATCACTGGGACCGTGCTCCCACCCATCCAGGACATCTACTGGGACCGTGCTCCCACCCATCCAGGACATCTACTGGAAACGGTGCCTGAGGAAGGCCAGCAGCATCCTCAAGGACCCCCAGACACCCTCCAGCCACGAGCTGTTCTCTGCCTTACCGTCGGGCAGATAGTATTGGAGCACGAGGTCTGATACCAACAGGCTCAGAGACAGTTTCTACGTACAAGCCATCAGACTGTACCGGAGCATGAGGTCTGATACCAACAGGCTCAGAGACAGTTTCTACGTACAAGCCTGGATAGGAGCGTCTGCTAAATGACTCCAGAATGTAAAGCCGTCAGAACGCTGAACACTTGAACTGGACGGACCACCTGCTCTGATTCTCCGCACCTTAGGACACATCACAACTGCTGCTAACACACTCTCACTATACTGCTCAGTTTATACACTTACTCCCCTTCCACAATACAAGTGTAAATATTGTACTATAAATGCTGTCTTCCTGTATGATACTGACGCTAAACCGTTTATTCTATTCTACTGAGCCATTTACTTTCTCTTCCTATTCAATCAAATGTTTTACTACTTCTTACTGTTGTTGCATCGTTGAGAAGGAACCTGCCAGCACTTCCATGTATACTATGCGTATGCCGTACATACATACGACTAATAAAACTTCTAAATACTGATACTGCTCCAGGAACAACACAGAGGGTACTAGAAAAATCCAGTTTAATTGAATGAATCAGAGCCAAACAAAGCAGCGGCTTCCCGTTTACTGACGGCATTACTTCTTAATTACAGAGATGACCTGAGCTGTGAGACGATAATAAGAGCTTTCATTAATCATGACCAGAGGGTGTGTCACCCACAACTAATTGAATGTATTGTGTTTGCGTGTTCGGCTGTAGTCAGGACTCCTCCGGTGTGTGTTTGGCTGTAGTCAGGACTCCTCCAGTGTGTGTTTGGCTGTAGTCAGGACTCCTCCAGTGTGTGTTTGGCTGTAGTCAGGACTCCTCCAGTGTGTGTTTGGCTGTAGTCAGGACTCCTCCAGTGTGTGTTTGGCTGTAGTCAGGACTCCTCCAGTGTGTGTTTGGCTGTAGTCAGGACTCCTCCGGTGTGTGTTTGGCTGTAGTCAGGACTCCTCCAGTGTGTGTTTGGCTGTAGTCAGGACTCCTCCGGTGTGTGTTTGGCTGTAGTCAGGACTCCTCCGGTGTGTGTTTGGTTGTAGAGTCGTACAGAGCCAGCGCTGTTCACTATGGGGTGGTCTGAAGCTATAGCCTTGGCCCAGACCTGGATGTGCTTTAACGCTACCAATTCCTCTGACTATTGTTGCCATGACATTCAGGACGCCATACTGATTTTACATATCAAATATTTGGAGATATTGCAGTGCCTAGGGGGTAGGGCTTAAGGACTAGTGTTACCTCTGCGATGGTGATGCAGTCTGGATACAGGGTGTGCAGGACATGATTAGCTGTCATCAGATAGACCAGGGAGTCCTCATCCACCTGAAGACCAAAGTACTCTGAGTAGTCGCCAGAAAATCCATTGCCTGAGGACAGAGAAAGAACAAGGATATCACCTAGGGAGCTAGGGTGTAGGGGTTAGGAGGTTAGGGTGTAGGAGTTAGGGTGTAGGGGTTAGGAGGTTAGGGTGTAGGAGTTAGGGGGTTAGGGTGTAGGAGTTAGGGAGTTAGGGTGTAGGAGTTAGGGGGTTAGGGTGTAGGAGTTAGGGGGTTAGGGTGTAGGAGTTAGGGGGTTAGGGTGTAGGAGTTAGGGAGTAGGGGTTAGGGGGTAAGGGTTAGGGGGTAAGGGTGTAGGAGTTAGGGTGTAGGAGTTAGGGTGTAGGAGTTAGGGTGTAGGGGTTAGGGTGTAGGGGTTAGGGGGTAAGGGTTAGGGTGTAGGGGTTAGGGGGTAAGGGTTAGGGTGTAGGGGTTAGGGAGCTAGGGTGTAGGGGTTAGTGTGTAGGAGTTAGGGAGTAGGGGTTAGGGTGTAGGGGTTAGGGGGTAAGGGTTAGGGGGTAAGGGTGTAGGGGTTAGGGAGCTAGTGGGTAAGGGTTAGGGGGCAAGGGTTAAGGGGTAAGAGTTAGGGGGTATGGAACTAGGGTGTAGGGGTTAGTGGATAGGAGTTAGTACTCAGAGTAGGCTCCTGAAAACCCACTACCTGAGGACAGCGGTACAACACCCAAACTGAATACATAACCAATATATAACCATAACCCAAACTGAATACATACCCAATATATAACCATAACCCAAACTGAATACATACCCAATATATTAACCATAACCCAAACTGAATACATAACCAATATATAACCATAACCCAAACTGAATACATAACCAATATATAACCATAACCCAGACTGAATACATACCCAATATATAACCATAACCCAAACTGAATACATACCCAATATATAACCATAACCCAAACTGAATACATAACCAATATATAACCATAACCCAGACTGAATACATAACCAATATATAACCATAACCCACACTGAATACATAACCAATATATAACCATAACCCAGACTGAATACATAACCAATATATAACCATAACCCAGACTGAATACATAACCAATATATAACCATAACCCACACTGAATACATAACCAATATATAACCATAACCCACACTGAATACATAACCAATATATAACCATAACCCCCTGACTTTTTCCACATTCTGTTACATTACAGCCTTATTCTAAAATTGATTTTTTTTCTGTCATCAATCTAACAACACCCCATAATGACAAAGCAAAAACTGGTTTTTAGAAAGTTTTGCTAATTTATTACAAATAAAAACCGGAAATATCACATTTACATAAGTATTCAGAACTTTCGCCCCAGTCTGAGGTCCTGAGCACTATGGAGCAGGTTTTCATCAAGGATCTCTCTGTACTTTGCTCCGTTCATCTCTCCCTCGATCCTGAATAGTCTCCCAGTCCCTGCCGATGAAAAACTAATCTCACAGCATGATTCTGCCACCACCATGCTTCACTGTAGGGATGGTGCCAGGTTTCCTCTAGATGTGACGCTTGGCATTCGGGCAAAATAGTTAAATCTTGGTTTCATAAGACAAGAGAATCTTGTTTCTCATGGTCTAAGAGTCCTTTAGGTGCCTTTTGGCAAACTCCAAGTGGGCTGTCATGTGCCTTTTACTAAGAAGTGGCTTCCGTCTGGCCACTCTACCATAAAGGCCTGATTGGTGGAGTGTTGCAGAGACGGTTGTCCTTCTAGAAGATTCTCCCATCTCCACAGAGGAACTCTGGAGCTCTGTCAGAGTGACCATTGGGTTCTTGGTCACCTCCCTGACCAAGGCCCTTCTCCCCCGATTGCTCAGTTTGGCCGGGCGGCCAGCTCTAGGAAGAGTCTTGGTGATTCCAAACTTCTTCCATTTAAGAATGATGGAGGCCACTGTGTTCTTGGGGACCTTCAATGCTGCAGAAATGTTTTGGTACCCTTCCCCAGATCTGTGCTTCGACACAATCCTGTCTCGGAGCTCTACGGACAATTCCTTTGACCTCATGGCTTGGTTTTTGCTCTGACGTGCACTGTCAACTGTGGAACCTTATATAGACAGGTGTGGCCTTTCCAAATCATGTCCAATCAATTGGATTTACCACAGGTGGACTCCAATCAAGTTGTAGAAACACCTCAATGATGATCGATGGAAACAGGATGCACCTGAGCTCAATTTCGAGTCGCATCGCAAATGTTCTGAATACTTATGTAATTAAGGTATTTCTGTTTTTTATAAATTGGCAAACATTTCTAAAAACCTGTTTTCACCTTGTCATTATGGGGTAGTGTGTGTAGATTGATGAGGGGAAAAAAATAATTATCCATTTTAGAATAAGGCTGTAACGTAACAAAATGTGGAAAATGTTAAAGGGGTCTGAATACTTTCTGAATGAACTGTATAACCATAAAACACACTGAATACACAACCAATATATAACCATAACCACACTGAATACACAACCAATATATAACCATAACCACACTGAATACATAACCAATATATAACCATAACTACACTGAATACACAACCAATATATAACCATAACCACACTGAATACACAACCAATATATAACCATAACCACACTGAATTCATAACCAATATATTAACCATAACCCACACTGAATACATAACCAATATATTAATCATAACCCACACTGAATACATAACCAATATATTACCCATAACCCACACTGAATACATAACCAACATATAACCATAACCCACACTGAATACACAACCAATATATAACCATAACCACACTGAATACATAACCAATATATAACCATAACCCACACTGAATACATAACCAATATATAACCATAACCCACACTGAATACACAACCAATATATAACCATAACCACACTGAATACACAACCAATATATAACCATAACCCACACTGAATACACAACCAATATATAACCATAAATACACTGAATACATAACCAATATATAACCATAATCCCACTGAATACATAACCAATATTTAACCATAACCACACTGAATACATAACCAATATATTAACCATAACCCACACTGAATACATAACCATAACCCACACTGAATACATAACCAATATATTAACCATAACCCACACTGAATACATAACCAATATATAACCATAACCCAGACTGAATACATAACCAATATATAACCATAACCCAGACTGAATACATAACCAATATATAACCATAACCACACTGAATACACAACCAATATATAACCATAACCACACTGAATACATAACCAATATATAACCATAACCACACTGAATACATAACCATAACCCACACTGAATACATAACCAATATATAACCATAACCCACACTGAATACATAACCATAACCCACACTGAATACATAACCAATATATAACCATAACCACACGGAATACATAACCAACATATAACCATAACCCAGACTGAATACATAACCAATATATAACCATAACCCACACTGAATACATAACCAATATATAACCATAACCCACACTGAATACATAACCAATATATAACCATAACCACACTGAATTCATAACCAATATATTAACCATAACCCACACTGAATACATAACCAATATATAACCATAACTACACTGAATACACAACCAATATATAACCATAACCACACTGAATACACAACCAATATATAACCATAACCACACTGAATTCATAACCAATATATTAACCATAACCCACACTGAATACATAACCAATATTTAACCATAACCACACTGAATACATAACCAATATATTAACCATAACCCACACTGAATACATAACCATAACCCACACTGAATACATAACCAATATATAACCATAACCCAGACTGAATACATAACCAATATATAACCATAACCCAGACAATACATAACCAATATATAACCATAACCCAGACTGAATACATAACCAATATATAACCATAACCCAGACTGAATACATAACCAATATATAACCATAACCCAGACTGAATACATAACCAATATATAACCATAACCCAGACTGAATACATAACCAATATATAACCATAACCCAGACTGAATACATAACCAATATATAACCATAACCCAGACTGAATACATAACCAATATATAACCATAACCCAGACTGAATACATAACCAATATATAACCATAACCCAGACTGAATACATAACCAATATATAACCATAACCCAGACTGAATACATAACCAATATATAACCATAACCCACACTGAATACACAACCAATATATAACCATAACTACACTGAATACACAACCAATATATAACCATAACTACACTGAATACACAACCAATATATAACCATAACCCACACTGAATACATAACCAATATATAACCATAACCACACTGAATACATAACCAATATATAACCATAACTACACTGAATACACAACCAATATATAACCATAACCACACTGAATACACAACCAATATATAACCATAACCAACACTGAATACATAACCAATATATAACCATAACCACACTGAATACATAACCAATATATTAATCATAACCCACACTGAATACATAACCAATATATAACCATAATCCCACTGAATACATAACCAATATATAACCATAACCCACACTGAATACATAACCAATATATAACCATAACCCACACTGAATACATAACCAATATATAACCATAACTGAATACATAACCAATATATAACCATAACCCAGACTGAATACATAACCAATATATAACCATAACTGAATACATAACCAATATATAACCATAACCCAAAACTCTGCCGTTGTTAGTGTACTTTGTATGAAGACTAATGTACAATAACACATTTCAAAAAAAGCACTAGCAATCTGAGTCATGGTGTTGCAGGTGCTTGGGAACGCTGCTCTGCCATGCATCACTTTGTTATTCAAGTTGTGTCAGCCTCTTTTAAAAAATATCTGACAAAAGGCCAAGAGGCCGACACATAAAGCTTGAATAAACAAAGTGTTACGAGCAATAGCAATGTGTGGGTTTCCCTTTTCTTTGTACCTGACAATAACATAAACACTACACTGCTGCTAGTGTAAAGCATCAGAAGTGTTTATGAAAGCCATATAACGCATTTCCAGTTTGAACAGGAATCTAGGGATGCCCAGGAAGGGCATGCAATTTTCTCGGGAAGGAAACATTTTCAATTTTCTGGAAAACATGAATCCCTAGCCCTTACCGATACCGTGATGATGGTACATCATGGACGTCACCCCATCGAACCTGAAGCCATCAAAACGATACTCCTCCATCCACCAACGCAAGTTAGACAGCAGAAACCTTAGGACCTCCCAGCTGAGGCACGCAAATACACATACACACACACACACGCACACACGCACGCAAGGTCAGGAAAACAAGATGTATTAAATAATTGAAACGTGATGTTGGTGGTTGGTCTGGTGAGACCCAGGAGATTAGTTCTACAGCGCTACAGTTCATTCCCATCTGATGTTGATGCTTAGGCACAGGTGTGTGTGTGTGTGTGTGTGTGTGTGTGTGTGTGTGTGTGTGTGTGTGTGTGCGCACAGGGGGCCGCTGTGTCCAGTTATCTCTGGCTCTCTTTCTGGCTGAGTAAATCAATGTCTTACAGTAGGCAACTGAGCTCTCCTCCTGGGGCCTGCATCCCAAATGGCACCCTATTCCCTATTTAGTGCACTATTTTTGACATGGGACATTCTGGTCAAAATTAGTGCACCATATAGGGAATAGGGTGCCATTTGGGACGCAACCCTGATCTCTATCAGAGCGCATGGCCACTGGCTAAGTGTTTAGTATGGCCAGGCACCGTCTCGCTGCGTCTCAGTCTGATAGGATTTCATGTAACACTTGGGTAAACAAACACCAAGCAAGAGAATTGAGTTCCTACTCCTGAGAATGAGATCAGTGAGATACTCTAACGCTTTTTGTGGCCTCTCTCCTTCAACGTTGCAAATGGCACACTATTCCCTATGTAGTGCACTACTTTTGACCATGGCTCATAAGGTTACTCTTGACCAGGGCTCAAAAGTAGTGCACTACATAGGGAATAGGGTGCCATTTGAGACAAAGCCAGTGTGTGACTCCCTCCTCCGTCCAACATAGCAAAGGTGAAAACCAATACTCAGAGAGAGAGAACCAAGGTCTTTTTAAAGCACTGCAGTATCAAAACTACTTAAACAACTTGGGAGGACTGGACAGTGAAAGTGTAATTGAGGTGATTCGGTGAAGGTGAACCACGCTCACGTGACAAGTCACCTTGCCCGAGGCCTGAAGACTTGTGTAAGATCCCCCAAGTTAATACCTCGGCTTTAGTTCAGCGGGCTAGCACAGTCTAGTTTAGTGGCACGCAGGAGACCCAGGTTCGAACCCAAGTCAGACACGCAAGATGCTGAGCTATTTTGGGCTAGCTGGGCTACCATATATCTTATACCAGTTGTTTTCTTTGGGACGAAGGAGAGGTAATGGGGGCATAGCCAGAGTCTCTCTACATAATCATGATGTCCTCTATTTTGGGCAAGCTGTGACTTTTAGATGATTATGTAGAGAGACTCTGGCTATGCCCCCATTACCTCTCCTTCATCCCAAAGAAAACGACCGGTATAAGATATATTTTACATTACATTTTAGTCATTTAGCAGACGCTCTTATCCAGAGCGACTTACAGTTAGTGATTTTTTTTTTTTTTTTTTAATTTTTTTATACTGGCCCCCCATGGGAATCGAACCCACAACCCTGGCGTTGCAAACACCATGCTCTATCAACTGAGCTACATCCCTGCCGGCCATTCCCTCCCCTACCCTGGACGACGCTGGGCCAATTGTGCGCCGCCCATGAGTCTCCCGGTCGCGGCCGGCTGCAACAGAGCCTGGATTCGAACCAGGATCTCTAGTGGCACAGTTAGCACTGCGATGCAGTGCCTTAGACCACTGCACCACTCAGGAGTATATATGGTATATATGGTATATATGGTATATATGGTAGCCCAGCTGGCCCATGCCTCATATTTGTGGGAAGTAGTGAACGATTGAAAGGAGATATTATTAGGACAACACACACATCCTGTACTCCTCCTCCCTCCGTTTCCTTCCCCTCTGTTGCCGTGGTGAGGAGGAGGGATTAGAATGGGCTGATTCCATCCTTAAAGTAGTCCCGTATCCTGGGGAGGCTCAAGGATCGGAGAGTGCTACTGAAGTGAGCAGGCTCTTAGAGCTCGAAGTCTCTCTCTCTCTCTCTCTCTCTCTGCTGCCTCACTTCTCCCTCAGCAAGGGCACGTTGCCATAGAAACTTAACATGACAGAGCTAGCTGGTGGCCGGTCCGCTGTGTAATGAACACTGTCTGTGTGCAGTCGTGCAGGCCGTGGACATTGTGTGGAGGCACTGAGGACATGAACACTGTAGAGGTCATCACTGAGGACATGAACTCTGTAGAGGTCATCACTGAGGACATGAACACTGTAGAGGTCATCACTGAGGACATGAACACTGTAGAGGTCATCACTAGAGACCATGGACATTGTGGAGGTCATCACTAGAGACCATGGACTTTGTGGAGGTCATCACTGAGACCATGGACACTGTAGAGGTCATCACTGAGGACATGAACACTGTAGAGGTCATCACTAGAGACCATGGACATTGTGGAGGTCATCACTAGAGACCATGGACTTTGTAGAGGTCATCACTAGAGACCATGGACATTGTGGAGGTCATCACTGAGACCATGGACTTTGTGGAGGTCATCACTGAGACCATGGATATTGTGTGGAGGTCATCACTGAGACCATGGACATTGTGGAGGTCATCACTGAGGACATGGATATTGTGTGGAGGTCATCACTGAGACCATGGACATTGTGGAGGTCATCACTGAGGACATGGATATTGTGTGGAGGTCATCACTGAGGCCATGGACATTGTGGAGGTCATCACTGAGACCTTGGACATTGTGGAGGTCATCACTGAGACCATGGATATTGTGGAGGTCATCACTGAGACCATGGACTTTGTGGAGGTCATCACTGAGACCATGGATATTGTGTGGAGGTCATCACTGAGGCCATGGACATTGTGGAGGTCATCACTGAGACCATGGACATTGTGGAGGTCATCACTGAGACCATGGACATTGTGTGGAGGTCATCACTGAGACCATGGACATTGTGGAGGACATCCCTGAGGACATGGATATTGTGTGGAGGTCATCACTGAGACCATGGACATTGTGGAGGTCATCACTGAGACCATGGACATTGTGGAGGTCATCACTGAGACCATGGATATTGTGGAGGTCATCACTGAGGACATGGGCATTGTGGAGGACATCCCTGAGGACATGGATTTTGTGTGGAGGTCATCACTGAGACCATGGACATTGTGGAGGTCATCACTGAGGCCTTGGACATTGTGGAGGCATATACGGCTCCCGAGTGGCGCAGCGGTCTAAGGAACTGCATCTCAGTGCTTGAGGCGTCACTACAGACCCCCTGGTTCGATTCCAGGCTGCATCACAACTGGCCGTAATCAGGAGTCCCATAGGGCGGCGCACAATTGGCCCAGCGTCGTCCGGGTTTGGCCGGTGTAGGCCGTCATTGTAAATAAGAATTTGTTCTTAACTGACTTGCCTAGTTAAATAAAGGTTAAATAAAAAATAACAAAATAGGGCATGGAAATGATGGAGACGTAGAGGTCATGGACATTATGAGACGTCAGTCAGGTATGAACCTTTAAAAAACATGACATTTTTTTATGTCCCTTCAGCTGTGCTCTTTCTATAAACCAAGGATTTTCTTATAATATTAAAGGTGGGTGAGCAGAATACACACTCACTGGAAGACAATTTATTAAAACCAATATCCCAGAGCCATGTATTTATTTAGATGGCTCTGAAATATCGCATTATTTGAAGTGCCATCTGCAAAAATAGCCCCCGATACAGGTACCATTTTGCAACTACTGTATAACAGGTCTATGGGACACATTCAGACGGGTCACAGATTGAATCCCTCCAATGCATCATTCACATCATGGTGTTGACATTTTTAGATGTGCAATGTTCCCCCTCCTTACATTTCCCATCCCTAGCTGTGTGGCCATTGCATGGGGAACCAGTCTGTCCCAAATGGCACCCTATTCCCAACATTGTGCACTCGTTTTGACCCCACCGCTCTGAACCCACCTCCACCCCAATAAATGGCACAGTGTGTCCTCACGGGCCAGAAAGACCCAGGCCCAGGGGCTTTGTGTTGGATCCATACTGCCACATTACGATCTACAGAGGGTGTTGGGTCCATACTGCCACATTACGATCTACAGAGGGTGTTGGATCCATACTGCCACATTACGATCTACAGAGGGTGTTGGGTCCATACTGCCACATTACGATCTACAGAGGGTGTTGGATCCATACTGCCACATTACGATCTACAGAGGGTGTTGGGTCCATACTGCCACATTACGATCTACAGAGGGTGTTGGATCCATACTGCCACTTTACGATCTACAGAGGGTGTTGGATCCATACTGCCACATTACGATCTACAGAGGGTGTTGGATCCATACTGCCACATTACGATCTACAGAGGGTGTTGGGTCCATACTGCCACATTATGATCTACAGAGGGTGTTGGGTCCATACTGCCACATTACGATCTACAGAGGGTGTTGGGTCCATACTGCCACATTACGATCTACAGAGGGTGTTGGATCCATACTGCCACATTACGATCTACAGAGGGTGTTGGGTCCATACTGCCACATTACGATCTACAGAGGGTGTTGGGTCCATACTGCCACATTACGATCTACAGAGGGTGTTGGGTCCATACTGCCACATTACGATCTACAGAGGGTGTTGGATCCATACTGCCACATTACGATCTACAGAGGGTGTTGGATCCATACTGCCACATTACGATCTACAGAGGGTGTTGGGTCCATACTGCCACATTACGATCTACAGAGGGTGTTGGGTCTCCTCTACCCTCCTCTACCTCCTCCACTCCCTTCTACCTCCTCTACCCCCTCTACCTCCCTCTACTCCCCTCTACCCCCCTCTACCTCCTCCACCCCCTCTACCTCCCTCTACCCCCTCTACCTCCTCCACCTCCCTCTACCTCCTCCACTCCCCTCTACCCCCCTCTACCTCCCTCGACCCCCTCTACCTCCCTTTACTTTATCTACCTCCTTTACCCCCTCTACCATCCTCTACCTCCCTCTACTTTCTCTACCTCCTTTACCCCCTCTACCTCCCTCTACCCCCTCTACCTCCTCCACTCCCCCCTACCTCCCTCTACCCCCCCACCCCCCCACCTCCCTCTACCTCCTCCACCTCCCTCTACCTCCTCTACTTCCCTCTACCTCCTCTACCTTCCTCTACCTCCTCCACTCCCCTCTACCTCCCCCATCTCCTCTACCCCCTCTACCCTCTCTAACCCCCTCTACCCTCCTCTAACTCCCTCTACCCCCCCATCTCCTCTACCCTCTCTACCCCCTCTTCCCCCCTTTACCTCCTCTAACTTCCCCCATCTCCTCTACCCTCTCTACCCCCCTCTTCCCCCACTACCCTCTCAACCCCCTCTAACCCCCTCTACACCCCTCTACCCTCTCTAACCCCCTCTACCCTCTCTAACCCCCTCTACCCCCCTCTACCCCTCTACACCCCTCTACCCTCTCTAACTCCCTCTACCCTCTCTAACCCCATCTACCCTCTCTAACCCCCTCTACCCCTCTACACCCCTCTACCCTCTCTAACTCCCTCTACCCTCTCTAACCCCCTCTACCCCCCTCTACCCCTCTACACCCCTCTACCCTCTCTAACCCCCTCTACCCTCTCTAACCCCCTCTACCCCCCTCTACCCCTCTACCCTCTCTAACTCCCTCTACCCTCTCTAACCCCATCTACCCTCTCTAACCCCCTCTACCCCTCTACACCCCTCTACCCTCTCTACCCCCCTCTACCCTCTCTAACCCCCTCTACCCTCCCTAACCCCCTCTACCCCTCTCTAACCCCCTCTACCCTCTCTAACCCCCTCTACCCTCTCTAACCCCCTCTACCCCTCTACACCCCTCTAACTCCCTCTACCCCTCTACACCCCTCTACCCTCTCTAACTCCCTCTACCCTCTCTAACCCCCTCTACCCTCTCTAACCCCCTCTACCCCCTCTACCATTTTTTATGTCCCTTCAGCTGTGCTCTTTCTATAAACCAAGGATTTTCTTATAATAGTAAAGGTGGGTGAGCAGAGTACACACTCACTGGAAGACAATTTATTAAAACCAATATCCCAGAGCCATGTATTTATTTAGATGGCTCTGAAATATCGCATTATTTGAAGTGCCATCGGCAAAAATAGCCCCCGATACAGGTACCATTTTGCAACTACTGTATAACAGGTCTATGGAACACATTCAGACGGGTCACAGATTGAATCCCTCCAATGCATCATTCACATCATGGTGTTGACATTTTTAGATGTGCAATGTTCCCCCTCCTTACATTTCCCATCCCTAGCTGTGTGGCCATTGCATGGGGAACCAGTCTGTCCCAAATGGCACCCTATTCCCAACATTGTGCACTCGTTTTGACCCCACCGCTCTGAACCCACCTCCACCCCAATAAATGGCACAGTGTGTCCTCACGGGCCAGAAAGACCCAGGCCCAGGGGCTTTGTGTTGGATCCATACTGCCACATTACGATCTACAGAGGGTGTTGGATCCATACTGCCACATTACGATCTACAGAGGGTGTTGGATCCATACTGCCACATTACGATCTACAGAGGGTGTTGGATCCATACTGCCACATTACGATCTACAGAGGGTGTTGGGTCCATACTGCCACATTACGACCTGCAGAGGGTGTTGGGTCCATACTGCCACATTACGATCTACAGAGGGTGTTGGATCCATACTGCCACATTACGATCTACAGAGGGTGTTGGATCCATACTGCCACTTTACGATCTACAGAGGGTGTTGGGTCCATACTGCCACATTACGATCTACAGAGGGTGTTGGGTCCATACTGCCACATTACGATCTACAGAGGGTGTTGGGTCCATACTGCCACATTACGATCTACAGAGGGTGTTGGGTCCATACTGCCACATTACGATCTACAGAGGGTGTTGGGTCCATACTGCCACATTACGATCTACAGAGGGTGTTGGGTCCATACTGCCACATTACGATCTACAGAGGGTGTTGGATCCATACTGCCACATTACGATCTACAGAGGGTGTTGGATCCATACTGCCACTTTACGATCTACAGAGGGTGTTGGGTCCATACTGCCACATTACGATCTACAGAGGGTGTTGGGTCCATACTGCCACATTACGATCTACAGAGGGTGTTGGGTCCATACTGCCACATTACGATCTACAGAGGGTGTTGGGTCCATACTGCCACATTACGATCTACAGAGGGTGTTGGGTCCATACTGCCACATTACGATCTACAGAGGGTGTTGGGTCCATACTGCCACATTACGATCTACAGAGGGTGTTGGGTCCATACTGCCACATTACGATCTACAGAGGGTGTTGGGTCCATACTGCCACATTACGATCTACAGAGGGTGTTGGGTCCATACTGCCACATTACGATCTACAGAGGGTGTTGGGTCCATACTGCCACATTACGATCTACAGAGGGTGTTGGGTCTCCTCTACCCCCTCTACCTCCTCTACCCCCTCTACCTCCCTCTACCTCCTCCACTCCCCTCTACCTCCCTCTACCTCCTCCACTCCCCTCTACCTCCCTCTACCTCCTCCACTCCCCTCTACCTCCTCCACCTCCTCCACTCCCCTCTACCTCCTCCACTCCCCTCTACCCCTCTACCTCCTCCACTCCCCTCTACCTCCTCCACTCCCCTCTACCCCCCTCTACCCCTCTACCTCCTCCACTCCCCTCTACCCCTCTACCTCCTCCACTCCCCTCTACCTCCCTCTACCTCCCTCTACCCCCCTCTACCTCCTCCACTCCCCTCTACCTCCTCCACCTCCTCCACTCCCCTCTACCTCCTCCACTCCCCTCTACCCCTCTACCTCCTCCACTCCCCTCTACCCCTCTACCTCCTCCACTCCCCTCTACCCCCCTTTACTTTCTCTACCTCCTTTACCTCCCTCTACTTTCTCTACCTCCTTTACCCCCTCTACGCCCTCCACCCCCCTCTACCCCCTCTACCCCCCTCTACCTCCTCCACCCCCCTCTACCCCCCTCTACCTCCTCCACCCCCCTCTACCTCCCTCTACCTCCTTTACCCCCCTCTACCTCCTCTACCACCCTCTACCTTCCCCAATCTCCTCTACCCTCTAACCCTCTCTACCCTCTCTAACCCCCTCTACCTTCCCCCACCTTCCCACATCTCCTCTACCCTCTCTACCCTCTCTACCCCCTCTAACCCCCTCTAACCCCTCTACCTTCCCCCATCTCCTCTACCCTCTCTAACCCCCTCTACCCTCTCTAACCCCCTCTACCTTCCCCCATCTCCTCTACCCTCTCTAACCCCCTCTACCCTCTCTAACCCCCTCTACCCTCTCTACCACCCTCTACCTTCCCCAATCTCCTCTACCCTCTCTAACCCCCTCTACCCTCTCTAACCCCCTCTACCCTCTCTACCACCCTCTACCTTCCCCAATCTCCTCTACCCTCTAACCCCCTCTACCCTCTCTACCCCCTCTAACCCCTCTACCTTCCCCCATCTCCTCTACCCTCTCTAACCCCCTCTACCCTCTCTAACCCCCTCTACCCTCTCTACCACCCTCTACCTTCCCCCATCTCCTCTACCCTCTCTAACCCCCTCTACCTTCCCCAATCTCCTCTACCCTCTCTAACCCCCTCTACCCTCTCTAACCCCCTCTACCCTCTCTACCACCCTCTACCTTCCCCCATCTCCTCTACCCTCTCTAACCCCCTCTACCCTCTCTACCCCCTCTAACCCCTCTACCTTCCCCCATCTCCTCTACCCTCTCTACCCTCTCTAACCCCCTCTACCCTCTCTACCCTCTCTACCCCCTCTAACCCCCTCTAACCCCTCTACCTTCCCCCATCTCCTCTACCCTCTCTAACCCCCTCTACCCTCTCTAACCCCCTCTACCCTCTCTAACCCCCTCTACCCTCTCTAACCCCCTCTACCTTCCCCCATCTCCTCTACCCTCTCTAACCCCCTCTACCCTCTCTAACCCCCTCTACCCTCTCTACCCCCCTCTACCTCCTCTACCTTCCCCCATCTCCTCTACCCTCTCTACCCCCCTCTACCCTCTCTAACCCCCTCTACTCTCTCTAACCCCCTCCAACCCCCTCTAACTGCTTTACCTTGAGAAGGAGCCTCTCACTGCATTTTCTATTTATCTACTACCGCCTAGTTCTAACCAATCAGATTCACCCTAATCCTCCCGACGACCGCTGTTTGTCTTTGTGTAGAAATTCATCAAAGCATATTTCCTGAGAAACTGCATTAGCTTTCTCCCTGCAGTGTGTGTGTATTTGTGTAAGTGTATGTGTATGTATGCGTGTGTCTGCCTTGATTGGGGACGTCTTGGTCAGACTGATGATAGCAGAATGGATCAGTCTCATTACCATATAGGGTTTGAGGCCACAGCCCCCCCCCCCACACCCTTCCCCCCCCACCCCACAACCCACACACCCTGAGCTCTAGTATCCACAACATTACAGTCAAGCTGCTGATAACAGCATATAAATGTAATAAGCTGACAGGTCGTTCCACGGGAGGCGTGACAGCGGGATAGAACAGCCCTGATGAATGGGCCATGGTTGTTGGGCCGAAAAAGGACAAATAAGGTGCTTCATTTAATGCACCTCAAACTCCCGTCCCTGTCTCAGGTAGGCTGTGTCTCAAATGGCACCCTATTCCCTATGTAGGGCACTTCTTTTGACCAGGGTAGTGCACTATATAGGGAATAGGGGGCCATTTGGGACGCATCCACAGAGGTATAAACGCTTCCTGGTGCTGAAAGCGTTCCTAAGACAACCGTGATGGATTCATCATATTCACTGGTTAGGAGCTGCCTTATGCACCTGAGGATGTCACACCCTGATCTGTTTCACCTGTCTTTGTGATTGTCTCCACCCCCCCTCCAGGTGGCGCCCATCTTCCCCATTATCCCCTGTGTATTTATACCTGTGTTCTCCGTTTGTCTGTTGCCAGTTCGTCTTGTCTCGTCAAGCCTACCAGCATGTTTTTTTCCCGTACTCCTGTTCTCTCTAGTCCCCGTTTTCTAGTTCTCCCGGTTCCGACCTCTTCTGCCTGCCCTGACCCCGAGCCTGCCTGCCGTCCTGTACCTATCTGACTCTGACCTGGTTTACTTCTGCCTGTCCTGATTTTTGTTAAACCAAGAAACGACATCTCAAGCCTTTCTTGGAAACGTGTTGGCGCCGTGGATGTAGAAGTGTCTGAAAGGAAAGGAAGTGGTTCATTACAATGTAGGGACATAGTTTGAAGCCACTACAATCATAATGCTATGAAATCCTGCATAGCCCTGCCATGTCACTCCAACACACACACACGTCATATGAAACCATTTATATACACTAGCTGAGGCTACACACCAGCTACACGGGTGTACAGTAATCATGTCAAGGACCAAATTATGTCAATGGACCAACGCATCATGATCCTTCTGGTCAGAACAGCATTAAAAGAGACCAATTATAATTCAGACCACAAAGCCCTGGCCTCGGGCCTCTCTCTTTTCACATCTAAAGACGTCATACACAGATGGATGCAAATGATCCACTATATAGGCTGAATGTAAAAGAGAGAGAGAAACAGAGAGAGAGCTAGATGGGGGGGGCGAGAGAGTATTACTGAGGGACGCCAGGATCAATCCTCTTTGAAATATCACATCTGAAAAAGACCCCTGTTCCAGGTAATAGGTAGCTACAGCAACTGCCTGACAGGAAGTCAGCACCGCCCTGAGCCATGTAACTTACAGGCCTGGTTAATTTACTCTCCATTTGTCACAATGGCTGAGTCTGAAATGGCACCCTGTTCCCTATATAGTGCCATAGGGCTCTGGTCAAAAGTAGTGCACTATATAGGGAATCGGGTGCCATTGTGGACACACTCAAGGTGTCCTCGGTACCTGTTTGAACAAGTTCCATTAAAGCAGTAGTGGGAAGCAGATAGGGCGGAATACAGGAAGAGGCTCCTGTATCTACAGTGGGGGAAAAAAAGTTTTTAGTCAGCCACCAATTGTGCAAGTTCTCCCACTTAAAAAGATGAGAGAGGCCTGTAATTTTCATCATAGGTACACGTCAACTATGACAGACAAAATGAGGGGAAAAAAATCCAGAAAATCACATTGTAGGATTTTTAATGAATTTATTTGAAAATTATGGTGGAAAATAAGTATTTGGTCAATAACAAAAGTTTCTCAATACTTTGTTTTACACCCTTTGTTGGCAATGACACAGGTCAAACGTTTTCTGTAAGTCTTCACAAGGTTTTCACACACTGTTGCTGGTATTTTGGCCCATTCCTCCATGCAGATCTCCTCTAGAGCAGTGATGTTTTGGGGCTGTCGCTGGGCAACACGGGCTTTCAACTCCCTCCAAAGATTTTCTACGGGGTTGAGATCTGGAGACTGGCTAGGCCACTCCAGGACCTTCAAATGCTTCTTACGAAGCCACTCCTTCGTTGCCCAGGCGGTGTGTTTTGGATCATTGTCATGCTGAAAGACCCAGCCACGTTTCATCTTCAATGCCCTTTCTGATGGAAGGAGGTTTTCACTCAAAATCTCATGATACATGGCCCCATTCATTCTTTCCTTTACACGGATCAGTCGTCCTGGTCCCTTTGCAGAAAAACAGCCCCAAAGCATGATGTTTCCACCCCCATGCTTCACAGTAGGTATGGTGTTCTTTGGATGCAACTCAGCATTCTTTGTCCTCCAAACACGACGAGTTTCATCTGACCATATGACATTCTCCCAATCCTCTTCTGGATCATCCAAATGCACTCTAGCAAACTCCAGACGGGCCTGGACATGTACTGGCTTAAGCAGGGGGACACGTCTCGCACTGCAGGATTTGAGTCCCTGGCGGCATAGTGTGTTACTGATGGTAGGCTTTGTTACTTTGGTCCCAGCTCTCTGCAGGTCATTCACTAGGTCCCACCGTGTGGTTCTGGGATTTTTGCTCACCGTTCTTGTGATCATTTTGACCCCACGGGGTGAGATCTTGCGTGGAGCCCCAGATCGAGGGAGATTATCAGTGGTCTTGTATGTCTTCCATTTCCTAATAATTGCTCCCACAGTTGATTTCTTCAAACCAAGCTGCTTACCTATTGCAGATTCAGTCTTCCCAGCCTGGTGCAGGTCTACAATTTTGTTTATGGTGTCCTTTGACAGCTCTTTGGTCTTGGCCATAGTGGAGTTTGGAGTGTGACTGTTTGAGGTTGTGGACAGGTGTCTTTTATACTGATAACAAGTTCAAACAGATGCCATTAATACAGGTAACGAGTGGAGGACAGAGGAGCCTCTTAAAGAAGAAGTTACAGGTCTGTGAGAGCCAGAAATCTTGCTTGTTTGTAGGTGACCAAATACTTATTTTCCACCATAATTTGCAAATAAATTCATTAAAAATCCTACAATGTGATTTTCTGGATTTTTTTTTTTTCAATTTGTCTGTCATAGTTGACGTGTACCTATGATGAAAATTACAGGCCTCTCTCATCTTTTTAAGTGGGAGAACTTGCACAATTGGTGGCTGACTAAATACTTTTTTTCCCCACTGTACATGTTTTTAAGCTATACATATTTATTTATTTTCTCGCTGGCTGGCAACTGTTTGCCTGACAACTCACCTTGAATTTAATTCCGCTGCTCTATCGATCGCTTCATACGTTCAGTCTGAATCTGCCATCCTAGAAGTCGTCTGTGTGACTTTAACATGAGGGGCGGGAGGAGAATCCAGACTCATTGTGGAAAGGAAATGTCAGTTTGGCCGGAGCCATGTGGACGGTTAGCCAGGCAAGGCTACAGTTTCATTGACGGTTGGTTATAAATATTAATAAATGAGCCTGTGTTTTTCATCTAACAGGAAAACATAGTGGACGTGTTTATCGCTGCTTCAATTACTGTAGGAAAGTTCAAATATTCCAGACAGTTTTGGTCTGCTTCCCAAATGGCACCCTAATTCCCCATTGGTCCTGGTCAAAAGTAGTGCCCTATATAGATAGGGAATAGGGTGCCATTTGGGACGCAAACAGTTCGACTTTCTCACGCTGCCGGTTTGAGGGCAGATTTTTTTTTTACAAATAACAATTATAGAACTCACACACACACACACACACACACACATACAGAGTGATAGGTTGTATTTTGCTGGCAGAACCTGAAGCCTCGCCTTAACAGTGAAGGTGAGAATTTCCTCGCCAATAGCAGCATTCTGGTACACAGCCACACACAGAACACAGAACACACTCCTCTGGGCTTTATCTAATGGCTCATCAGAAGCCTCCCAGTAGTGACATATGTCTGCTCCCTCCTTCTCTCTCTCTCTCTCTCTCCTTCCTTCTCTCTCTCTCTCCCTCAGACTCTCTCTCTCCCTCAGTCTCTCTCTCTCCCTCAGTCTCTCTCTCTCCCTCCGTCTCTCTCTCTCCCTCCTTCTCAGACTCTCTCTCTCCCTCAGACTCTCTCTCTCCCTCCTCCTCTCTCTCCCTCACTCTCTCTCTCCCTCAGACTCTCTCTCTCCCTCAGACTCTCTCTCTCCCTCAGACTCTCTCTCTCCCCCCGTCTCTCTCTCCCTCGT
Organism: Coregonus lavaretus; assembly: GCF_964263955.1. Classification (NCBI taxonomy): domain Eukaryota; kingdom Metazoa; phylum Chordata; class Actinopteri; order Salmoniformes; family Salmonidae; genus Coregonus; species Coregonus lavaretus. The sequence continues at coordinate 41,273,076 of NC_140013.1, forward strand.
TCTCTCCCCCCCGTCTCTCTCTCCCTCGTTCTCTCTCCCCCCATCTCTCTCCACCGTCTCTCTCTCTCCCTTGTTCTCTCCCCCCCCCGTCTCTCTCCCCCGTCTCTCTCTCTCCCCCCGTCTCTCTCTCCCTCGTTCTCTTTCTCCCCCCGTCTCTCTCTCTCTCCCCCCGTCTCTCTCTCTCCCCCGTCTCTCCCTCTCCCCCCGTCTCTCTCTCTCCCCTCTGTCTCTAATGAGTCCTTGTGATACCAGGAGAGTTTGATAAGTAATGAAAGAAGCAGCCCTGCTCTCTCTCTTTGTTATCCTGCTATAATAGCCTCCATGGCAGACACTAAACATCACTATAAGGTATTGGAAGGGAGCGGCGCTAGCTGTGATGAGACCAACCGGGCTCTCCGACGACGTGTGTATTAAATGCGAGTTCAAAAAGGCATTTAATAGACAACAGAGGACTGAGTGTCCAGAGTCCGGTACCTCATTTGATAGACAACAGAGGACAGTGTCCAGAGTCCGGTACCTCATTTGATAGACAACAGAGGACAGTGTCCAGAGTCCGGTACCTCATTTGATAGACAACAGAGGACAGTGTCCAGAGTCCGGTACCTAATTTGATAAGACAACAGAGGACAGTGTCCAGAGTCCGGTACCTCATTTGATAGACAACAGAGGACAGTGTCCAGAGTCCGGTACCTCTATAATATGTGAAGGGGGATGATTCCACAGAGACAGAATGAAAGGAAGAGAGAGAAGAGGAAGATACAGTTTATTACCAGATCCTACAACACCTTGTTCTCTATATAGGGCCCTGGCCAAAAGTAGTGCACTACACAGGGTACATGGTGCCATTTGGGACGCAGTCTTAGTGAGGACTATCAGTGGATTTGCCCACAGACGGCTTCCTTCTTTCACTTCCCATCGCAGTAATTACATGAAAAATAAGGAAGAGCGTAGCAGAGATCTATGAGCTGCAAACAGTGGATTATAGTCATCGTTATTTATTAATAATTGATATTCTACACCCGTCTCGTCTGGAAGGCTAGACACCTAAATGGTAGGATCCAAGAGACACACGGAGGAACCTTAAATTGGCCTCCGTTACTAAGTAAAAGACTGGGGGTATCAGGTAAAAAGAGAAGGCAGCTAAACTGAAGGTCTTCTAATCTCAGGGTCACGGCTTTACCTTTGTTCTTTTACTTCGGTCTAATAGACATATCAGATATACTGTATGTCAGGTGGCAGGTGGCCTAGCGGTTAAGAGCTTTGGGCCAGTAACCGCGAAAGGTCGCTGGTTCGAATCCCCTAGCCGACTAGGTGGAAAAAGGTGTCAATGTGCCCTTGAGCAAGGCACTTTACCCTAATTGCTCCTGTAAGTCGCTCTGGATAAATGTCTAAAATGTAAATGTACACTACCGTTCAACAGTTTGGGGTCGCTTAGAAATGGCCTTGTTTTCGAAAGAAAATTATTATTTTTTGTCCATTAAAATAACATCAAATTGATCAGAAATACAGTGTAGACATTGTTAATGTTGTAAATGGCTATTGTAGCTGGAAACGGCTGATTTTTTATGGAATATCTACATAGGCGTACAGAGGCCCATTATCAGCAACCATCAGTCCTGTGTTCCAATGGCACGTTGTGTTTGCTAATCCAAGTTTATCATTTTAAAAAGGCTAATTGATCATTAGAAAACCCTTTTGCAATTATGTTAGCACAGCTGAAAACTGTTGTGCTGATTAAAGAAGCAATAAAACTGGCCTTCTTGAGACTAGTTGAGTATCTGGAGAATCAGCAATTGCGTGTTCAATTACAGGCTCAAAATGGTCAGAAACAAATAACTTTCTTCTGAAACTCGTCAGTCTATTCTTGTTCTGAGAAATGAAGGCTATTCCATGCCAGAAATTGCCAAGAAACTGAAGATCTCGTACAACGCTGTGTACTACTCCCTTCACAGAACAGCGCAAACTGGCTCTAACCAGAATAGAAAGAGGAGTGGGAGGCCCCGGTTTCCCAACTGAGCAAGAGGACAAATGCATTAGAGTGTCTAGTTTGAGAAACAGACGCCTCACAGGTCCTCAACTGGCAGCTTCATTAAATAGTACCCACAAAACACCAGTCTCAACATCAACAGTGAAGAGGCGACTCCGGGATGCTGACCTTCTAGGCAGAGTTGCAAAGAAAAAGCCATATCTCAGACTGGCCAATAAAAACTGCCCATCTTCATCTTTTCTTTTTATTGGCCAGTCTGATATATGTATTTTTCTTTGCAACTTAGAGCCGGTTTGCGCTGAAGGGAGTAGTACACAGCATTGTACGAGATCTTCAGTTTCTTGGCAATTTCTCTTAAAATGATCAACTTGGATTAGCAAACACAACGTGCCATTGGAACACAGGACTGATGGTTGCTGATAATGGGCCTCTGTACGCCTATGTAGATATACCATTTAAAACATCAGCCGTTTCCAGCTACAATAGCCATTTACAACATTAACAATGTCTACACTGTATTTCTGATCAATTTGATGTTATTTTAAAGGACAAAAAAAATTGCTTTTCTTTCGAAAACAAGGACATTTCTAAGCGACCCCAAACTTTTGAACGGTAGTGTAGATATCTAAAAGGATTTAAAGAAGCTCGATCTGTATCACCCTAGTATTCGTCTGTATTCCCAAATGGCCCCCCTTATTCCCTATGGCCCCTGGTCAAAAGTACTATATACGGAAATATGGGTTCCATTTGGGATACACCCAGGTTAGTACACATACATGGATGTTCTTTGTCTGCTGCTGTTTAGCTTCTAGCAGTGTGTTCACCTCAGTGAGTCAGTATGCTAACCTTGGCTATGTATGAGCCAAACAGAGCTGCCGTTGCTGCACTTACAAAGCACATCACTCCGCCTTCCTTTGCCTTCCTTCTCAAGCAGCGCTCTGCTCCTGCAGATCTTTAGACATAAATGTATCTTCAGGACTACAGTGAGCAGGTCTCCCCTGAATACCAACTCAAGCAGAGAGAGGAAGAGGCATGGGCTGCATTGAAATTCTCCCAAGGACAGAAAAATGCTTTTATATGTGTGCTAGCAGTTCTCTCTCTCTGTGTGTGTGTGTGTGTGTGTGTGTGTGTGTGTGTGTGTCCGTGTGTGTGTGTGTGTGTGTGCGTGCGCGCCAAGGCTTTCCTACCTCTTTACTTTCTGAAGACGAATCGCAGTAGGTTGCCGGGAGACCCTGGTCACAATAACGATCTGTTTTTTAATCAACCAGCCTCTGATATCAATGAAGAATCTGGTGGCGGCGCAGCTCTTACAAGAGAACCAGGCGGCCTCCCAAATGGCACCCTATTCCCTATATAGTGCACTTTGAATTTACATCCTTCTATTTTCAGTTTTGTATCTATCATTTTAATGTCGACTGCTGTTCAACTGAATTCTGCTCATCTACCGTAGATTCTCCTCCACCAGGATCTCGCCTTCAGTTGTCCATCTACCGTAGATTCTCCTCCACCAGGCTCTCGCCTTCAGTTGTCCATCTACCGTAGATTCTCCTCCACCAGGCTCTCGCCTTCAGTTGTCCATCTACCGTAGATTCTCCTCCACCAGGCTCTCGCCTTCAGTTGTCCATCTACCATAGATTCTCCTCCACCAGGCTCTCGCCTTCAGTTGTCCATCTACCGTAGATTCTCCTCCACCAGGCTCTCGCCTTCAGTTGTCCATCTACAGTGCTTCCTTTTAAATATAGGCACTGGCCGTGTCCTAAATCTGCATTTGGAAAGACGGATTTGGAGTAAACTTGAGTTTACATCAATTGAAGAGCCGCTAGAAGCGTAATGGAAAATTCTACCCCAAAACTAGCTCCTGGTGTTATTTCATTAGTCCATCGTTGATCTAGTCCCAAAATGTTTTGCATGTCAGCAATCAAATTAAGATACAGTGCCCTCCACTATTATTGGCACCCCTGTTTAAGATGTGGTCGAGGACTTCCAAAAATTCTCATTTTTTTTAAACAACATAGAACCCAAATGCCCTCCACTATTATTGGCACCCATGTTTAAGATGTGGTCGAGGACTTCCAAAAATTCTCATTTTTTTTAAACAACATAGAACCCAAATGCAAAAAAAATAGAAAAATCCAACCTTTTATTTAAGTACATTACTTTGGTGGTTAAAAAAAAAAATCACACATTTAGAAAAAAATTAACTTGAAATCATGTGTCCCACAATTATTGGCACCCCTAACAATTCCGCTGAAAATTTTCATAGATTTTTTTAAAATATATTTTTCTGTAGTTGCTAAAGTTGGTCAGGGTATCTAGGAACTTTTAATTAGTAATTCATGACTTCCTGTTTCCCTGGGGTATAAATATGACGTGACACAGAGGCCTAATTCTCTTACCCATTTGTCAACATGGCAAAGACAAGAGAACACACCATTCAAGTAAGGCAGATTTGTGTCGACCTTCATAAGTCCGGCAATGGCTACAAGAAAATAGCCACTCGCCTTAACTTGCCCGTATCTACAGTCAGAGGAATCATTAAGAAGTTTAAAACAACTGGAACAGTGACAAACAAGGCTGGAAGAGGTCCCAAGTTTATCTTGCCACAACGCACAGTGAGGAGGATGGTAAGAGAAGTAAAAAAAAGTCCTAAGCTCACTGTCACAGAATTGCATCAAAGAGTGGCATCTTGGGGTCACAAAGTCTCCAAAACAACCATCAGACGCTCTCTACATGCCAACAAGCTGTTTGGGAGGCATGCAAGGAAAAAGCCTTTTCTCACTAACACTCACAAACGTAAACGTCTGGAGTTTGCTAAGCGGCACTGGGACTTCAACTGGGATCATGTGCTTTGGTCAGATGAGACTAAGATTGAGCTTTTTGGCAACAAACACTCTAAGTGGGTCTGGCGTAAAACAAAAGATGAGTATGCCGAAAAGCACCTCATGCCCACCGTGAAGTATGGTGGAGGATCTGTGATGCTGTGGGCCTGTTTCTCTTCCAAAGGCCCTGGGAACCTTGTTAGGGTGCATGGCATTATGAACGCTTTGAACTACCAGGACATTTTAAATAAAAACCTGATGGCCTCTGCCAGAAAGCTGAAGATGGGTCGTCACTGGGTCTTTCAGCAGGATAATGATCCAAAACATGTGGCAAAATCTACACAAAAATGGTTCAGCAGTCACAAACTCAAGGTCCTCCCATGGCCATCTCAGTCCCCAGACCTCAACCCAATCGAAAACCTGTGGGGCGAGCTAAAGAGGAGAGTGCATAAGAGAGGACCCAGGACACTGGATGATCTAGAAAGATTGTGCAAAGAAGAATGGTCAAAGATCCCTCTCTCTGTGTTCTCCAATCTTGTGAAAAGTTATAGGAGGAGATTAAGTGCTGTCTTGTTGGCAAAAGGGGGTTGTACAAAGTATTAACATCAGGGGTGCCAATAATTGTGGGACACATGATTTCAAGTTTTTTTTTTCTAAATGTGTGATTTTTTTTTTTTTACACCAAAGTAATGTACTTAAATAAAAGGTTGGATTTTTCTCTTTTTTTGCATTTGGGTTCTATGTTGTTTAAAAAAAAGGAGAATTTTTGGAAGTCCTCGACCACATCTTAAACAGGGGTGCCAATAATTGTGGAGGGCACTGTATATAGTATAACTTTCAAAATACAGAAATACAGATAGTATGATGCATGTTGTGTCAAATGATGCAAAAAGCACCATCATATGATGCAAAAAGCATACCCGCTGTATTTCTGTATTTTGAAAGTTATAGATCTTCAGAACTTGATTGCTGACATGCAAAACATTTTGGGACTAGATCAACAATGGACTAATGAAACAAATACGAAAATATATTTTTTTGGGGTGAAGTTTTCCTTTAAAAGAGGAATGGGAGATGCAGTAGAGAAATGCAGTGCTGAGGCAGAGGGCTCGTAATGAGGACGACTGACTACCACTCTGAACTGTGTGTGGTGAGCTTTCTGGGTACATTGTGAAGGAGATGTCCAGTGGCTACACGATTCAGGTTGGTTCCCAGAGTAGCTAACCTTACAAAGATCGTCACCAGACTCAATCTTCATCAACCATCTCCCTCTAATAAAGCCATGAACTGTCCCTCTCCATCTTTGGAGGATGCATGCACTCAAATACTTGGCCTCTATTGGTTGACCTAACTATAGCTAGGCTACTCATGATGTGTTGCTTGTTTGTTTTTAGCTTTTGTTGCGGTTTGAGATGATGAAAAGCGCTATAGAAATTTCATTAATTATTATTATTATACAAAATATGGTTTATTTTAGTTTAGTAGAGCAAAAAGCTCTGACAAAGGCCAAGAGGCAAAACACGTAAGCGTCAATAAAGCTCGTTGAGTGCGGTCTTAGTGCCAGCATCGGTTTGTGGTGGTAAATAGACGGCTACGAAGAATATAGATGAAAACTCTCTTGGTAGACAGAATACCTCATGATAAGCTGTAGACCATACTAACTCCAGGCGAGCATAATCTCAATAATTCCTTGACATTAGAAATCGCACACCAGCTGCTGTTAAAAAAGACACAACCCTTCCCCTGAGCTTCCCAGACGCTGCCGTTCCTTCCCCTGAGCTTCCCAGACGCTGCCGTTCCTTCCCCTGAGCTTCCCAGACGCTGCCGTTCCTTCCCCTGAGCTTCCCAGACGCTGCCGTTCCTTCCCCTGAGCTTCCCAGACGCTGACGTTCCTTCCCCTGAGCTTCCCAGACGCTGCCGTTCTGTCCTGCCGATATATAGAACATACAGCGAAATTAATATTTTCAATTTCCTTGTTCAGCCACGACTCGGAGAAACATAGGACATTACAATTCTTCAGATCACGTTGATAGGATAGTCTCGAACGGAGCTCATCCAGTTTATTCTCCAGTGACTGCGCGTTGGCCAATAGAACGGAGGGTAGAGGCGGTTTATCCACTCTCCGACGTAGTCTCGTCAGGTATCCCACATGCCGGCCTCTTTAGCTCCACCCCCTCCTTCTCTGAGTGTCAGGGATTTGAGCCAGGTCCGGGATAATCAATATGTCCGTCGACCTCCGACTCATTAAAAGTAGAAGTCCTCATCCAAACTGAGGTTAGTGATAACTGTTCTGATGTCCAGAAGCTATTTTCTGTCATAGGAAACGATGGTGGAAACATTATGTACAAAAAAAAGTTAAGATCAGTGCAAAAAAAAAAAATTTGCACAAAATGGCACAATTGGTCGGGAGCCCGTAAAATGGCTGCTATTCCCTCCAGCGTCATTTTGTCAAAGTTGATTATTTAGGACAGAAGTATGGGTGGGGGGGGACGGGACGGGACACTGAGAAACATCCAAAACACATCCCCAAAGAACAGCATGTCACCTTCAACTTAGAACAACATGTCACCTTCAACATAGCTACTTTAGGTCTTTCCCTCCCAATTAATTCATACTTATTTTGTCAACGACCGTACCGCCAACCCTTCCATATCAGCTTAGCGTCAACAAGGTAATAAGCTGCAGTTTAATTCCAGAGAGCTAACACACACACACACACACACACACACACACACACACACACACACACACAAAGAGAGGTGTGTTTAGGTGACAGGGATGTTTCCTTTGAGAGAGAGGAGGTAGAGGCAGTGTAAAAGTCACAGTATTGAATACTAGTACAGCGTTGGTTATACAGAAAACTAAAAATGGGCAGGACACACAAAGCCAAATCATGTGGGAGTAAAGTGTGAATACAGGGATTTGTACATGAAGGGAAAGTACAAGTTCTAGCTTTAGGAACTAAATCATGGAGATGTCAGTGAGGAAAAGTTGAGAAAATTGGGCCGACGTTTCTTTCACAAGTTCATGACAATGTCGAGACACTGTCCCTTCATTACATTGAACACACACACACACACCACACACACACACCATACACACACACACCACACACACACACACACACACACACACACACACACCATACACACATTCACACACACACACACACTGTACAGATATGAACTAACTTTATAAGTGTGTTTGTTATGAAGTGAGTAATTCAGAGGTGAATCCTCTAACCGATGGAACAAGGTAGGCATAGATATGAGATAGACAGAAAAGGCGACGGAGGGCGGTAAGCTAACCCAATGTTAACTTTGATGCCTTTCCTCACGCTTTAACCTTACCATAAAGGGAGTGATCCTAATCTCAGCTTGTTACCTGTATAAAAAGACACCTGTCCACAGAAGCAATCAATCAATCAGATGCCAAACTCTCCACCATGGCCAAGACCAAAGAGCTCTCCAAGGATGTCAGGGACAAGATTGTAGACCTACACAAAGGCTGGAATGGGCTACAAGACCATCGCCAAGCAGCTTGGTGAGAAGGTGACAACAGTTGGTGCGATTATTCGCAAATGGAAGAAACACAAAAGAACTGTCAATCTCCCTCGGCCTGGGGCTCCATGCAAGATCTCACCTCGTGGAGTTGCAATGATCATGAGAACGGTGAGGAATCAGCCCAGAACTAGACGGGAGTGTTGCATGGCCTCTAAAGGCAGTGGGCAAACGTACAAAATCAGCAGGGGATCAAATACTTTTCCCCCCTCACTGAATATAGATTTTCTATTGTGTTATTGACTGTACTGTAAAATTTTGTTTATTCCATATGTAACTCTGTTGTTGTTGTTGTTGTTGTTGTTGTTGTTTATCGCACTGCTTTGCTTTATCTTGGCCAGGTCGCAGTTGTAAATGAGAACTTGTTCTCAACTGGCTTACCTGGTTAAATAAAGGTTAAATAAATAAAATAAAATAAAATAAAATAAGAGGTATATTTTGAAATTGTAACTGACATTATTGATTTCATGAGCAGGAAACTTATCTCTGACCATGAAAAATATAGGAATGTGATCATTACTGACAAGGTGATCATTACTACAGCTCCTATAGGAAGGTGATCATTACTACAGCTCCTATAGGAAGGTGATCATTACTACAGCTCCTATAGGAAGGTGATCATTACTACAGCTCCTATAGGAATGTGATCATTACTACAGCTCCTATAGGAAGGTGATCATTACTACAGCTCCTATAGGAAGGTGATCATTACTACAGCTCCTATAGGAATGTGATCATTACTACAGCTTCTATAGGAATGTGATCATTACTACAGCTCCTATAGGAATGTGATCATTACTACAGCTCCTATAGGAAGGTGATCATTACTACAGCTCCTATAGGAAGGTGATCATTACTACAGCTCCTATAGGAAGGTGATCATTACTACAGCTCCTATAGGAAGGTGATCATTACTACAGCTCCTATAGGAATGTGATCATTACTACAGCTTCTATAGGAATGTGATCATTACTACAGCTTCTATAGGAATGTGATCATTACTACAGCTCCTATAGGAAGGTGATCATTACTACAGCTCCTATAGGAAGGTGATCATTACTACAGCTTCTATAGGAATGTGATCATTACTGCAGCTCCTATAGGAATGTGATCATTACTACAGCTTCTAGTGCTGAATTGACAAATATCTTTAGAATAGAACCAAAGGAACCTGATCTGGAGATCACGGTTTGAGCGTGTGTGTCTGAGACAGATCTAGCCTATCTCAGTCAGCAGTCAACTACACCAGGTCAACTTGGCAGAGTCATATGACCTAGCTCTGACTCCTATCCTGCCATATGACCTAGCTCTGACTCCTATCCTGCCATATGACCTAGCTCTGACTCCTATCCTGCCATATGACCTAGCTCTGACTCCTATCCTGCCATATGACCTAGCTCTGACTCCTATCCTGCCATATGACCTAGCTCTGACTCCTATCCTGCCATATGACCTAGCTCTGACTCCTATCCTGCCATATGACCTAGCTCTGACTCCTATCCTGTCATATGACCTAGCTCTGACTCCTATCCTGTCATATGACCTAGCTCTGACTCCTATCCTGTCATATGACCTAGCTCTGACTCCTATCCTGCCATATGACCTAGCTCTGACTCCTATCCTGCCATATGACCTAGCTCTGACTCCTATCCTGCCATATGACCTAGCTCTGACTCCTATCCTGCCATATGACCTAGCTCTGACTCCTATCCTGCCATATGACCTAGCTCTGACTCCTATCCTGTCATATGCCCTAGCTCTGACTCCTATCCTGCCATATGACCTAGCTCTGACTCCTATCCTGTCATATGACCTAGCTCTGACTCCTATCCTGTCATATGACCTAGCTCTGACTCCTATCCTGTCATATGACCTAGCTCTGACTCCTATCCTGTCATATGACCTAGCTCTGACTCCTATCCTGCCATATGACCTAGCTCTGACTCCTATCCTGCCATATGACCTAGCTCTGACTCCTATCCTGTCATATGACCTAGCTCTGACTCCTATCCTGTCATATGACCTAGCTCTGACTCCTATCCTGCCATATGACCTAGCTCTGACTCCTATCCTGTCATATGACCTAGCTCTGACTCCTATCCTGCCATATGACCTAGCTCTGACTCCTATCCTGTCATATGACCTAGCTCTGACTCCTATCCTGCCATATGACCTAGCTCTGACTCCTATCCTGCCATATGACCTAGCTCTGACTCCTATCCTGTCATATGACCTAGCTCTGACCTATCCTGCCTAGGGCACAGTACAGTCAGATAAATAAATATGTGTCCCCCCCAAATGGCACCCTATTGCCTTTATAATGCACTACTTTTGACCAGGGCCCATGTGGTCCTCTGTAGCTCAGCTGGTAGAGCACGGCGCTTGTAACGCCAAGGTAGTGGGTTCGAACACCGGGACCACCCATACACAAAAAAAAATGTATGCACGCATGACTGTAAGTCGCTTTGGATAAAAGCGTCTGCTAAATGGCATATTATTATTGTGCCATTTGGGACGTAGCCTGTATAAAGGAGAACTGCACTGCAGGCGGCTCATCATTTAATACACTGAGCCTGTTGAAACCCTCCAACCCACTGTAGAAGTCTAGCCTTGACATTAAGGTTACTCCAATCAGCTAAAAGTTTCCTTTTTCTAATCTGACAGTGTTTGATTTTCTCCAGGCAATATTATTTAAAATGTCTAACTCTAGTGGGTGACTCATCCTACTGTGAGGAGAGGATCACAGAATTCATACAAGGGTTCCGTCCCAAATGGCACCCTATTCCCTACGTAGTGCACTACTTTCCACCAAGGCTCTGGTTAAAGTAGCACAGTTTGTAGGGAATAGGGTGCCATTTTGGGATGCAGAGGGCACTTAGAACCACAGCTTCGTATTGCAGCACGTGTTTGTCTCAAAGTATGTAAGGATGCACACATTATGTACATTAGCGTACAGTACATTAGCGTACAGTACATTAGCCAGTCATTGTATAGTGTCTTTATTTGACTAATACGTTTTAAATCGTTCATGTTTTTTTAAACACAACATACAGTACGTTGAACGTATTAAAATACCTTCCATTTTATATAACCATGTTTCTATTATGTGTGGAATGAATACATCATGAATTACTTTAATTCAACAACATCTAACATACTGTAGAAAAACATATTCAGTAAGAATCTGTGAATTTTCCCTGGAAGATAAACATTCGACATACTCCAGCAGATGAGGAAAATACACAAAAAGCTATTACTGTAATAAGCTACATGTGTAATAAGCTACATGTGTCATAAGCTACATGTGTCATAAGCTACATGTGTCATAAGCTACATGTGTCATAAGCTACATGTGTCATAAGCTACATGTGTCATAAGCTACATGTGTCATAAGCTACATGTGTCATAAGCTACATGTGTAATAAGCTACATCTGTAATAAGCTACATCTAGGACAGAGTTTGTTAATGGATATTATTTCTAGGACCTGAGGTAGCTGAATAGTTGAAAAGTAGGTGAATAGTACCTGTGTAGGTGAATAGTACCTGTGTAGGTGAATAGTACCTGTGCAGGTGAATAGTACCTGTGTAGGTGAATAGTACCTGTGTAGGTGAATAGTACCTTAGTACCTGTGTAGGTGAATAGTACCTGTGTGGGTGAATAGTACCTGTGTGGGTGAATAGTACCTGTGTAGGTGAATAGTACCTGTGTAGGTGAATGGTACCTTAGTACCTGTGTAGGTGAATAGTACCTGTGTAGGTGAATAGTACCTGTGTAGGTGACTAGTACCTGTGTAGGTGACTAGTACCTTAATACCTGTGTGGGTGAATAGTACCTTAATACCCGTGTGGGTGAATAGTACCTGTGTAGGTGAATAGTACTTGGAGTAGTTATACACTTTAGTACATGGGGTAATTCAATTGATTGATTGACTGATCGACAGTTGGATATATGCATACCTGGAGTAGTTGAAGAGGCGGCTGCCCCAGAGAGCGTGTTCCCCGCGGGGAGGGGAGTGGAAGAAGCAGGAGTCGGAGCCGTCAAAACGGTTCAGCCCGTCCTCTGTGTTCTGGGAGGCGTGGCTATGGACCACGTCCAATAGGACTACGATGTCCAGGGAGTGGGCTGTGTCTATCAGCTGCTTCAACTCCTCTGGTGTCCCATAACGACTGGAGAGAGAAAGAGAGAGAGAGAGCTGCTTTAATAGCTCTGGTGTCCAGTAACGACTGGAGAGAGGGAGGGAGAGAGAGAGACAGAGAAAGGTGCATGCATAAACACACATATACGTCAAAAGAGGAGACAATAGTACTGAGTCCTTTTGTGCAGAGTAGCTACTATTTGCAGAATCCAAAGTCATCTCTCATCAAATGCAGGTCAATGATACGCACCACAGAACTAGAATGATCTGCTCATATTTCACTAAAGATGATTCTCTCACTGCCCAACATGAACACATATCAAACACATCTCATTGATCATAAATGAACACAGACTACAGAGACTACAACTACAGAGACTACAGAGAATATGACTACAGAGACCACAGAGACTATGACTACAGAGACTATGACTACAGAGACCACAGAGACTATGACTACAGAGAGCACAGAGACTATGACTACAGAGACCACAGAGACTATGACTACAGAGACCAAAGAGACTATGACTACAGAGACTAAAAATAAACGGAGACTACAGAGACCGCAGAGACTATGACTAGAGACTAAAGAGATTGCGACTACAGAGACCATAGATACTATGACTGGAGACTACAGAGACTGTGACTACAAAGACTACAGAGACCACATAGATTACATGATATGACTACAGAGACCACAGACACTACAAAGCCTACAGAGACTACTACTACTACTACTACAGAGACCACTACTATAGAGACTACAACTACAGAGACTACAAATACAGAGACTACGACTAGACTACAGAGACTGCAACTACAGAGACCACAACTACAGAGACCACAGAGACTACGAATACAGAGACTACGAATAGACTACAGAGACTACAGACTACGGACACCACAGAGACTACAGACTACGGACACCGCGGAGACTGCGGACTACGGACACCACAGACACTACAGACTACGGACACCACAGAGACTACGGACTACGGACACCACAGAGACTACGGACACCACAGAGACTACAGACTACTACTACGGACACCACAGAGACTACAGACTACTACTACGGACACCACAGAGACTACAGACTATGGACACCACAGAGACTACAGAGACTACGGACACCACAGAGACTACAGAGACTACGGACACCACAGAGACTACAGAGACTACGGACACCACAGAGACTACAGAGACTACAGAGACTACTACTACTACTACTACTACTACTACTACTACTACAACTACAGAGACCATGACTACATAGACTACAGGCTACTAATACTACATAGACCACAGAGACGACTGAGACTAGAGACTATGGACCCCACAGAGACCACAGATTATGACTACAGAGACCACAAACACCGTAGACTACAGAGGTGACAGACACCTTAGAGACCACAGACTATGACTACAGAGACCACAAACACCGTAGACTACAGAGGTGACAGACACCTTAGAGACCA
>NC_140013.1:41289556-41297056 GCF_964263955.1 Coregonus lavaretus
GTTAATAAAATAGAATATTTACCTGGATGCAGCGAAGAAGCTTGTGACTTGGTATCCAAAGCTGGCATAGTACGCATGCTCCATGACAGCCATCAGCTGAATACAGTTGTACCCTGAAAAAGAAAATCAAACAATTATTAAAATCAAAATCAATCAATAAAACAAGAGGAAACAGACAAAATGATTTGAACAACGTGACACACACATTTACCAGGTTTCCATCCCCCCAAATTTTTTTTATTTGTGAGTAAAGTACATTTCGGATTGAAAATGTCACCACAGGCCTGATGGAAACAGCAAATTTGGCGGAAAATTTTCTAAATGTCTACAAAACAAAATATGCTAGACAGGGTGGGATCTTTTTGTGTCGAAAAACGAATTATGTGAGAAACGCCTTTATGCTCAGTTATTGACATAATAACCATCATATCGAAGTAAACTTGGAGTTACGTGATGACATGTTGTGTGGTCCTCCCATTACGACTCGGGACAGCATGCCGTTTATTAGGCTACAGATGAAATAAGTTATGATGAACGTCACAGGGTGGTGAACGTGCACGGTGATGAGCTTGATGCCCCTTTCCAATAAATAATCGAGGGTCTTATTCTGGTGACATGATGATCGATGCTTGGCTGCCGTTTGACAAATACAAATAATCTGGCTCTTTTGTCCATAATAATCTCCACACTGCATCTGCCAGCTGTTGGCTAGAGCGCCCATGCCAAGACCAGAGTGGGCACATTCGCTACATAACATAACACTTTTTAGAGTTGAAAATGCGATGGAAACGCATTTAACTTGTATTTGTAAAAAAATATATATCTATATATCTATATATAAATATCTATATATATATATATATATATATATATATTCGGTACAATATTCTTTCTCATGTTAGATCTGAGAACGGTGTCTGTCAGAATCTGCATGTGTGCAAACCTACAGTGTTCCATCCAGTGGTTTTTGGAGGAAGGATTGTTGACCGTTATTCTCCTGCGTTAATTTCAGATGTACTATTGATTCTACAGTGATGACCAAAATGGACATTTCTCTGACAAACCTAAGGTAAGTTTTGGTGTTCTAAGACCACTACTGTTTCTCATTATATACGTCAACTTTATTTACAACATTTCATCACCTGCTGGAACTTTGGACACATGGGCAGAATCCTACATGGCATCCTATTCCCTATACAGTGCACTACTTTTGACCAGGGCCCATGTCTATAGAATGGCATTTGGGACACACACTTGGGATTTTTTTCCCCCCCCAGTAATTGGAGACAGTAGTATTCTAGATAGCAACAACTCTGCCGGCAGCCGCATCATCGTGTTTGTTTTCCTCATATCAGACTTGACAAGTATTTTATTAATGAGAGACACTGGTCTTTGTTGTTGACACTCTCCTACAGACAAGCTGTGGCCATGGGGAAACGCAAACCTCACTCGAGCAGCTCTGACAGGCCTTTTAACAGCAGGCTGTTGCTCCATGGGATCCATGGGAAGGCCCCGTGCTTTTCATTATTGTTGTTTTGAGACAGAGTTATTTCTTTATATAGCTCTCAGTCTCCGTTTCTTTCAGACGAGAGAAAAACATTGGCTTCTGACGAGGTGTGACAGAACAGAGGGGTGAGGAAGTTTCCCTTTTACCAGCTCTCTCTCTCTCTCTCCTCTACAGTCAGGGAAATGAGCTGAAGCAGGGGATGGGTAGGGGGAAACTGAGGTGAGGCATGGGATGGGTCGGGGGAAACTGAGCTGAAGCAGGGGATGGGTCAGGGGGAAACCGAGGTGAGGATGGGGATGGGTAGGGGGAAACTGAGGTGAGGCAGGGGATAGGTAGGGGGAAACTGAGGTGAGGCAGGGGATAGTTAGGGGGAAACTGAGGTGAGGCAGGGGATGGGAAGGGGGAAACTGAGGTGAGGCAGGGGATGGGTAGGGGGAACTGAGGTGAGGCAGGGGATGGGTAGGGTGAAACTGAGGTGAGGCAGGGGATGGGTCGGGGGAAACTGAGGTGAGGCAGGGGATGGGTCGGGGGAAACTGAGGTGAGGCAGGGGATGGGTCGGGGGAAACTGAGGTGAGGCAGGGGATGGGTCGGGGGAAACTGAGGTGAAGCAGGGGATGGGTAGGGGGAAACTGAGGTGAAGCAGATGTCTGTCTCTGGAAACAAGGACAGTAACATTTCTCCCCGTACAGAAAGAGAATCCTTCTGTACAGATTCCTTGAACTGCTGCAGGTTGGTTCTTTGACAGATTGAATACGTCCCAAACGGCACCTTTATTCTCTACGTAGTGCACTTCTTTTGACCACTACTTCCATTGGCCTTGATCAAAAGTAGTGCGCTACATAGGGGATAGGGTGCAATTTGGGATGCAGTGAGTGAATTTGCATCGGCAGAAAGAGTGCTTCGCTGCTCTGCTTTCCCTCCCATTCCAAAAGGAAGGACAAGGGAACGTTAAGCCGAGGTGGAGACGTCATTCATATCAGAGGCACTCCACAGCTTGCCGTAGCAGCAATATCTGTCCTCTTTAATACCGTCAATACTGCAGATCCTACTTGAAATGCAGTAGAATACACTAAGGCGGCGTACCAAATGGCACCCTCTTCCCTACATAGAGCCCTATGGGCTGACTATGGGCTCTGGTCGAAAGTAGTGCACTATATATAGGGAATAGGGTGCCATTTGGGACGAAGCCTTTAAGTTATGCTGCATTCTGTAGGACACACTCTGGGCCACGGAGGAGGAACTCTGTGGAGGAGGGACTCAGTGGGCACTTCTCTATTCACCAGTACCACTACAGAGAGAGAGGCAACCATCACATTACAATGGAAGACGTGGTGAAAATCACTAAGTCCTCAAGTAGGCAAAACTATCGTCGTCTAGGATTCCCTGCAATTGGTGTGAGTGTCAGTGCTTTTAATCTTTTCTCATAAAACATTGTTTGATCACGATTAATTAAAGCAATTCAAAGTAGATCCAAACAATCTCCAGCGGGATTTTTAGTAGACCTGTGATTTGATGTGTGTGTGTGTGTGTGTGTGTGTGTGTGTGTGTGTGTGTGTGTGTGTGTGTGTGTGTGTGTGTGTGTGTGTGTGTGTGTGTGTGTGTGTGTGTGTGTGTGTGTGTGTGTGTGTGCGTACGTGCATGCTACAGCACCCAGGGGGAAGCAGAAACTGGTGTTAATAGTGATGAATGGTTCAGAGGGACAGCAGACGGAAAGCAGACAGACAGCCAGCTGAGTCCAGACCTGCGTCCCAAATGGCACCCTATTCCCTATGTAGTGCACTACTTCTGACCAGGGCCCATATGACTCTGGTCAAAACGTGGTGGACTAGATAGGGAAATAGGGTGCCGTTTGGGATACAGACCTGAGCACTGTGACCCCTCTCATCTCTCCCCCTCCCTCCCTCCCATTCCCCTGTCTGTTCAGTGGTAATGGCCACTTCAGGTGCCTGGATGGATCTGGCTGCAGACGGTAAACAGGATGTTGACTTGCAGAGGTGGCTTTGTGCCGCAGCGACTGACAGGTCTGGCTAGGGCTCTCACACACACAAATCAACGTTTATTGGTCGCAAACACCGATTTACAGATGATATCGCAGGTGCAGCAAAACACTTGTTTTTTTTGGTTCCAACAGTAAGAAAAAACAAAAACACACATAATTTCTTTATAAAAAATACAAAAAAATCTGGATTAAGAAATATCAGAACGAGCCAGAATATGTATGTATGTGTATATATATATATATATATTTATTAGGGTCTAAAGGGGCAAGCCTAATTTCTTCAGCCTCCTGAGGGTCTTGTTCAGCACCACGCCGTCTGTGTGAAGGGACCATTTCTGGTTGTCAGTGGAACGCCGAGGAACTTGAAGCTTTTGATCCTCTCTACTACGGCCCCGTCTATGTGGATGGGGGGGGGGGGGGGGGGGGGGGGGGGCACTTTCTCTGCTGTCTCCTGTAGTCCACCATCAACTCCTTCATTTTGTTGACGTTGAGGGGTAGGTTATTTTCCTGGGGCTCTCACCTCCTCCCTGTAGGCCGTCTCATCATTGTTGGTAATCAAGCCTACCACTGCTGTGTCGTCAGCAAACTTGATTGAATTGGAGACATGAGTGGGCAGTCATGGGTCAACAGGGAGTACAGGAGGGTGCTGTGCGGCCCCTGTGTTGAGGATCAGCATGGTAAAGGCATTGTTGCCTACCCTCACCACCTGGGGGGCGCCCCGTCAGGAAGTCCAGGATCCAGTTTGCACAGGAAGGGGTTCAGACCCAGGGCCCTGAGCTTAGTGATGAGCTTGAAGAGCACTATGGTGTTGAAGGCTGAGCTGTAGTCAATGAACAGCCTTCTTACATAGGTATTTCTCTTGTCCAGGTGGGATAGGGCAGTGTGCAGTGCGATGGCGATTGCATCGTCCGTGGATCTGTTGGGGGCGATGTGCGAATTATAGCGGGTCTGGGGTGTCGGGTATGGTGGAGGTGATATGGTCCTTAACTAGCCTCTCAAAGCACTTCATGATGACATGAAGTGAGTGCTATGGGGCGATAGTCATTTAGTTACCTTCGCTTTCTTGCGCACAGGAACAATGGTGGACATCTTGAAGCAAGTGGGGAATATGTACGTAAACACTCCAGCCAGCTGGTCTGCACATGCTGAGCATGCGGCTTGGGATGCCGTCTGGGCCGGCAGTCTTGCGAGGGCTAACACGCTTAAATTACGTACTCACGTCGGCCACAGAGAACGAGAGCACACAGTCCTCAAGAGCGTCGGGGGCCCGCGTCGGCAGCTCGATGTAGTTTTCCTCAAAATAAGATGTTTAGCTCGTCCCAGAGCGAGGCGTCGTTGTCTGCGACGTGGCCGGGTTTCCCTTTATAAATCAGTGATTGTCTGGAGTCCCTGCCACATGTGTCTCGCGTCTGAGCCGTTGAATTGAGACTCCACTTTGTCCCTGTACTGCTGTTTTGCCTCTGAATGCCTTACGGAGGTCGTAGCTGGTCTGGTTGTACACGTCCATGTTCCCAGTCACCTCACCACGGTAAAATGTGGTGTTTTCGAGCTTGCAGTTTGGCGCGAATGCTGCCATTTATCCACGGTTTTTAGTTTTAATCGTCACAGTGGGAACAACATCCTCTATGCACTTCCGGATGAACCCAGTCACTGAGTCACTGTATAGGTCAATACTATTCTCAGAGGTGACCCGGAACATTTCTCAGTTTGCGTGATCAAAACAATATTGAAGCATAGATTCCTATTGGTCAGACCAACATTGATCAGTCCTTACCATGGGAGCTTTTATAGCTTTCTGCCTATATGTGGAGAGGAGCAGAATGGAGGCGTGATCTGATTTGCTGAAGGGAGGGTGGGGGAAGGCATTGTAGCTGTCCTGGAAGTGAGTTAGCAATGATCCAGGGTCCGTGTTGTGTGTGTAGCACTGGAGATGTGTTAGAATTTCAGTAGTGTTTCTCTCAGATTTCCTAGTTACAATTAATGTGGCCTCAGGATATGCGGTTTCCAGTTTGCACATAGTCCAGTGTATTTCCTTGACAGCCGTCGTGGTGTCGGCTTGGGGGGAATAGACACGGCAGTAACGACTGTAAAAAATTATTATCTAGGGAGGCAATGCCAGATCGGGAGAACAAAAAATTACTTGAGTTCCTGTACGTTACTACAATCACACACTGAGTTGTTAATAATGAAGTTCATTCTTCATGTCCAATGGATCCGGAGAGAGTCATGATTCTGCAAAAACAGAGTGTTACAGTCCCTGATGTCTCTCTGGAAGGAGATCGTCGCCCTGAGCTCGTCTACTTTATTGTCCAGGGACTGAACGTTAGCGAGTAATATACTCAGAAGCGGTGGAAGGTATGCACGCTGCCTGAGTCTGACTAGGGCCCCACTCCTTCTACCTCTTCTCCAGGGTCGGCGTTTTGGTGCAGCCCCGGGATGAATAGAGCTGCCTCAGGAAGTTCAACTAAAGGATCCAGGTCAGGTATGTCGAATTTCTGCTTGAATTTCTGGTGAGTGACCGCCAATCTAATATCCAAACGTTATTTCCGGCTGTAGGTAATAATGCAAGAAATGTTCTGAGCAAATAACGTAATTTCTTAAAAATAAATAAACAAAAACAAATTCTGCAAAGGAGCTAGAAACAGGGCAACCGTGTCTGTCGTCGCCATCTTGTCACGCACACACACAGAGCTGGCTCTGAAGAGGCCCTTGAACAGCGCTGGTGTTGGGGGGGGGGGGGGGGGGGGACAGACAGACAGCAGCACAGCAGGTCACCAGGCAGGGTGAAGGACCACTGCTGCTCTGATGGAGGAGCAGAATGAACTCACCTACCCTTTCCTCTAATCCTCTGCTCTACGACCCTCGCTTCTCTGCTTCTTCTCATCCTCTGCTCTACGACCCTCGCTTCTCTGCCTCTTCTAATCCTCTCCTCTACGACCCTCGCTTCTCTTCTCTGCCTCTTCTAATCCTCTCCTCTACGACCCTCGCTTCTCTCCCTCTCCTCTATGATCCTCGCTTCTCATCCTCTACTCCTCTGCTCTAGTCTCCTGAGTGGCGCAGTGGTCTAAGGCACTGCATCGCAGTGCTAGCTGTGTCACTAGAGATCCTGGTTCGAATCCAGGCTCTGTCGCAGCCGGCCGCGACCGGGAGACTCATGGGCAGCGCACAATTGGCCTAGCGTTGTCCAGGGTAGGGGAGGGAATGGCCGGCAGGGATGTAGCTCAGTTGATAGAGCATTGCGTTTGCAACGCCAGGGTTGTGGGTTCGTTTCCCACGGGGGACCAGTATGAAAAAAAATATATATGTATTCACTAACTGTAAGTCGCTCTGGATAAGAGCGTCTGCTAAATGACTTAAATGTAAATGTAAATGTAATGCTCTACGACCCTCGCTTCTCTCCCTCTTCTCATCCTCTCTCCCGCTCCTCTACGACCCTCTCGCTTCTCTCCCTCTACTGTTGAGTTTCTAGACTTTACACAGAGAGTCTCTAGTCTTGTTAGCAGTGTATACACAGTCTTTCAAAAAGCTTACATCTGTGTACTTTATAACAGTCTCTTGGATGGTAGAAGACACAAAAAAGTAGATGTTGCTCTGTTCAGGAGTAACCATCCCCTATACAGCCCTAGAACTACACACTACTAGATGAAAAAGAAACAGCGTGATGTTCTGGTACTCTCGTGTTTACCAGACCTGTAGCAGACAGCCAGAAGAAGGAGACACGTGTTCGGACAGGACGTGTGCGTCCCAAATGGCATGCTATTCCCTATATAGTGTACTTATTTTGAACAGGGCCCATAGGGCTAGAGTCTAGTGCACTATATATAGGGGATAGTGTGTCATTTTGGACGCAGCGAAATGTGTTATGGCCATAGAATTGCTAGAGCGGGATTCCCATTGAAGTCAATGGTTCTGTGATTATGGGTGGCTATAGGGAACAGTTATTCTATTTCTATGGTTATAGCCTTGGTTCAGGTCAGGTGCCTGTGGTAACCT
>NC_140013.1:41302056-41337056 GCF_964263955.1 Coregonus lavaretus
CGACTCCCCCCATCCTGAGCGAGTCTGGATCACCCCTCATCCTCAAACTGCCCTGCAGACGAGCAGCCCCAAGAGGATAGCCACACATATGCCCAGGCCGTGAGCAGAGAAAAGGCCCAAAACCCACTAATACAACCATCCAAGACCCATCCTGCGACCTAAGAGGTATGTATCAGATGCTCAACACGCTCTGCTCACAGCTACTGTAATGGCCCGGTCCTAAACCACACGAAAACAACACTAGACACGCATCCTGGAATATACAAGGTCTGAGGTCATCTGCCTTTGGCCTAAAGAGCAGGAACCCAGACTTCATTAAGGAAATTGGAAATACAGACATTGTCATCCTACAAGAAACATGGTATAGAGGAGACGGACCCACTGGTTGCCCTCTAGGTTACAGAGCTGGTAGTGCCATCCACCAAACTACCATGTGTGAAACAGGGAAGAGATTTAGGGGGTATGCTAATTTGGTATATGCAAATAGTCTGGGTAGCCATTTTATTAGCTGTTCAGCAGTCTTATGGCTTGGGGGTAGAAGCTGTTAAGAAGCATTTTGGACCTAGACTTGGCACTCCAGTACCTCTTGCCATGCGGTAGCAGAGAGAACAGTCTATGACTAGGGTGGCTGGAGTCTTCTGCATTATTTAGGGCCTTCCTCTGACACCGCCTGGTATAGAGGTCCTGAATGGCAGGAAGCTTAGCCCCAGTGAAGTACTGGGCCGTACGCACTACCCTCTGTAGCGACTTGCGGTCAGAGGCCAAGCAGTTGCCATACCAGGTGGTGATGCAACCAGTCAGGATGCTCTCGATGGTGCAGCTGTAGAAATTTTGAGGATCTGAGGACCCATGCCAAATCATTTCAGTCTCTTGAGGGGTAATAGGCGTTGTCGTGCCTTCTTCATGACTGTCTTGGTGTGTTTGGACCATGATAGTTTGTTGGTAATATGGACACCAAGGAACTTGAAGCTCTCAACCTGCTCCACTACAGCCCCGTCGATGAGAATGGGGGCGTGCTCGGCCCTCCTTTTCCTGTAGTCCACGATCAACGCCTTTGTCTTGATCACGTTGAGAGAGAGGTTGTTGTCCTGGTACCACATTGCAAGGTCTCTGACCTCCTCCCTATAGGCTGTCTCATCATTGTCGGTGATCAGGCCTACCACCGTTGTGCTGTCGGCAAACTTAATGATGGTGTTGGTGTCGTGCTTGGCCACGCAGTCATGAGTGAACAGGGAGTACAGGAGGGGACTAAGCACGCACCCCTGAGGGGCCCCCGTGTTGAGGATCAGCGTGGCAGATGTGTTGTTGCCTACCCTTACCACCTGGGGACAGCCCATCAGGAAGTCCAGGATCCAGTTGCAGAGGGAGGTGTTTAGTCCCAGGGTCCTTAGTTAGTGATGAGCTTTGAGAACTCTATGGTGCATTAGTCAATGAACAGCATTCTCACGGAGGTGTTCCTTTTGTCCAGGTGAGAAAGGCGTGCAATATAGCTTGTTACCTGTATAAAAGACACCTGTCCACAGAAGCAATCAATTAATCAGATTCCAAACTCTCCACCATGACCAAGACCAAAGAGCTCTCCAAGGATGTCAGGGATAATATTGTAAACCTGGAATGGGCTACAAGACCATCGCCAAGCAGCTTGGTGAGAAGGTGACAACAGTTGGTGCGATTATTTGCAAATGGAAGAAACACAAAATAACTGTCAATCTCCCTCGGCCTGGGGCTCCATGCAAGATCTCACCTCGTGGAGTTGCAATGATCATGAGAACGGTGAGGAATCAGCCCAGAACTACACGGGAGGATCTTGTCAATGATCTCAAGGCAGCTGGGACCATAGTCACCAAGAAAACAATTGGTAACACAGTACGCCGTAAAGGACTGAAATCCTGCAGCGCCCGCAAGGTCCCCCTGCTCAAGAAAGCACATATACAGGCCCGTCTAAAGTTTGCCAATGAACATCTGAATGATTCAGAGGAGAACTGGGTGAAAGTGTTGTGTTCAGATGAGAAAAAAATCAAACTCTTTGCCATCAACTCAACTCGCCGTGTTTGGAGGAGGAGGAATGCTGCCTATGACCCCAAGAACACCATCCCCACCGTCAAACATGGAGGTGGAAACATTATGCTTTGGGGGTGTTTTTCTGCTAAGGACAACTTCACCGCATCAAAGGGACGATGGACAGGTACCGTCAAATCTTGGGTGAGAACCTCCTTCCCTCAGCCAGGGCATTGAAAATGGGTCGTGGATGGGTATTCCAGCATGACAATGACCCAAAACACACAGCCAAGACAACAAAGGAGTGGCTCAAGAAGAAGCACATTAAGGTCCTGGAGTGGCCTAGCCAGTCTCCAGACATTAATCCCATAGAAAATCTGTGGAGGGAGCTGAAGGTTCGAGTTGCCAAACGTCAGCCTCGAAACCTTAATGACTTACAGAAGATCTGCAAAGAAGAATGGAACGAAATTCCTCCTGAGATGTGTGCAAACCTGGTGGCCAACTACAATAAACATCTGACCTCTGTGATTGCCAACAAGGGTTTTGCCACCAAGTACTAAGTCATGTTTTGCAGAGGGGTCAAATACTTATTTCCCTCATTAAAATGCAAATACATTTATAACATTTCTGACATGCGTTTTTCTGGATTTTGTTGTTGTTATTCTGTCTCTCACTGTTCAAATAAACCTACCATTAAAATTATAGACTGATCATGTCTTTGTCAGTGGGCAAACTTACAAAATCAGCAGGGGATCAAATACTTTTTCCCCCTCACTGTACATGATCAATTACACATTTTAGAATCAGCTACTGAAGACTACGATAACCCACTGGATTCTAAAATTACATTGAATGAACTACAGGACAAAATACAAACCCTCCAACCCAAAAAGGCCTGTGGTGTTGATGGAATACTAAATGAAATGATAAAATATACAGACCACATATTTGGAACCAAGGACCGATCACCCCAATCCACAAAAGTGGAGACAAATTAGATCCCAATAACTACCGTGGGATATGCGTCAACAGCAACCTTAGTGCAGAGGATTTTCCCATCATTAACAGCAGACTCCTACATTTCCTGAGCAAATGTCAAATTGGCTTTTTACCAAATTACCCATACGACAGACCACGTATTCACCCTGCACACCCTAATATACAAAACAAACAAACCAAAACAAAGGTGAAGTCTTCTCATGCTTTGTTCACTTCAAAAAAGCTTTGACTCAATTTGGCATGAGGGTCTACTATACAAATGGATGGAAATCAGTGTTGGGGGAAAAACATAAAATCCATGTACACAAACAACAAGTGTGCGGTTAAAATTGGCAAAAAAAACACACTTTTTCTTCCACAGGGCCGTGGGGTGAGACAGGGATGAAGCTTGAGCGCCACCCTCTTCAACATATATATCAACGAATTGGTGAGGGCACTAGAACAGTCTGCAGCACTCGGCCTCACGCTACTAGAATCTGAAATCAAAAGTATTCTGTTTGCTTACGATCTGGTGCTTCTGTCCCCAACCAAGGAGGGCCAACAGCAGCACTTAGATCTTCTGCACAGATTCTGTCAGACCTGGGCCCTGACAGTACATTTCAGAAAGACAAAAATAACAGTGTTTCAAAAAAGGGCCAGTTGCCAGAACCACAAATACAAAATTCCATCCTTCCAGTTGCCCTAGAGCACACAAAAAACTATACGTACTTCAGCCTTAACATCAGCACCAAAGATAACTTCCACAAAGCTGTGAACGATCTGAGAGGCAAGAAGGGCCTTCTACACCATCAAAAGGAACATAAAATTCGACATCCCACGTAGGATCTGGCTCACCAACCAAGAACTCACAAAATGGGTCAAACACCAAATTGAGACTGCATGCAAAATTCTGCAAAAGCAGAATACTCTGACCAATGTGACAGACCCAAAATTAAGGAAAGCTTTGTTCGGTGAGCATAGCATTGCTATTGAGAGAAGCCGCCGTAGGCAGACCTGGCTCTCAAGAGAAGACAGGCTATGTGCACACCGCCCACAAAATGAGGTGGAAACTGAGCTGCACTTCCTAACTTCCTGCCAAATGTATGACCATATTAGAGACACATATTAGAGACACAGATTACACAGACCCACAAAGAATTAGAAAACAAATCCAATTTTGGATAAATCCCATTTCTATTGGATGAAATACCACAGTGTGCCATCACAGCAGCAAGATGTGTGACCTGTTGCCAGAAGAAAAGGGCAACCCGTGAAGAACAAACACCATTCTAAATACAACCCATATTTATGTTTATTTATTTTCCCTTTTGTACTTTAACTATTTGCACATTGTTACAACACTGTATATAGACATAATATGACGTTTGAAATGTCTTTATTCTTTTGGAACCTTTGTGAGTGTAATGTTTACTGTTAATTTCTGATAGTTTATTTCACTTTTGTTTACCATCTACTTCACTTGCTTTGGCAATGTAAACATATGTTTTCCCATGCCAATAAAGCCCTTTGAATTTAGAGAGAGGCCAACTGTCACCTAATTAAAATGGAGGAAATAACAGTGGTCATTAAAACACTTTGGATGTGTCCCAAATGGCACCCTATTCACTACAAATGGCACCCTATTCACTACAAATGGCACCCTATTCACTACAAATGGCACCCTATTCACTACAAATGGCACCCTATTCACTACAAATGGCACCCTATTCACTACAAATGGCACCCTATTCACTACAAATGGCACCCTATTCACTACAAATGGCACCCTATTCACTACAAAGGGGACTACTTTTGACCATAGGGCATAGGGTGCCATTTACATTTACATTTTAGTCATTTAGCAGACGCTCTTATCCAGAGAGTGCATACATTAATTTGTGTAGTTTTCTTTATGCATACTGCCCCCCCCCCCCCCCGGTGGGAATCGAACCCACAACCCTGGCGTTGCAAACGCCATGCTCTACCAACTGAGCTACATCCCTGCCAGCCATTCCCTCCCCTACCCTGGACGACGCTTGGCCAATTGTGCGCCGCCCCATGGGTCTCCCGGTCGCGGCCGGCTACGACAGAGCCTGGATTCGAACCAGGATCTCTAGTGGCACAGCTAGCACTGCGATGCAGTGCCTTAGACCACTGCGCCACTCGGGAGATATTTGGGACAAAACTTTTCATTATTTTGGTCTGCCTGCTCTTCTGCTGAGGGAGGACAGACACCATGCATCCCCTCCCCTACATACTGACACCAAGCGTCGAACGCAGACTCAATAACACCAGCTATTGCTGTAGAATAGACATTGTATGTGAATGAGTTCCCCCGTTGAAAACCATTATGAATGATTAGGTTGACGGTGAGGACGTGATGCAGGTTTGTCTGGGACGGGGAGTGTTTCTTGGCTTCCTCACTGATGATAGGAGATCTTGTAAAGAACTTATAATTTACAATATGTGAAGTTTGGAGGCCAGTGTCAAAGTAGACAGTATAACTTACTAGATAAGGTTGAGGAGGACGTCAATACTTACTAGATAAGGTTGAGGAGGACGTCAATACTTAATAGATAAGGTTGAGGAGGACGTCAATACTTACTAGGTAAGGTTGAGGAGGACGTCAATACTTACTAGGTAAGGTTGAGGAGGACGTCAATACTTACTAGGTAAGGTTGAGGAGGACTTCAATACTTAATAGATAAGGTTGAGGAGGACGTCAATACTTACTAGGTAAGGTTGAGGAGGACTTCAATACTTACTAGGTAAGGTTGAGGAGGACTTCAATACTTACTAGATAAGGTTGAGGAGGACGTCAATACTTACTAGGTAAGGTTGAGGAGGACGTCAATACTTACTAGATAAGGTTGAGGAGGACGTCAATACTTACTAGGTAAGGTTGAGGAGGACTTCAATACTTACTAGATAAGGTTGAGGAGGACTTCAGTACTTACTAGATAAGGTTGAGGAGGACGTCAATACTTACTAGATAAGGTTGAGGAGGACGTCAATACTTACTAGGTAAGGTTGAGGAGGACTTCAATACTTACTAGATAAGGTTGAGGAGGACTTCAGTACTTACTAGATAAGGTTGAGGAGGGTCCCAGTGGACCCAGTCATAGATCACTTGTTTCTCTGCCTGAGTGGCGTACTTGGCCCAAGGTGAAATGCGGTACAGACGCTCCCCTTTCTTAGTGTGGACCACCACCTGCAGGGAGACAAGACAGGTGGCAGGTGACACAGAGGTTAGAGCAGTCGCAACAAAGACACAGGGGTTGCGTCCCAATTGGCACCCTGTTCCATTTATAGTGCACTACTTTTGACCACGGCCCATAGGGACTATGGGAATAGGAATAGGGTGCCATTTGGGACTCAGCACCTGATCCTTTTGCCCGGTATTGTAGGTATACAGTGTAAAGATACAATTCCCAAAGAAAATGACTACAGAGACAGTGAAGTGAGGACAAAGAAGACAGGCTTTCAAAACATATGGACAATGTAAGGGCATTACCTGGGAGACAACACAGATGACTGGGGTTAAAGGTTAGAAGAAGTCACAACAAACACACAAGGAGAGGGTCATCAAAATAAAGACTGAAGGTAAAACATAGGAAGAACGGTAGCGCATTCAGAATATAGAAATGTTGTGCAGACCACCTGGGAAATAAGACTGATGACTAGGGTTAGAATTAGGTCAGACCCAGTCAACAACTTAATCTCGTCCACCATCTCTTTCGAACCGTCTGGTTTCACAGCATCTCAGAAAGGGACTTGAATGGAGCCTATGACAGAGCGGGGAAAACTCCCGCTGGACTTTCATTGGCTAATCTCTCAGTCCATCAGCATCTAGCACAGAGGTGTCAAACTCATTCCACGGAGGACCGAGTGTCTGCGGGTTTTCGCTCCGCCCTTGGACTTGATTGATGAATTAAGGTCACTAATTAGTAAGGAACTCCCCTCACCTGGATGTCTAGGTTTTAATTGAAAGGAAAAACCAAAAACCAGCAGACACAAGGCCCTGCATGGAATGAGTTTGACACCCCTGATATAGCATAACCCCTCTACATTGTGGGTTTCAAAGCGCGAGCAGCGCATGTGACTTAGGCTAAACAAGGAAGTGAGTTAGGGAAAGTATGCATCTTAGAACTAGTTCACATATAAACTTTATATGCCCAAACTCAGAATCAAATTGGGCTTCCCCAAAATAATATGGTCGCTGTAATAGAACATGTATTTTGATTGGCAATTTTCTGCATTTTTTAAAGTCCCATCTAATACAGCTGTAGCAGTCTCTCTCTCTCTCTCTCTCTCCCACCTCAAATTTAACCCACAGCCATTTCAAGTCCCACTTTGTTGCACAGTGTTTCCAGGCTCTATTTGTGGTAGAAAAATGAGCCTGGGGACAAGGTTAGTCAACAACAAAGACACATGGGAAAGCCAGGTCATGCAAAACAGACACAGAGTCAGGACTATCCAACAACACAGACGCCGAGTCAGGACTATCCAACAACACAGAGACTGAGTCAGGACTATCCAACAACACACAGACACAGAGTCAGGACTATTCAACAGCACAGACACAGAGTCAGGACTATTCAACAGCACAGAGACTGAATCAGGACTATCCAACAACACAGACACCGAGTCAGGACTATTCAACAGCACAGAGACTGAGTCAGGACTATCCAACAACACAGACACTGAGTCAGGACTATCCAACACAGACACCGAGTCAGGACTATCCAACAACACACAGACCGAGTCAGGACTATACAACAACACAGACACCGAGTCAGGACTATCCAACAACACACAGACTGAGTGAGGACTATTCAACAATACAGAGAATGAGTCAGGACTATTCAACAGCACATAGATTGAGTCAGGACTATTCAACAGCACATAGATTGAGTCAGGACTATTCAACAGCATGTAGACTGAGTCAGGACTATTCAACAGCAGGTAGACTGAGTCAGGACTATTCAACAATACAGAGACTGAGTCAGGACTATTCAACAATACAGAGACTGAGTCAGGACTATTCTACAATACAGAGACTGAGTCAGGACTATTCTACAATACAGAGACTGAGTCAGGACTATTCTACAATACAGAGAATGAGTCAGGACTATTCTACAATACAGAGACTGAGTCAGGACTATTCAACAGCGCAGAGACTGAGTCAGGACTATTCACAATACAGAGAATGAGTCAGGACTATTCAACAGCACGTAGACTGGGTCAGGACTATTCAACAGCACGTAGACTGAGTCAGGACTATTCAACAGCAGGTAGACTGAGTCAGGACTATTCAACAATACAGAGACTGAGTCAGGACTATTCAACAATACAGAGACTGAGTCAGGACTATTCAACAATACAGAGACTGAGTAAAGACTATTCAACAATACAGAGAATGAGTCAGGACTATTCAACAGCACGTAGACTGAGTCAGGACTATTCAACAGCACGTAGACTGAGTCAGGACTATTCAACAGCAGGTAGACTGAGTCAGGACTATTCAACAATACAGAGACTGAGTCAGGACTATTCAACAATACAGAGAGTGAGTCAGGACTATTCAACAATACAGAGAATGAGTCAGGACTATTCTACAATACAGAGACTGAGTCAGGACTATTCAACAGCGCAGAGACTGAGTCAGGACTATTCACAATACAGAGAAAGGTCCCAAATGACACACTATTCCCTACATAGTGCACTACATCTGACAAGAGCCAGGGCTATAGACGGTGCACTGTACAGGGAACAGGGTGTCAATTGGGATGAAACCAGGCCTTCCTCAGTAGAAAATGAAGGGATGGAGAGATGAAGAGATGAGGGATGGAGAGATGGAGGAATGGAGGGATGGAGATATGGAGGGATGGAGGAATGGAGAGATGGAGGGACGGAGATATGGAGAGATGGAGGGATGGAGGGAAGGAGATATGGAGGGAAGGAGATATGGAGGGATGAAGATATGGAGAGATGGAGGGATGGAGGGATGGAGGGATGGAGATATGGAGGGATGGAGGGATGGAGGGACGAA
Source organism: Coregonus lavaretus (assembly GCF_964263955.1). Taxonomy (NCBI): domain Eukaryota; kingdom Metazoa; phylum Chordata; class Actinopteri; order Salmoniformes; family Salmonidae; genus Coregonus; species Coregonus lavaretus. The sequence goes on from NC_140013.1 coordinate 41,311,085, forward strand.
GATATGGAGAGATGGAGGGATGGAGGGAAGGAGATATGGAGGGAAGGAGATATGGAGGGATGAAGATATGGAGAGATGGAGGGATGGAGGGATGGAGGGATGGAGATATGGAGGGATGGAGGGATGGAGGGACGAAGATATGGAGAGATGGAGGGATGGAGATATGGAGGGATGGAGGGATGGAGGGACGAAGATATGGAGAGATGGAGGGATGGAGATATGGAGGGATGGAGGGACGAAGATATGGAGAGATGGAGGGATGGAGGGATGGAGAGATGGAGAGATGGAGGGATGGAGGAATGGAGAGATGGAGGGATGGAGGGACGAAGATATGGAGAGATGGAGGGATGGAGGGACGAAGATATGGAGAGATGGAGGGATGGAGGGAAGAAAGAAGGGATGGTAGATGGCAGTCTGAGGAGAGCTTTGACATTGTCACAAATCAACAATAGCTTCCAGGCCTCCTGTGCTCCAGAGTGTGTGTGTGTGTATAATTTACAGCATATGCATGCATGTGCTGTAAATTTTTCTTAGAAAATAGCTGACTCTCTGTTTCATCCATCTGCCACAAAGAAAATGGTGCAGGCTGTTCAATGTGCACTTTTCATTGTCAGTCCATCAAGGAAAACCATTCCACTTCCATCAAAGCTGCGCCCTCCTCCACCATCCCTCATCCACTACTCACCTCATCCCTTTCTCCCCTCATCCCTCTATCACCTCATCCCTTTCTCCCCTCATCCCTCCTAATCCCTCATCCCTCTATCACCTCATCCCTTTCTCCCCTCATCCCTCCTAATCCCTCATCCCTCTATCACCTCATCCCTTTCTCCCCTCATCCCTCCTAATCCCTCATCCCCTCATCCCTCTATCCCCTCATCCCTTTCTCCCCTCATCCCTCCTAATCCCTCATCCCTCCTAATCCCTCATCCCTCTATCACCTCATCCCTTTCTCCCCTCATCCCTCCTAATCCCTCATCCCTCCTAATCCCTCATCCCTCTATCACCTCATCCCTTTCTCCCCTCATCCCTCCTAATCCCTCATCCCTCTATCACCTCATCCCTTTCTCCCCTCATCCCTCCTAATCCCTCATCCCTCCTAATCCCTCAATCACCTCATCCCTTTCTCCCCTCATCCCTCCTAATCCCTCATCCCTCCTAATCCCTCATCCCTTTCTCCCCTCATCCCTCTATCACCTCATCCCTTTCTCCCCTCCCTCCCTCCCTCCCTCCCTCCCCCCCCTCATACCTCCCTCTCTCCCTCTCCTCATCCCTCCCTCCCTCCCTCCCTCCCCCCCTCATACCTCCCTCTCTCCCTCCCTCATCCCTCCCTCCCCTCCCTCTCTCTCTCCCCCTCTCCTCATCCCTCCCTCTCTCTCCCTCCCTCTCCTCATCCCTCCCTCTCTCCCTCCCCTCTCTCTCCCTCCCCTCATCCCCCCCTCTCTCCCTCCCCTCATCCCCCCCTCTCTCCCTCCCCCTGTCGTTCTTTTCCAGCCCCCCCGATTTAATAGTAAGTGTGTGTGTGTGTGTGTGTGTGTGTGTGTGTGTGTGTGTGTGTGTGTGTGTGTGTGTGTGTGTGTGTGTGTGTGTGTGTGTGTGTGTGTCAGTCTACAGTTATCTTGGGAGTGCCTGCGAGACAAAATCAAGAAAAGTGTTGAGAAATCCATGAATCAGAAGGGAAAGGAAGGTCATTTAATCTTAAACTATGTTATTGGAAGGTCATTTAATCCTAGACGATGTTATTGGCAAATATGGTAAATGGTTCTATAATAGTTATTAATGATAGGTTAACTGACAGGCCTGTCTTTCACATCTCTTGATCTAGGTGAGGGAGGAATGTGTGTGCGTGCGTGCGTGTGTGTGGACTGACTGAGTACCATGTCTTTCCTCCTGCGGTGCTAACGCTGCCGGCTCAGTCACAACATTCCATCTAGAAAGAGAGGGTGTGAGTTCCAACTGGCACACTACTCCCTATGTAGTGCACTACTTGTCCCTAAATAGGAAATAGGGTGCCATTTGGGACGCAGTAAGGGAGTCAGAGAGAGAGAGAGAGAGCAATCTGTGAAAATAAGAAATATAATGTGATCAAAAGAGTAATAATGATACTACCACTGGCTATCATCCATTATTGGTTCTATTAACCAGTCAGTCAATGATACTACCACTGGCTATCATCCATTATTGGTTCTATTAACCAGTCAGTCAATGATACTACCACTGGCTATCCTCCATTATTGGTTCTATTAACCAGTCAGTCAATGATACTACCACTGGCTATCCTCCATTATTGGTTCTATTAACCAGTCAGTCAATGATACTACCACTGGCTATCCTCCATTATTGGTTCTATTAACCAGTCAGTCAATGATACTACCACTGGCTATCATCCATTATTGGTTCTATTAACCAGTCAGTCAATGATACTACCACTGGCTATCCTCCATTATTGGTTCTATTAACCAGTCAGTCAATGATACTACCACTGGCTATCATCCATTATTGGTTCTATTAACCAGTCAGTCAATGATACTACCACTGGCTATCCTCCATTATTGGTTCTATTAACCAGTCAGTCAATGATACTACCACTGGCTATCCTCCATTATTGGTTCTATTAACCAGTCAGTCAATGATACTACCACTGGCTATCCTCCATTATTGGTTCTATTAACCAGTCAGTCAATGATACTACCACTGGCTATCCTCCATTATTGGTTCTATTAACCAGTCAGTCAATGATACTACCACTGGCTATCCTCCATTATTGGTTCTATTAACCAGTCAGTCAATGATACTACCACTGGCTATCATCCATTATTGGTTCTATTAACCAGTCAGTCAATGATACTACCACTGGCTATCATCCATTATTGGTTCTATTAACCAGTCAGTCAATGATACTACCACTGGCTATCATCCATTATTGGTTCTATTAACCAGTCAGTCAATGATACTACCACTGGCTATCATCCATTATTGGTTCTATTAACCAGTCAGTCAATGATACTACCACTGGCTATCATCCATTATTGGTTCTATTAACCAGTCAGTCAATGATACTACCACTGGCTATCCTCCATTATTGGTTCTATTAACCAGTCAGTCAATGATACTACCACTGGCTATCATCCATTATTGGTTCTATTAACCAGTCAGTCAATGATACTACCACTGGCTATCCTCCATTATTGGTTCTATTAACCAGTCAGTCACTCTCCTTTCTGTCCCCGCCAGGGAGAGAGAGAGAGAGAAAGAAAGAGTGAAAGAGAGAGAGAGAAAGAGAGAGTGAGAGTGAGAGTGAGAGTGAGAGTGAGAGTGAGAGAGAGAGGAATTAGAACATAACTAACTCGGACCACCTCTGTGGAAATGACAGCCCCCCGCTGCCACCAGCCTGTGGCCCCTATGTGTGTGTGTGTGTGTGTGTGTGTGTGTGTGTGTGTGTGTGTGTGTGTGTGTGTGTGTGCCACCTGCCTGTAACCCTCCAAACCCCCTCCACCCAGCCAGCCTTCCCCACTGGGCTGCTCTCATTACATGTGGCCCACCTGGGGACAACTAGACCTATTCTGGACCCCCCCATCAACACGCTTCACACTTTGTAAGATTCTAGACAGACAGATAGCTAGCTGAAGAAATGGACTGGTAGGAGGCCGGCGCCATGCTGTGGCCCAAACTGATCCCTATTACCTAAATAGTGCATATTCCCTACGGGCCCAGGTCAAAAGTAGTGTGCTATATAGGGAATAGGAGGCCATTTGGGATGCAGACCATGATGGTCTAGGGAACAGGCACTACAGACTAAATGACTAGAATTAGAGGTGTATTAGAGGGGAGAGTAGGGCAGGGTGGGGTGGGAATCAAAAGCAACTGCTACCTAAGATGCTCTGTGGTAGTGCTACTGTGCTGGAGACTGGCAAATACGATGCTATTTCTCTGGAAACACATTGACAACAGACTTTCAGCATGCTTATAGAGAAGGGCACTCAACACGTACTGCACTGACACAAATGACTGATGATTGGTTTAAAGAAAATGATAATAAGAAGATTGTGGGATCTGTACTGTTAGATTTCAGTTCAGCCTTCAATATTATTGACCATAACCTGTAGTTGAGAACACTTACGTTTTATGGCTTTTTCAACGTCTGCCATATCGTGGATTCAGAGCTATTTATCTAATCGAACTCAGAGGGTTTTCTTTAATGGAAGCTTCTCTCTAATGTCAAACATGCAGGGTGTGGTGTACTGCAGGGCAGCTCTCTAGTCAATGACCTGCCACTGGCAGTAAACAAAGCCAGTGCGTCCGTGTATGCTGATGATTCAACCATATACGTGTCAACAACCACAGATAATGAAGTCACTGAAACCCTTAAAGGAGTTGCAGTCAGTTTTGGAACAGGTTCCCAGTAAAAAATAAATAAAAAATCTCTAAAACTAAGAGCATTGCATTTGGTACAAATCATTCCCTAAGTTCTAGACCTCAGCTGAATATGGTAATGAATGGTGTGGCTGTTGAACAAGTTGAGGAGACTAAAATTACCTGGTGTTACCTTAGATTGTAAACTGTCATGATCAAAACGTATACTGTAGATTCAATGGTTGTAAAGATTGGGAGAGGTCTGTCCATAATAAAAAGAGATGCTCTGCTTTTTTGACATCCCACTCCTAAAAGCAGAAAGACCTAGTTAAGCTGCAGCTGGCCCAAAAACAGAGCGGCACGTCTCGCTCTTCATTGTACCATCTCATATTGCTCAAATGAACAGGAAACCTGTTTATTTTTATTTTTTTATTAATGATGAAGCAACACCTCTCCCCTACTAGATATTGTGTGTGTACGTATTGATATTTGAAATGTATGTAGTTCTGTCCTTGAGCTGTTCTTGTCTATTAATGTTCTGTATTATGTCATGTTTCATGTTTTGTGTGGACCCCAGGAAGAGTAGCTGCTGCTTTCGCAACAGCTAATGGGGATCCTAATCAAATACCAAAACACCAATTGGAAGCGTATTAGAGGAGGAAGCAGGGAGGCAGCAGGCAGGGGTGGGGGGGAGAGGAATACAAACTATAACTGCTGTTCTTATACTACAATATTATATAGTATCATGTAAGTTAAGCTGATCTTATACTACAATATTATATAGTATCATGTAAGTTAAGCTGTTCTTATACTACAATATTATATAGTATCATGTAAGTTAAGCTGATCTTATACTACAATATTATATAGTATCATGTAAGTTAAGCTGATCTTATACTACAATATTATATAGTATCATGTAAGTTAAGCTGATCTTATACTACAATATTATATAGTATCATGTAAGTTAAGCTGATCTTATACTACAATATTATATAGTATCATGTAAGTTAAGCTGATCTTATACTACAATATTATATAGTATCATGTAAATTAAGCTGATCTTATACTACAATATTATATAGTATCATGTAAGTTAAGCTGATCATATACTACAATATTATATAGTATAATGTACAGTGAGGGAAAAAAGTATTTGATCCCCTGCTGATTTTGTATGTTTGCCCACTGACAAAGAAATGATCAGTCTATAATTTAATGGTAGGTTTATTTGAACAGTGAAAAACAGAATTACAACAAAAAAATCCAGAAAAACACATGTAAAAAATGTTATGAATTGATTTGCATTTTAATGAGGGAAATAAGTATTTGACCCCCTCTCAAATCAGGAAGATTTCTGTCTCCCAGGTGTCTTTTATACAGGTAACGAGCTGAGATTAGGAGCACACTCTTAAAGGGAGTGCTCCTAATCTCAGCTTGTTACCTGTATAAAAAGACACCTGTCCACAGAAGCAATCAATCAATCAGATTCCAAACTCTCCACCATGGCCAAGACCAAAGAGCTCTCCAACGATGTCAGGGACAAGATTGTAGACCTACACAAGGCTGGAATGGGCTACAAGACCATCGCCAAGCAGCTTGGTGAGAAGGTGACAACAGTTGGTACGATTATTCGCAAATGGAAGAAACACAAAAGACCTGTCAATCTCCCTCGGCCTGGGGCTCCATGCAAGATCTCAACTCGTGGAGTTGCAATGATCATGAGAACGGTGAGGAATCAGCCCAGAACTACACGGGAGGATCTTGACAATGATCTCAAGGCAGCTGGGACCATAGTCACCAAGCAAACAATTGGTAACACACTATGCCGTGAAGGACTGAAATCCTGCAGCGCCCGCAAGGTCCCCCTGCTCAAGAAAGCACATATACATGCTCGTCTGAAGTTTGCCAATGAACATCTGAATGATTCAGAGGAGAACTGGGTGAAAGTGTTGTGGTCAGATGAGACCAAAATGGAGCTCTTTGGCATCAACTCAACTCGCCGTGTTTGGAGGAGGAGGAATGCTGCCTATGACCCCAAGAACACCATCCCCACCGTCAAACATGGAGGTGGAAACATTATGCTTTGGGGGTGTTTTTCTGCTAAGGGGACATGACATCTTCACCGCATCAAAGGGACGATGGACGGGGCCATGTACCGTCAAATCTTGGGTGAGAACCTCCTTCCCTCAGCCAGGGCATTGAAAATTGGTTGTGGATGGGTATTCCAGCATGACAATGACCCAAAACACACGGCCAAGGCAACAAAGGAGTGGCTCAAGAAGAAGCACATTAAGTTCCTGGAGTGGCCTAGCCAGTCTCCAGACCTTAATCCCATAGAAAATCTGTGGAGGGAGCTGAAGGTTCGAGTTGCCAAACGTCAGGCTCGAAACCTTAATGACTTGGAGAAGATCTGCAAAGAGGAGTGGGACAAAATCCCTCCTGAGATGTGTGCAAACCTGGTGGCCAACTACAAGAAACATCTGACCTCTGTGATTGCCAACAAGGGTTTTGCCACCAAGTACTAAGTCATGTTTTGCAGAAGGGTCAAATACTTATTTCCCTCATTAAAATGCAAATCAATTCATAACATTTTTGACATGCATTTTTCTGGATTTTGTTGTTGTTATTCTGTCTCTCACTGTTCAAATAAACCTTCCATTAAAATTATAGACTGATCATGTCTTTGTCAGTGGGCAAACGTACAAAATCAGCAGGGGATCTAATACTTTTTTCCCCTCACTGTAAGTGAAGCTGCCCTGGTACTACAATATTATATAGTATCATGTAAGTTAAGCTGCCCTGGTATTACAGTACAATATTATATAGTATCATGTAAGTTAAGCTGCCCTGGTATTACAGTACAATATTATATAGTATCATGTAAGTTAAGCTGATCTTATACTACAATATTATATAGTATCATGTAAGTTAAGTTGCCCTGGTATTACAGTATAATATTGTATAGTATCATGTAAGTTAAGCTGCCCTAGTACTACAATATTATATAGTATCATGTAAATTAAGCTGCCCTAGTACTACAATATTATATAGTATCATGTAAATTAAGCTGCCCTAGTACTACAATATTATATAGCATCATGTAAATTAAGCTGCCCTGGTACTAGAATGGTGAAGTTGGAGGAGCAGACTTATTTTACACTGTGTGTGGAGTACGGCAGCATCAAGTGGGCTGTTTTGGAAAACCTTTGCAGAAACACTCTACAAGGACAGACTGTGACAGCAATTAACAGAGAGACACACTGATTTAGCTTTTAGGAAAACAAGACATGAACACAATGAACTAAGAGCTTGCTTGCAGTTGGCATATTGTTCCCCAGAAGCAGAGCGTGCAACAGAATGGTGCACAGGGCAACTGCATTACATGAAACAAACTATTGGAGTGGGGCCTTTGGTGTACGCGCACACGCACGCGCACACGCACGCACACACACGGGCATGCACGCACGCGCAGACAGATTGGAGCAGGGCCCTTGGTTCCAGGAAGGAGTAGCTGTGGAACTAATTTAGATGAGGAAACCCAGAGCCAGGCAGAACCAAGAGCCAAGCAGCTTAGAGGGATGAGGGAGGAGGGTTGAGGGAGGCAGGGAGGGGGGGTGAGTGAGTGAGTGAAGGAGGTATAATTGGTGAGGGTGGGAGGAAGGAATGAGAGAGGAGGGGGGCAGAGAGAGAGAGAGAGAGAGAGAGAGAGAGAGAGAGGAGGGGGGCAGAGAGAGAGAGAGAGAGAGAGAGAGAGAGAGAGAGAGAGAGGGGGGGGCAGAGAGAGAGAGAGAGAGAGAGATAGAGAGAGGGGGGGGGCAGAGAGAGAGAGAGAGAGAGAGAGAGAGTGAGAGAGAGAGAGAGAGAGAGAGGGGGGGGCAGAGAGAGAGAGAGAGAGGGGGGGGGGGGGCAGAGAGAGAGAGAGAGAGGAGGGGGGCAGAGAGAGAGAGAGAGGTAGGCAGACCTGGCTCTCAAGAGAAGACAGGCTATGTGCACACTGCCCACAAAATGAGGTGGAAACTGAGCTGCACTTCCTAACCTCCTGCCAAATGTATGACCATATTAGAGACACATATTTCCCCCAGATTACAGCGATCCACAAAAAATTTGAAAACAAACCTAATTTTGATAAACTCCCTTATCTACTGGGTGAAAAACCACAGTGTGCCATCACAGCTGCAAGATTTGTGACCTGTTGCCACAAGAAAAGGGCAACCAGTGAAGAACAAACACCATTGTAAATACAACCCATATTTATGTTTATTTATTTTCCCATTTGTACTTTAACTATTTGCACATTGTTACAACACTGTATATATACATAATATGACATTTGAAATGTCTTTATTCTTTTGAAACTTCTGAGTGTAATGTTTACTGTTAATATTTATTGTTTATTTCACTTTTGTTTACTATCTACTTCACTTGCTTTGGCAATGTTAACACACGTTTCCCATGCCAATAAAGCCCTTAAATTGAATTGAAATTGAATTGAGAGGAGGGGGGCAGAGAGAGAGAGGAGGGGGGCAGAGAGAGAGAGAGAGAGCGAGAGAGAGAGGAGGGGGCAGAGAGAGAGAGAAAGAGAGAAGGGGGCAGAGAGAGAGAGGAGGGGGGCAGAGAGAGAGAGAGAGAGAGAGAGAGAGAGAGAGAGAGAGAGAGAGAGAGAGACAGAGAGACAGACAGACAGACAGAGAGAGAGAGAGAGAGAGAGAGAGAGAGGAGGGGGGCAGAGAGAGAGAGGAGGGGGGCAGAGAGAGAGAGAGGAGGGAGGCAGAGAGAGAGAAGGGGGGCAGAGAGAGAGAGAGAGAGAGAGAGAGAGAGAGAGAAGGGGGGCAGAGAGAGAGAGAGGGGAGGGGGGCAGAGAGAGAGAGAGAGAGAGAGGAGGGGGCAGAGAGAGAGAGAGGAGGGGGGCAGAGAGAGAGAGAGAGGAGGGGGGCAGAGAGAGAGAGAGGAGGGGGGCAGAGAGAGAGAGGAGGGGGGCAGAGAGAGAGAAGGGGGGCAGAGAGAGAGAGAGAGAGAGAGGGGGGGGCAGAGAGAGAGAGAGAGAGAGGAGGGGGCAGAGAGAGAGAGAGGAGGGGGCAGAGAGAGAGAGGAGGGGGGCAGAGAGAGAGAGAGAGAGGAGGGGGGCAGAGAGAGAGAGAGAGGAGGGGGGCAGAGAGAGAGAGAGAGGAGGGGGGCAGAGAGAGAGAGAGAGGAGGGGGGCAGAGAGAGAGAGAGAGGAGGGGGGCAGAGAGAGAGAGAGAGGAGGGGGGCAGAGAGAGAGAGAGAGAGAGAGAGAGAGAGAGAGAGAGAGAGAGCAGTATAATACTAGGAGAGATAAGATCTTCAGGAGAGAGAGATGAGAAGGATGGAGAAACAGTGGTGATTTTCTCAGAGATATCTCCACATTCCACTTCTGTATTCTACCACACAGCGTTTTATTCCTTAGCTTCAACCCACTGTGTGTAGGAGTCTACCAGACAGGCTTAAAATGCAATATGCAGTTACTACATACATTTTTGGACTTGTATGTACAGTGAGGGAAAAAAGTATTTGATCCCCTGCTGATTTTGTATGTTTGCCCACTGACAAAGAAATGATCAGTCTAGAATTTTAATGGTAGGATTATTTGAACAGTGAGAGACAGATTAACAACAACAAAAATCCAGAAAAACGTATGTCAAACATTATATAAAATTGATTTTGCATTTTATTGAGGGAAATACGTATTTGACCCCTCTGCAAAACATCACTTACTACTTGGTGGCAAAACCCTTGTTGGCAATCACAGAGGTCAGACGTTTCTTGTAGTTGGCCACCAGGTTTGCACACATCTCAGGAGGGATTTTGTCCCACTCCTCTTTGCAGATCTTCTCCTCGAATCTTCAGCTCCCTCCACAGATTTGCTATGGGATTAAGGTCTGGAGACTGGCTAGGCCACTCCAGGACCTTAATGTGCTTCTTCTTGAGCCACTCCTTTGTTGCCTTGGCCGTGTGTTTTGGGTCATTGTCATGCTGGAATACCCATCCACAACCCATTTTCAATGCCCTGGCTGAGGGAAGGAGGTTCTCACCCAAGATTTGACGGTACATGGCCCCGTCCATCGTCCCTTTGATTCGGTGAAGTTGTCCTGTCCCCTTAGCAGGAAAACACCCCCAAAGCATAATGTTTCCACCTCCATGTTTGACAGTGGGGATGGTGTTATTGGAGTCATAGGCAGCATTCCTCCTCCTCCAAACACGGTGAGTTGAGTTGATGCCAAAGAGCTCGAATTTGGTCTCATCTGAACACAACACTTTCACCCAGTTCTCCTCTGAATCATTCAGATGTTCATTGGCAAACTTCAGACGGGCATGTACAGTGGGGAGAACAAGTATTTGATACACTGCCGACTTTGCAGGTTTTCCTACTTACAAAGCATGTAGAGGTCTGGTACTACAGTATTATGCTTCTTACAGAGCCACTCCTTAGTTGCCCTGGCTGTGTGTTTCGGGTCGTTGTCATGCTGGAAGACCCAGCCACGACCCATCTTCAATGCTCTCACTGAGGGAAGGAGGTTGTTGGCCAAGATCTCACGATACATGGCCCCATCCATCCTCCCCTCAATACAGTGCAGTCGTCCTGTCCCCTTTGCAGAAAAGCATCCCCAAAGAATGATGTTTCCACCTCCATGCTTCACGGTTGGGATGGTGTTCTTGGGGTTGTACTCATCCTTCTTCTTCCTCCAAACACGGCGAGTGGAGTTTAGACCAAAAAGCTCTATTTTTGTCTCATCAGACCACATGACCTTCTCCCATTCCTCCTCTGGATCATCCAGATGGTCATTGGCAAACTTCAGACGGGCCTGGACATGCGCTGGCTTGAGCAGGGGGACCTTGCGTGCACTGCAGGATTTTAATCCATGACAGCGTAGTGTGTTACTAATGGTTTTCTTTGAGACTGTGGTCCCAGCTCTCTTCAGGTCATTGACCAGGTCCTGCCGTGTAGTTCTGGGCTGATCCCTCACCTTCCTCATGATCATTGATGCCCCACGAGGTGAGATCTTACATGGAGCCCCAGACCGAGGGTGATTGACCGTCATCTTGAACTTCTTCCATTTTCTAATAATTGCGCCAACAGTTGTTGCCTTCTCACCAAGCTGCTTGCCTATTGTCCTGTAGCCCATTCCAGCCTTGTGCAGGTCTACAATTTTATCCCTGATGTCCTTACACAGCTCTCTGGTCTTGGCCATTGTGGAGAGGTTGGAGTCTGTTTGATTGAGTGTGTGGACAGGTGTCTTTTATACAGGTAACGAGTTCAAACAGGTGCAGTTAATACAGGTATTGAGTGGAGAACAGGAGGGCTTCTTAAAGAAAAACTAACAGGTCTGTGAGAGCCGGAATTCTTACTGGTTGGTAGGTGATCAAATACTTATGTCATGCAATAAAATGCAAATTAATTACTTAAAAATCATACAATTTGATTTTCTGGATTTTTGTTTTAGATTCCGTCTCTCACAGTTGAAGTGTACCTATGATAAAAATTACAGACCTCTACATGCTTTGTAAGTAGGAAAACCTGCAAAATCGGCAGTGTATCAAATACTTGTTCTCCCCACTGTATATGTGCTTTCTTGAGCAGGGGAACCTTGCGGGCGCTGCAGGATTTCAGTCCTTCACGGCGTAGTGTGTTACCAATTGTTTTCTTGGTGACTATGGTTCCAGCTGCCTTGAGATCATTGACAAGATCCTCCCGTGTAGTTCTGGGCTGATTCCTCACCATTCACATGATCATTGCAACTCCACAAGGTGAGATCTTGCATGGAGCCCCAGGCCGAGGGAGATTTATAGTTCTATTGTGTTTCTTCCATTTGCGAATAATCGCACCAACTGTTGTCACCTTCTCACCAAGCTGCTTGGCGATGGTCTTGTAGCACATTCCAGCCTTGTGTAGGTCTACAATCTTGTCCCTGACATCCTTGGAGAGCTCTTTGGTCTTGGCCAATCTGATTGATTGATTGCTCCCTTTAAGAGTGTGCTCCTAATCTCAGCTCATTACCTGTATAAAAGACACCTGGGAGCCAGAAATATTTCTGATTGAGAGGGGGTCAAATACTAATTTCACTCATTAAAATGCAAATCAATTTATAACATTTTTGACATGCGTTTTTCTGGATTTTTTGTTGTTATTCTGTCTTTCACTGTTCAAATAAACCTATCATCAAACTTATAGACTGATCATTTCTTTGTCAGTGGGCAAGCTTACAAAATCAGCAGGGGATCAAATACTTTTTTCCCCTCACTATACAGTTGAAGTCGGAAGTTTACATACACATTAGCCAAATACATTTAAACTCAGTTTTTCACAATTCCTGACATTTAACCCTAGTAAAGATTCCCTGTCTTAGGTCAGTTAGGATCACCACTTTATTTTAAGAATGTGAAATGTCAGAATAATAGTCGAGAGAATTATTTATTTCAGCTTTTATTTATTTCATCACATTCCCAGTGGGTCAGAAGTTTACATGCACTCAATTAGTATTTGGTAGCATTGTCTTTAAATTGTTTAACTTGGGTCAATGTCACGGTTTCGGCCGAGGCTGCTCCTCCTCCTGGTTCGGGCAGGCTTCGGCGGTCGTCGTCTCCGGAGTACTAGCTGCCACCGATCTATGTTTCATGTTTGTTTGGTTTGGTCTTGATGTTGTACACCTGTGTCTAGTTAGTCCTCGTTAGTGTTCTATTTAGTTCTCGTTGTGTGTGTCTGTGTTTGTGTGTTATTGTTTCGCTGTCGTGTTTTGTGCGCTACTGTTTGCCTTGTGCATTTCGTATTTTCCTCCTCTGTGTTAGGAGGTTATTTACGCACTGTTTTGTGCGCCTTTTGGTTTTCGCCTGTGTGCGGACTTTCACGCCTCCGGGCGTTTGACTCGTGAATTTGAGTGTGCTGTTCACTAAAGTCTATTGGACTTATCTTTCTGCGTCCTGCATCTGATTCCTGCACCACACTCACCTACAGCACCCACTGACAGTCAAACATGTCAGGTAGCCTTCCATAAGCTTCCCACAATAAGTTGGGTGAATTTTGGCCCATTCCTCCTGACAGAGCTGGTGTAACTGAGTCAGGTTTGTAGGCCTCCTTGCTCGCACATGCTTTTTCAGTTCTGCCCACACATTTTCTATAGGATTGAGGTCAGGGCTTTGTGATGGCCACTCCAATACCTTGACTTGGTCTAAAGCCATTTTGCCACAACTTTGGAAGTATGCTTGGGGTCATTGTCCATTTGGAAGATCCATTTGCGACCAAGCTTTAACTTCCTGACTGATGTCGTGAGATGTTGCTTCAATATATCCACATAATTTTCCTTCCTCATGATGCCAACTATTTTGTGAAGTACACCAGTCCCTCCTGCAGCAAAGCACCCCCAGAGCATGATGCTGCCACCCCCATGCTTCACAGTTGGGATGGTGTTCTTCGGCTTGCAAGCACCCCCTTTTTCCTCCAAACATAACGATGGTCATTATGGCCAAACAGTTCTATTTTTGTTTTATCAGACCAGAGGACATTTCTCCAAAAAGGACGATCTTCGTCCCCATGTGCAGTTGCAAACCGTAGTCTGGCTTTTTATGCCGGTTTTGGAGCAGTGGCTTCTTCCTTGCTGAGCGGCCTTTCAGGTTATGTCGATATAGGACTAGTTTTACTGTGGATATAGATACTTTTGTACCCGTTTCCTCCAGCATCTTCACAAGGTCCTTTGCTGTTGTTCTGGGATTGATTTGCACTTTTCGCACCAAAGTACGTTCATCTCTAGGAGACAGAATGCGTCTCCTTCCTGAGCGGTATGACGGCTGCGTGGTCCCATGGTGTTTATACTTGCGTACTATTGTTTGTACAGATGAACGTGGTACCTTCAGGCGTTTGGAAATTGCTCCCAAGGATGAACCAGACTTGTGGAGGTCTACAATTTTTGTTTTGAGGTCTTGGCTGATTTCTTTTGATTTTCCCATGATGTCAAGCAAAGAGGCACTGAGTTTGAAGGTAGGCCTTGAAATACATCCACAGGTACACCTCCAATTGACTCAAATGATGTCAATTAGCCTATCGGAAGCTTCTAAAGCCATGACCAGGGGCGGTGTGTTCAATAGGGCGATATGGGCGACGCACTGCCAAACGGGAAAAGGAAGGGATTTTTTTTCTAATCAATTATATCACGGCAACAGTAGTTATCAGTGTTGTAATCTAGACGTCTGATCTGCCACAGTGCCACACTGCCACTAAATGTCCAATCAGGCTAAAGTCGTGCTTCAAATGCCCCCCCCCCCCCCTTTTGGGGCGATTTCAGTCAGGTTGAAAATCGCCCAGAAGTCTGTCATAGACTCCCATGTAAAATCTATTTTTTTCAAATTTCAGAGCTTTCAATACAATCTCTATGGGTTTCTGAGGGCTTGCACTTACGCGCTTTCGTCATACGTAACGTAACCATGAACGTAACTAAGAAAAGAGCGGGTAGCAGCATCAATCAATTCACGTACTACTATCAAGATGGCTATAGCGTTCAGTGCAACTCGATTGTCTCTTTGAAAGAAGTTCACATCAAAGAGACAACCACAAAGTGCAGGAGCGCTTTTTTGAGTTCCTTCCCATCTCGGAATCAACCTCAGTCTCAATCGCCAGTGTGCTTTTGGAGAGACTGAACGGTCTTTTTGCCGACGACGTGAAAGTCAAACTCATTGCGCAAGCTTACGATGGAGCCAGTGTGATGAGGCGAGAGAAGGCAAAAGGTGCGTGAGCATTTCAAGAAAGGCCATTACGTGCATTGCTATGCGCATCAGCTGAATTTGATCATGCAGCAAGCTAAAAAGTAACTAGTAAACTAGTCCTCAGCATGCCTGATTTCAATGAGAAAGTCATTGACCGCTTTGCTGCATTGAAAGAGAGAAGAGAACAGTTTCAGTACAAGTAATGTAGCCTCTCTCTCTCTTTGTCCCTCCCTGTCTGTCTCTTTAACACACACACGCCCAAATCAGTTCACAGTTGATGTTGTTTAAAATAGTTATTTTTCATTTTAAAAAAAGTAAACAATTTTTTTTACAAATCTATACAATAGGCCCTTTTCACGATGACGTCATCTAACTTCCGCCTTTCCGCGTAGCAGGTTAACTTCACTTCCGTTCGCCCGTAACCTGAGACTTCTCAACGAAAATACAACTGTTGACCACTAACTAGCAAGCTAGCTACTTGAAGAAATTCCAAAAGGTACGTTTAAGTTAAATTAGTAAAGTTAAGAGTAATAATGTTTACGTATATGCAATGGTTTGTAACTTGCTAACGTTATTGTTAATTCATAATTGTTCACTGCCTTAGTTACTTAAAAGTGGGCTAACGTTAGCTAACAACAACTTAGTACCAGATACCGATAACGTTAAAAGGTAGCGTTACATTGCTGCCTGGCTGTAATGTAACAAGTTTACTTAGCTAGCTATCTAACCCGTTGTTAGGCAGTTAGTTTATTCATGAATGTATAGTAACTCACCTATTCAAATACTGTTGTGCATGATAGCTAGATAAATATTGATTCCTGGTCAAAGCTGAATGTTAATTTAGCTGTTTCTTTTCTCCCGGTGTCTGTATCGCAACAGTATCCCATCCAACACCGAAGCATGGCACAATCTTCGAGAAGATGCTATTGCAGTGTACCATTTTGTTCAAACAACAAACAGAAATTCCCGTATCTGAGTTTTCACGATTTCCCTGTTGATGGAGAAATACGTGCCCGTTGGGTGAGGGCGATCAGGAGAGATGAGGGACCAAGTTTAACCCTAACCCTTATTAAATCTGCAACCGCAGCAAAACACAACAAAAAGAAAACTATCTTAACCTATCTTATCATAATGTTAGAGAACTGTTTATCTGAGAAACCTGAAGCCGATGAGCCTCCTCATTTTTCTTCATGGACCTGTAACATCGCCCTCTCACTGTCACCTCACCGTTAACTACACTTGAGACTGTTTCAATACAGTGATTGGGAGAAAGGGCGCAGCATTAGCCATTAATACATTACTGACTCTTATCTTACGGTCGATACAAACAGCAGTAATATTAAAAAGAGGCTGCAAAACAGAAACTCGTCAGCTCATAACCTTCGCTAGCATAGGGCTAATTTAAGCTAAATAAAGATAAACACGTACCTTCATAATCAAACAGGTAACCTTCAACGAAGAACTTGTAGCCTTTATCAAGCTTCGATCTTGAAGTAAGGGACCACTTGTCAGCAAGTCGTTCTACGTCGTTAAGTCGTATTGGTGGCAGATGTGAAAGGGACTGGGTGAACTCCATAATGATGTGCTACTAGCTAAGCGTTCCTAAGCGACACCGGATGTAAACATAACCTGCATCGCGGCAGAACGGAAGTTGTCTGACGTCACGTGAAAAGGGCCTATTGGCCAGAATATGGTTGTTCATATTTACAAAGCCATACAGATAGCTGTGTTTACCTTTTCTAGAAATTATTTTCAAATTCTGTTTTCAGGCAAAATGTCTATCACTGTTCATTTTCACAAATCTATACAAGAGGGCAGAATATGGAAGTCTATAAAAATGTCTTATTACCAATAACTTGCATCAATGTTTTCAGTAGCCTCTATCAAAAGCTCCTGCTTGCTCAGGTGCACATATTTCCAATTCAACCATGAGGCCTTTTTGAAGCAAGTAATGTGTATATCAGTATTGACTTATATGCTGCCCCTGTCTTCATGTTGTTGCTGGACATATCTTTTTTAAAATGTGTGTAGGTCACCTAAATCATCAGAAAATTGCCCCCCCTGAGAATTTTTTCAGGAGCCGCCACTGGCCATGACATCATTTTATGGAATTTTCCAAGCTGTTTAAAGGCACAGTCAACTTAGTGTATGTAAACTTCTGACCCACTGTAATTGTGATACAGTGAATTATAAGTGAAATAATCTGTCTGTAAACAACTGTTGGAAAAATTACTTTTGTCATGCACAAAGTAGATGTCCTAACCGACTATTATAGTTTGTTAACAAGAAATGTGTGGAGTGGTTGAAAAACAAGTTTTAATGACTCCAACCTAAGTGTATGTAAACTTCCGACTTCAACTGTAAATACACATACATACATACATACATACATACATACATACATACATACATACATACATACACAACATATCCTTCAAAAAAAAATATTTCCCTTTATTAGTTTCCAACCCCACCACCCCTTCCCTAATTGGAGTAAACTAGTGACCAGCCCATACATACTATATACATTTTATGGACACAGTCAATTTTACAATAATTCTATTTTGTTTGTTTTTACTCCCGAACTTCCAATACCCTCAAACTCTCCGATCATTTTCATGATGTCCATCCGGTTTGCTTCTATATGCCATATCTTTCTAACTGTGCTCTTTCACAAAAGCTCTCAACCTATAACCTATATACATATTATGGACACAGTATGCTCACATTATTAGTTATCTTTGTATACATCTGGCCCTTCATTGGACACCGTGTTAACAAACCTCCAAACGAGCTTCAATGCCATACAACACTCCTTCAGTAGCCTCCAACTGCTCTTAAACACTAGTAAAACTAAATGCATGCTTTTCAATCGAACGCTGCTGGCACCCGCCCACCCGACTAGAATCACCACTCTCGACGGGTCTGACCTAGAGTATGTGGACAACTACAAATACCTAGGTGTCTGGTTAGACTGTAAACTCTCCTTCTAGACTCACATAAAGAATCTCCAATCCAAAGTTAAATCTACAATCGGCTTCCTATTTCGCAACAAAGCCTCCTTCACTCATGCTGCCAAACATGCCCTCGTAAAACTGACTATCCTACCGATCCTTGACTTCGGCGATGTCATTTACAAAATAGCCTCCAACACTCTACTCAGCAAATTGGATGTAGTCTATCACAGTGCCATCCGTTTTGTCTCCAAAGCCCCATACACTACCCACCACTGTGACCTGTACGCTCTTGTTGGCTGGTCCTCACTACATGTTCGTCGTCAAACCCACTGGCTCCAGGCCATCTATAAATCACTGCTAGGCAAATCCCCGCCTTATCTTAGCTCATTGGTCACCATAGCAGCACCCACCCGTAGTCTGCGCTCCAGCAGGTATATCTCACTGGTCATTCCCAAAGCCAACACCTCCTTTGGCCGCCATTCCTTCCAGTTCTCTGCTGCCAATGACTGGAACGAATTGCAAAAATCTCTGAAGCTGGAGACTCTTATCTCCCTCACTAACTTTAAGCATCAGTTGTCAGAGCACCTTACCGATCACTGCACCTGTACACAGCCCATCTGAAATTAGCCCACCCAACTACCTCATCCCTATATTGTTATTTATTTTGCTCTTTTGCACCCCAGTATCTCTATTTGCACATAATCTCTTGCACATCTAGCATTCCAGTGTTAATACTATTGTAATTATTTTGCACTATAGCCTATTTATTGCCTTACCTCCATAACTTGCTACATTTGCACACACTGTATATATATTTTCTGTTGTATTTTTGACTTTATGTTTTTTTACCCCATATGTAACTCTGTGTTGTTTTTATCGCACTGCTTTGCTTTATCTTGGCCAGGTCGCAGTTGTAAATGAGAACCTGTTCTCAACTGGCTTACCTGGTTAAATAAAGGTGAAATAAATAAAATAAAAAATCTTGTTGTTATTAGCTGTTGTTAGTTGTTATTAGTCCCATCCTTCAGCTCCATTCAACACCTCCCATCTATCTCTTAACACCATCCATATTGGATTTCTATTTGCCATATATTTTTCAACTGTACTGTGATGTTTCACAAAATTTTCTGAACCCTTCTATTCTCATTGTTTCTACAGATTGTAAATTTAAAATAAACATTTTTGCTAAAAGTATTATTATATTATTGATCGTTTGACTATGACTTTTCAGATCACCCAGTAGTGCTATATACAGGGTTAGTGCCAGGTAAATATTGCAATCCTTCAGCCATTTCTGGACCTGTGTCCAAAAACTACCTACAAATGGACAGTACCAAAACAAATGATCTAATCATTCTGTCTCTTCGCAGCAAAATCTGCAGAGCTGGGAAGATTGTATCCCCCATACAAATAACATTCTATTGGTAGCAAGAATTTTGTATAATAATTTAAATTGAAAAATTCTACGTTTTGAATCCGCCATCGTTTTTGCGTATCAGTTCATAAACACTATGCCATGGAATCGGTACGTCAAAGATCTCTTCCCAACTATTTTGCAATCTATATGGGACGGCTGTCAATCCTTTGGTCCTTAAATGAAACTGGTAAACTTTTTTATTTATCACCATTTTCTTTAACCAATTATGTTATTTAATGCAAGGCCGACAGACAAGTTCCTTACTTTCTCCCCCTTCCACTTTCCTCTTCCATTTTTGCAGTAATGCTGCAATTATTTGGTTGTAATTTTGGGTAGAGCAGACATTTCCATATGTTTTTGTTAGCTGCATGTGTGACATAACTCCACCAGTCCTACCTATGATATCATTTACGAAGATTAAACCTTTTTTAAACATTTTTTCAAAAAAGAATGGGCTAACATTAATAACATGCATGTCAATCTCTACTGGCTCAAAGTGGAAGAGAAATTGACTTCATCACTACTTGTTTTTGTAAGAAGTGTTGACAAGCTGAATGCACCGAGCTGTTTGTTTAAACGACTAGCACACAGCTCTGACACCCATGCATACCCCACAAGACATGCCACCAGAGGTCTCTTCACAGTCCAGAACACACTATGGGAGGCGCACAGTACTACATAGAGCCATGAATACATTGAACTCTATTCAACATCAGGTAACTGATGCAAGCAGTAGAATCAGATTTTAAAAAATACACCTTATGGAACAGCGGGGACTGTGAAGCAACACAAACATAGGCACAGACACATGCATACACACACACGATAACATACACACTATACACACACGTACACATGGATTTTGTGTTGTAGATATGTGGTAGTGGAGTAGGGGCCTGAGGGCACACACTTAGTGTGTTATGAATGTATTGTAATGTTTTTTTTAAATGGTATACTGTAACTGACCGCAGGAAGAGTAATGGGGATCCATAATAAATACAAATACCTTGGTAATATATAGCTGTACTGTAGTCCTACCTGGATAGAGCATGGCGCTTGTAACGCCAGGGTAGTGGGTTCGATCCCCGGGACCACCCATACGTAAAAATGTATGCACAAATGACTGTAAGTCGATTTGGATAAAAGTGCCTGCTAAATGGCATAATATTATCATTATTATTATTATAGATTATTATAATATATAGCAGTACTGTAAGCCTACCTTGATAATATATAGCAGTGCTGTAAGCCTGCCTTGATAATATATAGCAGTACTGTAAGCCTACCTTGATAATATATAGCAGTACTGTAAGCCTACCTTGATAATATATAGCATTACTGTAGGCCTACCTGGATAATATATAGCATTACTGTAGGCCTACCTGGATAATATATAGCATTACTGTAGACCTACCTTGATAATATATAGCAGTACTGTAGACCTACCGTGATAATATATAGCATTACTGTAGGCCTACCTTGATAATATATATATATATATATATATATATATCATTACTGTAGGCCTACCTGGATAATATATAGCATTACTGTAGGCCTACCTTGATAATATATATATATATATCATTACTGTAGGCCTACCTTGATAATATATATCATTACTGTAGGCCTACCGTGATAATATATAGCAGTACTGTAGGCCTACCGTGATAATATATAGCAGTACTGTAGGCCTACCTGGATAATATATAGCAGTACTGTAGGCCTACCTTGATAATATATATATATATATCATTACTGTAGGCCTACCTTGATAATATATATCATTACTGTAGGCCTACCGTGATAATATATAGCAGTACTGTAGGCCTACCGTGATAATATATAGCAGTACTGTAGGCCTACCTGGATAATATATAGCATTACTGTAGGCCTACCTTGAGTTTGGTGTTGTGGTCGATGGCTGGTGTCTTGTCATGCTTGGGAGGCAGACACAGTTCCCATTTCCCAAACTCTTTCCTCTGGTACGGGTGAGAGAAGTTGTCCCAACCATCTATGATAGAAATAAAGAATTTATTTAATGTTTCAACTACACATATATAAAATAACATATAGTATTATATTTCTGTACTATAAAAGTAGCCTATCTGTGAAGCAGGCTGGATGCAGGCCTAGCAGTGAGATGCCAGACGTCGATAGAAGTGTTTTTCTGCCCAATGTGATGGCTTGTATTTGCAAAGTTGATAATAAAATTGGCACAAAAATGTACTTACAATATTTACTAAGTAATGAACCATCCCCAGGCTCCTGAGAAACAGCCACATACTGTCCTGTCTCACTGCCCGTACGAATCACCTGAGAAACTCAACTCCACCCACTGCTGTCCAGACTGTGCAACAACTCCACCCACTGCTGTCCAGACTGTACAACAACTCCACCCACTGCTGTCCAGACTGTACAACAACTCCACCCACTGCTGTCCAGACTGTACAACAACTCCACCCACTGCTGTCCAGACTGTACAACAACTCCACCCACTGCTGTCCAGACTGTACAACAACTCCACCCACTGCTGTCCAGACTGTGCAACAACTCCACCCACTGCTGTCCAGACTGTGCAACAACTCCACCCACTGCTGTCCAGACTGTACAACAACTCCACCCACTGCTGTCCAGACTGTACAACAACTCCACCCACTGCTGTCCAGACTGTACAACAACTCCACCCACTGCTGTCCAGACTGTGCAACAACTCCACCCACTGCTGTCCAGACTGTGCAACAACTCTAGCCCTTAAATATATTCCCCCAAAAAGTATTTTTAACAAGCACATGTTTACATTTTAGTTTCCACCATGAGAAAATGTCCTGTGAAATTATAAAAGTCCTGTAAAATTATAAAAGTCCTGTAAAATTATAAAAAAAAGTCCTGTAAAATGTCCTGTAAAATTATACATGTCCTGTAAAATTATAAATGTCCTGTAAAATTATAAAATGTCCTGTATTATGCAAAGTATTTTAATAATATAATAAATAATAATAATAATAATAAAGCCATTTAGCAGACGCTTTTATCCAAAGCGACTTACAGTCATGGAGGCATACATTTTTAAGCATTTTATGTTTTAATTTTTTTAAAGCAATTTTTGGAACGATGTAAATTCTTAATTTCTTCGGTTTTATCAATAAACTCAAACTCCAAACTTAAAACAGGACGAAGACCAAACATAAGTTACTTATGAGTTACTTAAACACGGATGCTCCAAAACGAAGCTTCAGACGTCATTGATCACGTGGTAATGTTACTTTGGAATGAGCAACCTACTTTTTACCTCAAGTTAACACATTTTACAAAAAAACACGGATGCTCCATTGATTTAGGATGTTAAAGAAAAAAAAAACTGATCAGCCTATGCTCAAAACTCATCATTTAAAAGTAAAAAATGTAATGTAAAAAGAACTGGTACATTTTTTTTTACAAAAATAAAATGTTTTATTTTTTAAATCTAAAAAAAACGGGATCTGGATCCTGTGCCTCCAGGTCATGACCCCTATTCACCACTGCCCTACAGGCAGAGCCACTTGTCAAGTGAGAGTAGGATCATTTGTTTGTTTATAAGTGGTGTCCAGTAGAAGCAGTAGTACTTTGAGATCAAACAAAGCTTTGTACGTCATTTATCACGTGGCAACTGCCTGTCAACTTTGCACGGGGTTTGAACTTTGAATTAAATCTTTTTCAACTCACTTTGACATATTAACCAAAAAAAAAACGTTGAATACATCATTTGATAATTACCAACAACTAAAACAGCTGTTTCATTCACAGTCACTGTATTATTATTATTATTGCTATTCAAAAGTTATAAGTTGAATGCACCAATTTGTAAGTCGCTCTGGATAAGAGCGTCTGCTAAATGATGTAAATGTAAAAATATGTCAATAAAAACAAAAAGCTTCCAGCAGGGGTCGGCGCTCTCTGTCCAGCAGTTCCTACCCCTGTCAGATGGTAGTGTGATGTCCAAAGCTGCAAACTTCATCGCTAGCTAGGTTTCTATCAAACGCTCAAACATTTTATTTTATCAAAAAAAAAAAAATAAATGGCCTATCGGAAAAACCATTGCTGCTGATACAAAACGTCTTTCCAGAAAGACTTTTAATGAATCTATTTTGTTTTTGCTGTGTTATATAGACCCATCTTTATAACACAAAGAGCAGCTCCATGAACACAGAACATGTAACTTGTGGAAACTCTCCATCTTTTTCCACCTCTACTTTCCAATCCCTCTATCTCATGCACTCTCTCAAGCTTCTTTCACTTTCTAAAAGATTATTTTATTTTTTGTTTCCTTTCCCTTGTTCTCTCCATCCCCTCTCCCTCTGCATGTCGTAGACCTGTAGGTAAAATGATCTATAGCAATGCTCCTGATAAAAAAAAAAAGGACAAAAAATATGACTTACCTCCTGGCCCTCATTAAAACCTGCTCCCTCCCTCCCTGTGTGCGTGACCACATGGTACGTGACAGCGCTGTCTCTCATCCAATACGTGTTGGCTACACCCCTATTCTAAATCAGTAGAAAGCATTGAACTCCAGGATGTCATAGAATGTAGACAATAAAGCATTTCTGAAACTAGTGGGTCTACGTAATGGGGGAGACGTTCTGAAATGACTGGGTCTATGTAATGGGGGAGACGTTCTGAAATGACTGGGTCTATGTAATGGGGGAGACGTTCTGAAACTAGTGGGTCTATTCTAATTGGAGAGCCAGAGCCTGACCGGCAGGGAGCCAGAGTGTGCATCCCAAACGGCACCTTATTTCTGTTATAGTGCACTACTTTTGACAAGGGCCTATAGGGATACTATTTGGGACACAACCTGGTTCTGGTTCCCTACCAGTGTAGAGTTGTGTTATACTGGATTAAACACCTGATTCAAATTATCCTCTCATCATCAAGCTGAGATGATTAAAAGCAGGTGTGCAGTGCTAAGGCAAAAAACCAAAATGTGGTCCCCTTGGATGAACAACCACTGCTATAGACACTCAGGCAACAATACTACCTTAACCCTGGGGTTACATCCAAAATTACACCCTATTTAGTGCACTTCTTTTGCCCAGGGCCCATTGTGTTCCTGTATTTACAGGAATAGGGTGCTATTTGGGAAGCAGGATGTATGTATTATGCATCAAACCAGCGCCATATTCACAACCAGGGCTTCTGGGCTGTTTCCATATCAGCTGTAATGAAATTCTCTCTCTCTCTCTCTCTCTCTCTCTCTCTCTCTCTCTCTGATAATTAACCGACGAATAGAGAGCGAGGGAAATATAGAAAGGAGGGATGTAACTGGTAGAAATTTGTATGGGGACAATAAACATTGGATGGACCTGGGGTTTAGTGAACAGAATGAATACCGTGGGAGACTGTGGCTGCCTCTCAAATGGCACTCCATTCCCTACATCAGGGCTCTCAAACCCTGTTCCTGGAGAGCCACCGTCCTGTAGGTTTTCACTAAAACCCTGTTCCTGGAGAGCCACCGTCCTGTAGGTTTTCACTCCAACCCTGTTCCTGGAGAGTTACCGTCCTGTAGGTTTTCACTCCAACCCTGTTCCTGGAGAGCTACCGTCCTGTAGGTTTTCACTCCAACCCTGTTCCTGGAGAGCTACCGTCCTGTAGGTTTTAACTCCAACCCTGTTCCTGGAGAGCTACCGTCCTGTAGGTTTTCACTCAAACCCTGTTCCTGGAGAGCTACCGTCCTGTAGGTTTTAACTCCAACCCTGTTCCTGGAGAGCCACCGTCCTGTAGGTTTTCACTCCAACCCTGTTCCTGGAGAGCTACCATCCTGTAGGTTTTCACTCCAACCCTGTTCCTGGAGAGCCACCGTCCTGTAGGTTTTAACTCCAACCCTAATCTATCACACCTGATTCTAATAATTGGCTGGTTGATAAGATGAATCAGGTTAGTAACACCTGGGGCTGGAGCAAAATGCTACAGGAGAGAACGGCCCTACATAGTGCACTATAAAAAGGGACTAGGGTACCATTGGGATGCAGGATGTGTGGGCTCTTTTCTCTTTGTCATCACCCTACATAGTGCACTACCAGCTGGGCTCAAAAGTAGTGTACTATATAGGGAATAGGGTACCATTTGGACCGCAAGCCTTACTTCGGAGCAGTGGGAGAGAGCAACAGCAGCAGTCTAAACGCAGTGTGTCCCCTCCTGTCTAGTGTACTGCTTTATTCCTCAACAGCTTATTTATGGTCTTCTAATTAAAACGGCTCTTAATTGGCCTCGTTAAGTGATTTCATTGGGCCACAAAATTGAAACAAGAATATTAGCTTTTCTTGATTATTTTGGATGTGTAATTCTGTCCATTAACAGAATTAGGAAATCTACAAACAAACTTGTCATTTCTAAATGAGAGGGGTCATTAATTAATTGGGCAAAAGAAGGAATAAAGGAAAACTTCTAACGACAATATAGAAATTAAAATGGCAACTTTGTGGGTTGTTCACTGGAACATAGGACATAGTAGCATCCCAAATGGCACCCTATTCCCTACATAGTGCACTACTTTGAC
>NC_140013.1:41342056-41394556 GCF_964263955.1 Coregonus lavaretus
GGCTTCCCAAGACTAGAAAGACTATAGGAGATGTGTTTACCAGTGTTCAGGCTTCCCAATACTAGAAAGACTATAGGAGATGTGTTTACCAGTGTTCAGGCTTCCCAAGACTAGAAAGACTATAGGAGATGTGTTGATCAGTGTTCAGGCTTCCCAAGACTAGAAAGACTATAGGAGATGTGTTTACCAGTGTTCAGGCTTCCCAAGACTAGAAAGACTATAGGAGATGTGTTTACCAGTGTTCAGGCTTCCCAAGACTAGAAAGACTATAGGAGATGTGTTGACCAGTGTTCAGGCTTCCCAATACTAGAAAGACTATAGGAGATGTGTTTACCAGTGTTCAGGCTTCCCAAGACTAGAAAGACTATAGGAGATGTGTTGATCAGTGTTCAGGCTTCCCAAGACTAGAAAGACTATAGGAGATGTGTTTACCAGTGTTCAGGCTTCCCAAGACTAGAAAGACTATAGGAGATGTGTTTACCAGTGTTCAGGCTTCCCAAGACTAGAAAGACTATAGGAGATGTGTTTACCAGTGTTCAGGCTTCCCAAGACTAGAAAGACTATAGGAGATGTGTTTACCAGTGTTCAGGCTTCCCAAGACTAGAAAGACTATAGGAGATGTGTTTACCAGTGTTCAGGCTTCCCAAGACTAGAAAGACTATAGGAGATGTGTTGATCAGTGTTCAGGCTTCCCAAGACTAGAAAGACTATAGGAGATGTGTTTACCAGTGTTCAGGCTTCCCAAGACTAGAAAGACTATAGGAGATGTGTTTACCAGTGTTCAGGCTTCCCAAGACTAGAAAGACTATAGGAGATGTGTTGATCAGTGTTCAGGCTTCCCAAGACTAGAAAGACTATAGGAGATGTGTTTACCAGTGTTCAGGCTTCCCAAGACTAGAAAGACTATAGGAGATGTGTTTACCAGTGTTCAGGCTTCCCAAGACTAGAAAGACTATAGGAGATGTGTTGATCAGTGTTCAGGCTTCCCAAGACTAGAAAGACTATAGGAGATGTGTTTACCAGTGTTCAGGCTTCCCAAGACTAGAAAGACTATAGGAGATGTGTTTACCAGTGTTCAGGCTTCCCAATACTAGAAAGACTATAGGAGATGTGTTTACCAGTGTTCAGGCTTCCCAAGACTAGAAAGACTATAGGAGATGTGTTTACCAGTGTTCAGGCTTCCCAATACTAGAAAGACTATAGGAGATGTGTTTACCAGTGTTCAGGCTTCCCAAGACTAGAAAGACTATAGGAGATGTGTTGATCAGTGTGCAGGCTTCCCAAGACTAGAAAGACTATAGGAGATGTGTTTACCAGTGTTCAGGCTTCCCAATACTAGAAAGACTATAGGAGATGTGTTTACCAGTGTTCAGGCTTCCCAAGACTAGAAAGACTATAGGAGATGTGTTGATCAGTGTTCAGGCTTCCCAAGACTAGAAAGACTATAGGAGATGTGTTTACCAGTGTTCAGGCTTCCCAAGACTAGAAAGACTATAGGAGATGTGTTTACCAGTGTTCAGGCTTCCCAATACTAGAAAGACTATAGGAGATGTGTTTACCAGTGTTCAGGCTTCCCAAGACTAGAAAGACTATAGGAGATGTGTTTACCAGTGTTCAGGCTTCCCAAGACTAGAAAGACTATAGGAGATGTGTTGATCAGTGTTCAGGCTTCCCAAGACTAGAAAGACTATAGGAGATGTGTTGATCAGTGTTCAGGCTTCCCAATACTAGAAAGACTATAGGAGATGTGTTGATCAGTGTTCAGGCTTCCCAATACTAGAAAGACTATAGGAGATGTGTTGATCAGTGTTCAGTGTTCAGGCTTCCCAAGACTAGAAAGACTATAGGAGATGTGTTTACCAGTGTTCAGGCTTCCCAATACTAGAAAGACTATAGGAGATGTGTTGATCAGTGTTCAGTGTTCAGGCTTCCCAAGACTAGAAAGACTATAGGAGATGTGTTTACCAGTGTTCAGGCTTCCCAAGACTAGAAAGACTATAGGAGATGTGTTTACCAGTGTTCAGGCTTCCCAAGACTAGAAAGACTATAGGAGATGTGTTTACCAGTGTTCAGGCTTCCCAAGACTAGAAAGACTATAGGAGATGTGTTGATCAGTGTTCAGGCTTCCCAAGACTAGAAAGACTATAGGAGATGTGTATGGGATTGGGCTCTGGTCAAAAGTAGTACAATATACATTGAGTGTACAAAACATTAGGAACTCTTTCCATAACATAGACTGACCAGGTGAATCCAGGTGAAAGCTATGATCCCTTATTGATGTCACTTGTTAAATCCACTTCAAATCAGTGTAGATGAAGGGGAGGAGGCAGGTTAAAGAAGGATTTTTAAGCCTTGAGACAATTGAGACATGGATTGTGTATGTGTGCCATTCAGAGAGTGAATGGGCAAGACAAAAGATTTAAGTGCCTTTGAACGGGGTATGGTAGTAGGTGCCAGGCGCACCGGTTAGGGAACTGAAAGACAGCTGTTTTTCACGCTAAATAGTTTCCCGTGTGTATCAAGAATGGTCCACAACTTGACACGACCGTGGGAAGCATTGGAGTCAACATGGGCCAGCATCCCTGTGGAATGCTTTCAACACCTTGTAGAGTCCACGCACTGAAGAATTGAGGATGTTCTGAAGGCAAATGGGGGGGGGTGCAACTCAATATTAGGAAGGTGTCCCTAATGTTTGGTATACTCAGTGTATAGGGCATAGGGTGCAGTTTTTTGACACAAACTATACATGTTGAGAAAAGGTGTGCAACAAGGACGTCAACGGGCTCTAATCACCTATTTAGGGCTGTCTACCCAGCTATAGGTGGGCTCTATTTAGGGCTGTCTTCCCAGCAATAGGTGGGCTCTATTTAGGGCTGTCTACCCAGCTATAGGTGGGCTCTATTTAGGTCTGTCTACCCAGCTATAGGTGGGCTCTATTTAGGGCTGTCTTCCCAGCTATAGGTGGGCTCTATTTAGGTCTGTCTACCCAGCTATAGGTGGGCTCTATTTAGGGCTGTCTTCCCAGCTATAGGTGGGCTCTATTTAGGTCTGTCTACCCAGCTATAGGTGGGCTCTATTTAGGGCTGTCTACCCAGCTATAGGTGGGCTCTATTTAGGGCTGTCTACCCAGCTATAGGTGGGCTCTATTTAGGGCTGTCTTCCCAGCAATAGGTGGGCTCTATTTAGGGCTGTCTTCCCAGCAATAGGTGGGCTCTATTTAGGGCTGTCTACCCAGCAATAGGTGGGCTCTATTTAGGGCTGTCTTCCCAGCAATAGGTGGGCTCTATTTAGGGCTGTCTACCCAGCAATAGGTGGGCTCTATTTAGGGCTGTCTTCCCAGCAATAGGTGGGCTCTATTTAGGGCTGTCTTCCCAGCAATAGGTGGGCTCTATTTAGGGTTGTCTTCCCAGCAATAGGTGGGCTCTATTTAGGGCTGTCTTCCCAGCAATAGGTGGGCTCTATTTAGGGCTGTCTACCCAGCAATAGGTGGGCTCTATTTAGGGCTGTCTTCCCAGCAATAGGTGGGCTCTATTTAGGGCTGTCTACCCAGCAATAGGTGGGCTCTATTTAGGGCTGTCTTCCCAGCAATAGGTGGGCTCTATTTAGGGCTGTCTTCCCAGCAATAGGTGGGCTCTATTTAGGGCTGTCTTCCCAGCAATAGGTGGGCTCTATTTAGGGCTGTCTTCCCAGCAATAGGTGGGCTCTATTTAGGGCTGTCTTCCCACCAATAGGTGGGCTCTATTTAGGGCTGTCTTCCCAGCAATAGGTGGGCTCTATTTAGGGCTGTCTTCCCAGAAATAGGTGGGCTTAGAACACGGTCAATGTAACGTACACACACACACACACAGTATATTAATGCTATATCCAAGAGGTTGGTTATTGATCCTGCTGTAAGCTATATGTGGACGTGGTTGATGTAATATCACCCCCATGTATAGTATACAGTATAAAGGTACGTCTAACTCTGTAGCCTCTTTCTTCAGCTTGGACCACGTTAGAAGACATGACAAATCAATACATGAACTGATATGAACATTATTAGACAAAATGGATAGGCTGTCTTGGAAAGAGCATTCACCTCCCACACACACACACTGTAAGCCATCGACAATGCTCACAATAACAATTATCCTCATTTTAGTCACTGTTATTGTGTAAAAACAGTTATGTATTTGATTCAATACAGTATTTTTATCAAAAAATAATATGTCCCTATAACCTCTCCAATACTATGTCACCAGGACGCCATGTTGTGGCTGATCAGCTAAACCTTTGGGTTATTTTCTGACAGTGGAGAGTATAAACTAACTACTTTATAATGTATCACTTTATTTCCGCCGAGCCAGCTGGTGTCCAGATTAGATTCTCCTGCAGGACGCTCTACAGGCTAGAGAGAGGAGAGAGTATCCAGCCAGCTGGATGAGTCTCAATCTCAATCTCAATCTCTCTCTCTCTACGTTCCTCTCCTCTCGTCTCCCACGTTCCTCTCCTCTCGTCTCCCACGTTCCTCTCCTCTCGTCTCCCACGTTCCTCTCCCCTCCACTCCACTCACTCCCCTCTCTCTGTCTCTCTCCTCTCTGAAACTTAATCGATAGCAATGCTTAGTGCTCCCATTCCTGCAGTGTCACCATTTCAGAATGCATATTCTGGCAGCCCTGGGGGGAGCCTTTCCAGAGAGGAAGATCATGAGATGAGGAGAGGTGAGGAGGATTCAGTTAAGGACGGCTCCTGCTCCCTGCATTAATAGGCATGAAAGTCACGGTTATGATTAGAACAAACGAGATGCTGGGGGGAGAATAGGCTGGGGGGTGGGCCCGGGGGAGAATAGGCTGGGGGGGGTGGGGCCCGGGGGAGAATAGGCTGGGGGGGGTGGGCCCGGGGGAGAATAGGCTGGGGGGGGTGGGCCCGGGGGAGAGTAGGCTGGGGGGTGGGCCCGGGGGAGAATAGGCTGGGGGGTGGGCCCGGGGGAGAATAGGCTGGGGGGGGTGGGCCCGGGGGAGAATAGGCTGGGGGGTGGGCCCGGGGGAGAATAGGCTGGGGGTGGGCCCGGGGGAGAATAGGCTGGGGGGTGGGCCCGGGGGAGAATAGGCTGGCTGGCTGAGTACTGTGTATGTCTATCGTCCTGGTAAGATGCCATATTCGCTGCATATCTAGAAACTCCTCTCCTTCTGGCCCTGCTGGCATGATTAGACAGGAGACGAGGAGGCATTGGGTGTGTCCCAAACTGCACCCTATTACCTATGCTGTGCGCTAGTTTTGAGCAGAGCCCTGAACAAGCCCTTTGGGCCCTGGTCAAAAGTAGGGCACTACATGGGGAATAGAGTGCCAATAGGGACGTAGTCGTCAAGATCAGACCACACATCAAGGTGACTTCAAGGTTGCATCCCAAATCACACCCTATTCCATATATAGTGCACTACTTTTGACCAGAGACCCACTAAATAAGGAATAGGGTGCTATTTGGGGTGCATGCTAAAAGACATCTGATTTCCCTAAACTTGAAGCTAACACAAAATATAAACTTTGCCTCACCTGCTTATTAGTAATAATGAGTAATACAACTAGGCCAGCCTGATCTCTCTCTCTCATTTTAGAGAGCGCGAGAGATGACACAGTGAGAGAGGACACAGAGAGAGAGAGGACACAGAGAGAGAGAGAGAGGACACAGCGAGAGAGAGAGAGGACACAGCGAGAGAGAGAGAGGACACAGAGAGAGAGAGGACACAGGGAGAGAGAGAGGACACAGGGAGAGAGAGAGGACACAGGGAGAGAGAGAGGACACAGGGAGAGAGAGGGAGAGAGAGGAGACAGAAGACAGTCTGTCCTCACTCTCTCTCTCTCTCTCTCTCTCTCTCTCTGTGTCCTCTATCTCTCTGTGTGTCTCCTCTCTCTCTCTGTGTCTCCTCTCGCACTCTCTCTGTGTCCTCTCACTCTCTCTCTGTGTCCTCTCGCTCTGTGTCCTCTCGCTCTGTGTCCTCTCGCTCTGTGTCCTCTCGCTCTGTGTCCTCTCGCTCTGTGTCCTCTCCTCTCCCTCCGTGTCTCCTCTCCCTCCGTGTCCCCTCTCCCTCCGTGTCCCCTCTCCCTCCGTGTCCTCCCTCTCCCTCCGTGTCCCCTCTCCCTCCGTGTCCCCTCTCCCTCCGTGTCCCCTCTCCCTCCGTGTCCTCCCTCTCCCTCCGTGTCCTCCCTCTCCCTCCGTGTCCCCTCTCCCTCCGTGTCCCCTCTCCCTCCGTGTCCTCCCTCTCCCTCCGTGTCCCCTCTCCCTCCGTGTCCCCTCTCCCTCCGTGTCCCCTCTCCCTCCGTGTCCCCTCTCCCTCCGTGTCCCCTCTCCCTCCGTGTGCCCTCTCCCTCCGTGTCCCCTCTCCCTCCGTGTCCTCCCTCTCCCTCCGTGTCCCCTCTCCCTCCGTGTCCCCTCTCCCTCCGTGTCCCCTCTCCCTCCGTGTCCCCTCTCCCTCCGTGTGCCCTCTCCCTCCGTGTCCCCTCTCCCTCCGTGTCCCCTCTCCCTCCGTGTGCCCTCTCCCTCCGTGTGCCCTCTCCCTCCGTGTCCCCTCTCCCTCCGTGTCCCCTCTCCCTCCGTGTGCCCTCTCCCTCCGTGTGCCCTCTCCCTCCGTGTCCCCTCTCTCTCTCTCCTCTCCCTCCGTGTCCCCTCTCCCTCCGTGTCCCCTCTCCCTCCGTGTCCCCTCTCCCTCCGTGTCCCCTCTCCCTCCGTGTCCCCTCTCCCTCCGTGTCTCCTCTCCCTCCGTGTCCCCTCTGTCTCTCTCTAAATGCCACTCCTACTCTCCCATCACCCGCTCATCACTCCCTCCCTCCCTCCCACTCTCTCCCTCCAACTCTCTCCCTCCAACTCTCTCCCTCTGTCTTCAGTCTCTCTCTCCCACTGTCTTCAGTCACTCTCTCCATCTGTCTTCAGTCTCGCTCTCCCTCCCACTGTCTTCAGTCACTCTCTCCCTCCCTCCCTCCCACTGTCTTCAGTCTCGCTCTCCCTCCCACTGTCTTCAGTCACTCTCTCCCTCCCTCCGTCTCCATCTGTCTTCAGTCTCGCTCTCCCTCCCACTGTCTTCAGTCACTCTCTCCCTCCGTCTCCATCTGTCTTCAGTCACTCTCTCCCTCCCACTCTCCCACTCTCCCACTGTCTACAGTCTCTCTCTCCCTCCCACTCTCTCCGTCCCACTATGTCTTCAGTCACTCTCTCTCTCTCTCCACTGTCTCCGTCTGTCTTCAATCAATCTCTCCCTCCCACTGTCTCCCTCCCACTGTCTTCAGTCTCTCTCTCCCTCCCACTGTCTTCAGTCTCTCTCTCCCTCCCACTGTCTTCAGTCTCTCTCTCCCTCCCACTGTCTTCAGTCTCTCTCTCCCTCCCACTGTCTTCAGTCTCTCTCTCCCTCCCACTGTCTTCAGTCTCTCTCTCCCTCCCACTGTCTTCAGTCTCTCTCTCCCTCCCACTGTCTTCAGTCTCTCTCTCCCTCCCACTGTCTTCAGTCTCTCTCTCCCTCCCACTGTCTTCAGTCTCTCTCTCCCTCCCACTGTCTTCAGTCTCTCTCTCCCTCCCACTGTCTTCAGTCTCTCTCTCCCTCCCACTGTCTTCAGTCTCTCTCTCCCTCCCACTGTCTTCAGTCTCTCTCTCCCTCCCACTGTCTTCAGTCTCTCTCTCCCTCCCACTGTCTTCAGTCTCTCCACTGTCTCCGTCTGTCTTCAATCTCTCTCTCCTCTCCCTCCTCACTCTCACTGTCTTCAGTCTCTCTCTCCCTCCCACTGTCTTCAGTCTCTCTCTCCCTCCCACTGTCTTCAGTCTCTCTCTCCCTCCCACTGTCTTCAGTCTCTCTCTCCCTCCCACTGTCTTCAGTCTCTCTCTCCCTCCCACTGTCTTCAGTCTCTCTCTCCCTCCCACTGTCTTCAGTCTCTCTCTCCCTCCCACTGTCTTCAGTCTCTCTCTCCCTCCCACTGTCTTCAGTCTCTCTCTCCCTCCCACTGTCTTCAGTCTCTCTCTCCCTCCCACTGTCTTCAGTCTCTCTCTCCCTCCCACTGTCTTCAGTCTCTCTCTCCCTCCCACTGTCTTCAGTCTCTCTCTCCCTCCCACTGTCTTCAGTCTCTCTCTCCCTCCCACTGTCTTCAGTCTCTCCACTGTCTCCGTCTGTCTTCAATCTCTCTCTCCTCTCCCTCCTCACTCTCACTGTCTTCAGTCTCTCTCTCCCTGTCTTCAGTCTCTCTCCCTCCCACCCTCTCCCTCAGTCTCTCCCTCCCACCCTCTCCCTCAGTCTCTCCCTCCCACCCTCTCCCTCAGTCTCTCCCTCCCACCCTCTCCCTCAGTCTCTCCCTCCCACCCTCACCCTCAGTCTCTCTCTCCCACCCTCTCCCTCTGTCATCAGTCTCTCTCTCCCTCTGTCTTCAGTCATGCTCTCCCTCCCACTGTCATCAGTCTCTCTCTCCTTCAGTCTTCAGTCTCTCTCTCCCACTGTCTTCAGTCACTCTCTCGGTTGGCAACCAACTTTAAGGTGCATTACCACCACCAACTGGACTGGAGTGTGGACCTCAGTTCACCTTTCAATCACCCTGGTGGGTATACGCTCCTAAAAACCAATGGGGAGATGGGAGAGGCGGGACTTGCCGCGAGCAGTTTGGATGAACTGATTGAATAATATGTATGTGTAAATGTATTTTTTGGTGTGGTCAGCATGTAACAGTCAGGTTGCCTCCCAAATGGCACCCTATTCCCTATATAGTGCACTTCTTTTGACCAGGGCCCTATTCCCTATAGGAGTATCCTGCTTTTGACCAGGGCTCATAGGAAATAGGGTGCCATTGGCGACACACCCAATGTCATAAGACATTATTGCACATAGCAGACTGCAGCATGGCTCTGCCGAAACAAAACTATGCCACTGCGAAACTAAAATGAATAACTTCTCATCCAAGGGAGTCATTATTCCAAATCAGAACACCCCTTTTCCAAATCCAAAATGTCCAACAACAGAAGACTGTCTGAGATCAGGGCCTGTATTCACAAAGCTTCTCCAGGTAGAAGTGCTGATCCAGGATGAGTTTTGCCTTTTTAGATCATAACGAATAAAGATCATATGGACAGGGGGGTTTCGGATCCTAGATCAGCACTCTACTTCGAGATACTTTTGAATACAGAGCATATGCTAGAGCAGGGCTGACCTACCCTCTTCCAGGAGATCCACCATCCTGTATGTTTTCTCAGTCCAACCCTAACTTCACATACCGGACTCAGCTAGTTAAAAAGGTCTTGGTGAGCAGCCAATACATCGAATCAGGTGTGAATTAGGGTTGGACTGAAAACCTACACGAAGGAAGAGCCCTGGTGTAGAGGAATATTCTACCACTAGGGGTAGCTAACTCAATGTTCTGAAATCACCATATTGCTGCCCTTGCCTAGACACTGTTCCACAGTCAGTTTGGGGTTTTCCCCATAAAAAGGTTAAGGTTAGGGATTTAGTGATGGTAAACTGATCCTAGATCTGTGGCTATGGGCAACTTCTAGGCTATTGGGAGCTTGAAGACGACAGTTTGGTGTGAACAGACATTGTGTCCCCAATGGGACACTTTTTCCATAGGACTCTGGTCAAAAGTAGGGTGTCATTTGAGATGCAACCACGACCGCTGAAGAGCTTTAGAACAGAAGCAACAAAGCCGCTTCCATGGTCTTCTTTATTTAAAGAATAAAGTCCAGTCCATCTCTCTGACAGGTTAATAAGCCTTCGGCCATCCATCTCTCTGACAGGTTAATAAGGCTTCAGCCATCCATCTCTGACAGGTTAATAAGCCTTCAGCCATCCATCTCTGACAGGTTAATAAGCCTTCAGCCATCCATCTCTGACAGGTTAATAAGCCTTCAGCCATCCATCTCTCTGACAGGTTAATAAGCCTTCAGCCATCCATCTCTGACAGGTTAATAAGCCTTCAGCCATCCATCTCTCTGACAGGTTAATAAGCCTTCGGCCATCCATCTCTCTGACAGGTTAATAAGCCTTCGGCCATCCATCTCTCTGACAGGTTAATAAGCCTTCGGCCATCCATCTCTCTGACAGGTTAATAAGGCTTCAGCCATCCATCTCTGACAGGTTAATAAGCCTTCAGCCATCCATCTCTCTGACAGGTTAATAAGCCTTCAGCCATCCATCTCTGACAGGTTAATAAGCCTTCAGCCATCCATCTCTGACAGGTTAATAAGCCTTCAGCCATCCATCTCTCTGACAGGTTAATAAGCCTTCAGCCATCCATCTCTCTGACAGGTTAATAAGCCTTCAGCCATCCATCTCTGACAGGTTAATAAGCCTTCAGCCATCCATCTCTGACAGGTTAATAAGCCTTCAGCCATCCATCTCTGACAGGTTAATAAGCCTTCAGCCATCCATCTCTCTGACAGGTTAATAAGCCTTCAGCCATCCATCTCTGACAGGTTAATAAGCCTTCGGCCATCCATCTCTCCGACAGGTTAATAAGCCTTCAGCCATCCATCTCTCTGACAGGTTAATAAGCCTTCGGCCATCCATCTCTCTGACAGGTTAATAAGCCTTCGGCCATCCATCTCTCTGACAGGTTAATAAGCCTTCAGCCATCCATCTCTCTGACAGGTTAATAGGGCTTCAGCCATCCATCTCTGACAGGTTAATAAGCCTTCAGCCATCCATCTCTCTGACAGGTTAATAAGCATTCAGCCATCCATCTCTGACAGGTTAATAAGCCTTCAGCCATCCATCTCTGACAGGTTAATAAGCCTTCAGCCATCCATCTCTCTGACAGGTTAATAAGCCTTCAGCCATCCATCTCTCTGACAGGTTAATAAGCCTTCAGCCATCCATCTCTGACAGGTTAATAAGCCTTCAGCCATCCATCTCTCTGACAGGTTAATAAGCCTTCAGCCATCCATCTCTCTGACAGGTTAATAAGCCTTCAGCCATCCATCTCTCTGACAGGTTAATAAGCCTTCAGCCATCCATCTCTGACAGGTTAATAAGCCTTCGGCCATCCATCTCTCCGACAGGTTAATAAGCCTTCAGCCATCCATCTCTCTGACAGGTTAATAAGCCTTCGGCCATCCATCTCTCTGACAGGTTAATAAGCCTTCGGCCATCCATCTCTCTGACAGGTTAATAAGCCTTCAGCCATCCATCTCTCTGACAGGTTAATAAGCCTTCGGCCATCCATCTCTCTGACAGGTTAATAAGCCTTCAGCCATCCATCTCTCTGACAGGTTAATAAGCCTTCAGCCATCCATCTCTCTGACAGGTTAATAAGCCTTCAGCCAACCATCTCTCCGACAGGTTAATAAGCCTTCGGCCATCCATCTCTCCGACAGGTTAATAAGCCTTCAGCCATCCATCTCTCTGACAGGTTAATAAGCCTTCAGCCATCCATCTCTCTGACAGGTTAATAAGCCTTCAGCCATCCATCTCTCTGACAGGTTAATAAGCCTTCAGCCATCCATCTCTCTGACAGGTTATAAGCCTTCACTGTTTCTCCGTACTTACTGGTTTACCTAGTTTGGTTGCGGCCCAAAGTGCACCCTATTCCCTACATATTGGCACTACCCAGTAGGAGTTTTCCATAGGAATGGGTAGAATTCTACAGTATTTCAATTAAATATTATAATACAAAATGACATCTATTTAAGTATGTATTTGTTGTAGTGAGGACACTAACATTAGTGCTCTCTAAAAAAATTATACTTTAAGGAAAATGTATAGATATTTTTTCGTTTTATGTTCAGCTTACATAATATAATTTAAAAGTATGCATTAATGTGTCTGCAATAGAATAAATGTGGCAAAAATGAATGTAGACGTTAATAAATGTTAGGTTACATATCAGGGGGAACCACCATGGATTGTTTCCCAAATGGTACCCTATATAGTGCACTACTTTTGACCAGGGCTCAGGTAAAAAGTAGTGCACTAAAGTGAATAGGGTGCCATTTGCGAAACAATCCATGGTGGTTCCCCCTGATATGTAACCTAACATTTATTAACGTCTACATTCATTTTTGCCACATTTATTCTATTGCAGACACATTAATGCATACTTTTAAATTATATTATGTAAGCTGAACATAAAACGAAAAAATATCTATACATTTTCCTTAAAGTATCATTTTTTAGAGAGCACTAATGTTACTGTCCCCACTACAACAAATACATACCAGTAGTCTATTAGTCCTGTATTATACCAGTAGTCTATTAGTCCTGTATGATACCAGTAGTCTATTAGTCCTGTATTATACCAGCAGTCTATTAGTCCTGTATTATACCAGTAGTCTATCAGTCCTGTATTGTACCAGTAGTCTATTAGTCCTGTATTAATATCGTAATTTGTCTCTAAGTGACCTAATGAAGCACAATAGGTACCTGTGCATGTTCAGAAAGCCTGATTGATGACTGCTTCAACCTTCTCAATTAATACTGTAGAGTGGTGTGTTTGGTCGGTGACCTTCAGGCTAGCAAATAGTGGGGCTCTACTAGCATGTTCAAATTTACATTTTAGTCATTTAGCAGACGCTCTTATCCAGAGCGACTTACAGTTACTGCATACATTTCTTCATACTGGTCCCCCGTGGGAATCGAACCCACAACCCTGGCGTTGCAAGCGCCATGCTCTACCAACTGAGCTACACGGGACAAATCAGACAACAACCATCTCTACAATCCATCTTCTCACTATTGATTTTATTTTATAAAATCCAAGGAAGCACAAACATCTTTTATAAAAAACTCAATGTAGCAGTAACAGAAAAATGTCTTCAACCATGAAGGAGGGCTCATAACAAAACCATCTCTCTCTCTCTCTCTCTCGATACTGCAGGCCTCTCTCTCGATACTGCAGGCCTCTCTCTCGATACTGCAGGCCTCTCTCTCGATACTGCAGGCCTCTCTCCCTTTCTCTCGATTGATACTGATATATATATCGATATAAATCTCTCATGAATACTGTAGGCCTCTCTCTGATCATTCATCTGAATTCCTATCACTGATCCACCACAGCAGCATGCTACCTCCTGACCTCCTTGCTGTAGTGAAGCCAAGCGAAGGCTGTTGATTTCCATGCCTGTGTTTCTGATACAGTATTAGCCCTATGAGGGCCTCCGGCAGCACACAGGGGGCTGATACAGTATTAGTCCTATGAGGGCCTCCGGCAGCACACAGGGGGCTGATACAGTATTAGCCCTTTGAGGGCCTCCGGCAGCACACAGGGGGCTGATACAGTATTAGTCCTATGAGGGCCCCCGGCAAATCACTGGGGGCTGATCAAGGTTTAACCTGCTCCCTGCAGCAGTGCCTGTAGGTGTGTATCCCAAATGGCAACCTATTCTCTATATAGTGCACTGCCTTATGGGGCCCTGGTCAAAAATAAGTGCACTATATAGGGAATAGTGAGCCATTCGGGACACATCCCAGCTCCCACCTTGCCTAACCTGTCAAATAGTTTGTGTGGTTTGTCATCATCCTCTACAGGCAGACGTGGTAGAGGGGGTACATCTAGGGATAGCTAGAGCCTAGTCCTAGATTTTCATACCGTCATACCGTTTCTGTACCATATGGTATTACCGGAAGTGCACACAAGGAACACTATTTCTAAAAAAATTAAAATGTTGTATATTTTGTATATATTTTTGTTCAGGCAACAGGGATCTTGATCCATGAGGGGATTGAATGTCTCTAGTCTGGGTACCAGTCTTTTTAGCTAAAATTCCACTCCATGTCATTGTCAGAGACTGCGAGGTATTTTTTTTTATACGGAATTGAAAATCATGCTGTCGGTATTTTGAAATATACTGTATACCGTGGTATCGCCCAAGCCTTACTAATACAGCGGAGTCACTCACCACCTTCCGGAGACACTTGAAACCCCACCTCTTTAAGGAATACCTGGGATAGGATAAAGTAATCCTTCTACCCCCCCCCAAAAAAAAAAAAAAAAAATATTGTAAAGTGGTTATCCCACTGGCTATAAGGTGAATGCACCAATTTGTAAGTCGCCTGCTAAATGACGTAAATGTAACGTAAATGGAGCAACAAGACCCTTCTTTATTTACAGCCCACAGACCATAGGGCCTAAGTATAGGGCATTAGCCTAATCCCTCAACGAATATTCTCAAACCCATTTTTATTGCATATTAGCCACTGTCTCTTTAATCACAACAACCAGGCTGAAGCGACAGCACCAGGTCAGTAATGACCTTAGAAAAGGAGTCAGTCACCTCAGTCTATTGACTGTAGAACCCTGTTGTTCTGTTTACCTAAGAGAACCAAGCCTGTCAACAGCAGGCCAGTGCAGGGCCATTCACCACAAAGGAACCTAGACAACAGAAATGAGTTCACATCAGTTAATCTGTCCAACACATGACACTGGCTGCATCCCAGTTGGTCCCGTATTCAGAAGAATCACCTTTATTCACCAAATAAACTTGCGTACAGGAATTTGACTTGGTGAAACGGTGGTGCCACACTAAAATAGAACATACAGACAAACAGTGTCTACATACGGACAAAATATAAAAACTCAGAATTTACCACATACAGTATATACATTTTACATTTTAGTCATTTAGCAGACGCTCTTATCCAGAGTGACTTATTAACTATTAGAGCGACAACCCTGGAAAGACCCCCGAATGGCATTCAGTCACAAATTGTCTGTTTCTGAAACCAGGAGTTAATTAACATCAGTGCAAATGTGTAAGTCCCAGGTTCACTACCTACTCCAGGACCCCAGGGGGGAGAGGGGCTAAATTACACAGAACAGAACCCATTCCATTCTGGGGAGCTTTGTTTTCTGGACTTGGATAATGTGAGAGATATCAGCGTGATTTATTCACTGTGTAGCCTACCAGTAGGCCCGTGATCTAGAAATAGTATTAAAGATATGTGTTGGAGCGTTGATCTAGTAATAATCAGAAAGGTGCAGTGCCTATAGAAAGTTACACCCCCATGAACTTTCTTCAATGTTTTTTTTTTTTGGGGGGGGGTTGTTACAAAATGGGATTGAAATAGATTTTATTGTATTTTTTTTGGGGGGGGGGGGGGTCACTGATCTACACACAATAATCCATAATGTGTATTCACCCCCTTTGTTTAGGCAAGCCTAAATGAGAATTTGGCTTTTAAAAAATCACATAATAAATGATATGGACTCTGTGTGAAATAATAGGGGTTGACATGATTTTTGATTGACTACCCCTTCCTCTGTCCCCCATACAACATCTGTAAGGTCCCAGAGTCAAGTGTTGAATTTCAAGCACAGATTCAACTACAAAAGACCAGGGAGCTTTTCGAAAGGCTCATTTTTTTTTTATTTTACCTTTATTTATACAGGTTTTTCCTCACTGAGATAAAATCTATTTTTCAAGAGAAGGGCAGTGATTGGTAGATGGGTAACAATAACAAATCAGACATTGAATATCTCTTTAAGCACGGTCAAGTTAATAACGATGCTGTGGATGATGTATTAAACCACCCAAGACACGTCAAACGATACAGTCATCCTTCTGAACTGAAAGACAGGAAGGAAACCTGCTTAGGGATGTCATCGTGAGGCCATCTGTGATTTTAAAAACAGCTACAGAGTTTAAATGGCTGTGATAGCAGAACACTGAGGATGGATCAACAACATTGTAGTGACTCCACAATAGTGACTTAAATGACAGAGTGAAAATAATACAGAATAAAAGGGTGCTTCACTAGTTGACTACTTCTGCTGTGTACACAAATTGTACATTATTCCCAATAGGGTTCACTACGTTTGACCAGGGCCCATTTGGGTCCGGCTGAATGACTCACTTGGTAAAAGTAGGCCACTGCACTGTCAGTAGGTCTGTAGACTAGCCTACACACAGCACCCAGAGTCTGCTAAAGAGACTAGCCTACACACAGCACCCAGAGTCTGCTAAAGAGACTAGCCTCCACACAGCACCCAGAGTCTGCTAAAGAGACTAGCCTACACACAGCACCCAGAGTCTGCTAAAGAGACTAGCCTACACACAGCACCCAGAGTCTGCTAAAGAGACTAGCCTCCACACAGCACCCAGAGTCTGCTAAAGAGACTAGCCTACACACAGCACCCAGAGTCTGCTAAAGAGACTAGCCTACACACAGCACCCAGAGTCTGCTAAAGAGCCTAGCCTACACACAGCACCCAGAGTCTGCTAAAGAGACTAGCCTACACACAGCACCCAGAGTCTGCTAAAGAGACTAGCCTCCACACAGCACCCAGAGTCTGCTAAAGAGACTAGCCTACACACAGCACCCAGAGTCTGCTAAAGAGCCTACACACAGCACCCAGAGTCTGCTAAAGAGACTAGCCTACACACAGCACCCAGCGTCTGCTAAAGAGACTAGCCTACACACAGCACCCAGAGTCTGCTAAAGAGACTAGCCTACACACAGCACCCAGAGTCTGCTAAAGAGACTAGCCTACACACAGAGTCTGCTAAAGAGACTAGCCTACACACAGCACCCAGAGTCTGCTAAAGAGACTAGCCTACACACAGCGTCTGCTAAAGAGACTAGCCTACACACAGCACCCAGAGTCTGCTAAAGAGACTAGCCTACACACAGCACCCAGCGTCTGCTAAAGAGACTAGCCTACACACAGCACCCAGCGTCTGCTAAAGAGACTAGCCTACACACAGCACCCAGCGTCTGCTAAAGAGACTAGCCTACACACAGCACCCAGCGTCTGCTAAAGAGACTAGCCTACACACAGCACCCAGTCTGCTAAAGAGACTAGCCTACACACAGCACCCAGTCTGCTAAAGAGACTAGCCTACACACAGCACCCAGTCTGCTAAAGAGACTAGCCTACACACAGCACCCAGTCTGCTAAAGAGACTAGCCTACACACAGCACCCAGAGTCTGCTAAAGAGACTAGCCTACACACAGCACCCAGAGTCTGCTAAAGAGACTAGCCTACACACAGCACCCAGAGTCTGCTAAAGAGACTAGCCTACACACAGCACCCAGAGTCTGCTAAAGAGACTAGCCTACACACAGCACCCAGAGTCTGCTAAAGAGACTAGCCTACACACAGCACCCAGCGTCTGCTAAAGAGACTAGCCTACACACAGCACCCAGAGTCTGCTAAAGAGACTAGCCTACACACAGCACCCAGAGTCTGCTAAAGAGCCTACACACAGCACCCAGAGTCTGCTAAAGAGACTAGCCTACACACAGCACCCAGCGTCTGCTAAAGAGACTAGCCTACACACAGCACCCAGCGTCTGCTAAAGAGACTAGCCTACACACAGCACCCAGCGTCTGCTAAAGAGACTAGCCTACACACAGCACCCAGTCTGCTAAAGAGACTAGCCTACACACAGCACCCAGTCTGCTAAAGAGACTAGCCTACACACAGCACCCAGTCTGCTAAAGAGACTAGCCTACACACAGCACCCAGTCTGCTAAAGAGACTAGCCTACACACAGCACCCAGAGTCTGCTAAAGAGACTAGCCTACACACAGCACCCAGAGTCTGCTAAAGAGACTAGCCTACACACAGCACCCAGAGTCTGCTAAAGAGACTAGCCTCCACACAGCACCCAGAGTCTGCTAAAGAGACTAGCCTACACACAGCACCCAGAGTCTGCTAAAGAGACTAGCCTACACACAGCACCCAGCGTCTGCTAAAGAGACTAGCCTACACACAGCACCCAGAGTCTGCTAAAGAGACTAGCCTACACACAGCACCCAGAGTCTGCTAAAGAGCCTACACACAGCACCCAGAGTCTGCTAAAGAGACTAGCCTACACACAGCACCCAGCGTCTGCTAAAGAGACTAGCCTACACACAGCACCCAGAGTCTGCTAAAGAGACTAGCCTACACACAGCACCCAGAGTCTGCTAAAGAGACTAGCCTACACACAGAGTCTGCTAAAGAGACTAGCCTACACACAGCACCCAGAGTCTGCTAAAGAGACTAGCCTACACACAGCACCCAGCGTCTGCTAAAGAGACTAGCCTACACACAGCACCCAGCGTCTGCTAAAGAGACTAGCCTACACACAGCACCCAGCGTCTGCTAAAGAGACTAGCCTACACACAGCACCCAGCGTCTGCTAAAGAGACTAGCCTACACACAGCACCCAGCGTCTGCTAAAGAGACTAGCCTACACACAGCACCCAGCGTCTGCTAAAGAGACTAGCCTACACACAGCACCCAGTCTGCTAAAGAGACTAGCCTACACACAGCACCCAGTCTGCTAAAGAGACTAGCCTACACACAGCACCCAGTCTGCTAAAGAGACTAGCCTACACACAGCACCCAGTCTGCTAAAGAGACTAGCCTACACACAGCACCCAGAGTCTGCTAAAGAGACTAGCCTACACACAGCACCCAGAGTCTGCTAAAGAGACTAGCCTACACACAGCACCCAGAGTCTGCTAAAGAGACTAGCCTACACACAGCACCCAGAGTCTGCTAAAGAGACTAGCCTACACACAGCACCCAGAGTCTGCTAAAGAGACTAGCCTACACACAGCACCCAGAGTCTGCTAAAGAGCCTACACACAGCACCCAGAGTCTGCTAAAGAGACTAGCCTACACACAGCACCCAGAGTCTGCTAAAGAGACTAGCCTACACACAGCACCCAGCGTCTGCTAGAGACTAGCCTACACACAGCACCCAGCGTCTGCTAAAGAGACTAGCCTACACACAGCACCCAGT
This sequence comes from Coregonus lavaretus, assembly GCF_964263955.1. Classification (NCBI taxonomy): domain Eukaryota; kingdom Metazoa; phylum Chordata; class Actinopteri; order Salmoniformes; family Salmonidae; genus Coregonus; species Coregonus lavaretus. Next base: position 41,360,731 of record NC_140013.1, read on the forward strand.
CTGCTAAAGAGACTAGCCTACACACAGCACCCAGTCTGCTAAAGAGACTAGCCTACACACAGCACCCAGTCTGCTAAAGAGACTAGCCTACACACAGCACCCAGTCTGCTAAAGAGACTAGCCTACACACAGCACCCAGAGTCTGCTAAAGAGACTAGCCTACACACAGCACCCAGAGTCTGCTAAAGAGACTAGCCTACACACAGCACCCAGAGTCTGCTAAAGAGACTAGCCTCCACACAGCACCCAGAGTCTGCTAAAGAGACTAGCCTACACACAGCACCCAGAGTCTGCTAAAGAGACTAGCCTACACACAGCACCCAGCGTCTGCTAAAGAGACTAGCCTACACACAGCACCCAGAGTCTGCTAAAGAGACTAGCCTACACACAGCACCCAGAGTCTGCTAAAGAGCCTACACACAGCACCCAGAGTCTGCTAAAGAGACTAGCCTACACACAGCACCCAGCGTCTGCTAAAGAGACTAGCCTACACACAGCACCCAGAGTCTGCTAAAGAGACTAGCCTACACACAGCACCCAGAGTCTGCTAAAGAGACTAGCCTACACACAGAGTCTGCTAAAGAGACTAGCCTACACACAGCACCCAGAGTCTGCTAAAGAGACTAGCCTACACACAGCACCCAGCGTCTGCTAAAGAGACTAGCCTACACACAGCACCCAGCGTCTGCTAAAGAGACTAGCCTACACACAGCACCCAGCGTCTGCTAAAGAGACTAGCCTACACACAGCACCCAGTCTGCTAAAGAGACTAGCCTACACACAGCACCCAGTCTGCTAAAGAGACTAGCCTACACACAGCACCCAGTCTGCTAAAGAGACTAGCCTACACACAGCACCCAGTCTGCTAAAGAGACTAGCCTACACACAGCACCCAGAGTCTGCTAAAGAGACTAGCCTACACACAGCACCCAGAGTCTGCTAAAGAGACTAGCCTACACACAGCACCCAGAGTCTGCTAAAGAGACTAGCCTACACACAGCACCCAGAGTCTGCTAAAGAGACTAGCCTACACACAGCACCCAGAGTCTGCTAAAGAGACTAGCCTACACACAGCTGCAGAGAACTCACATGATGATGCCTGTAATAAAACTATACTGATGCTACAATGTTGCATCTGATGAAGGCCTGCAGCAGAAGCGTTACAATGTAACGTTAGCTACTAGCCAGAACCATGTGTTTTAGGCTATGAATGTACTTACTAGCCAGAGGCATATATTTTAGGCTATGGCTCTAAATGTAGCTATCAAACAATATAAAAATAATAATAATAATCATGCGCTGACACGCAGGCACACAACTAGGGCGCCTGCCTCCTCAACAATGCCGGCGTGTTCAGTTACACAGTGGGCGGCACCACCTGGGTGAATGTAAAAACGGAACTGTCAAACAATAGGAAGGGATGGATGGTGAAAGAGTATGGTAGCTAGCTAGCTACCCGCCAGTCACTGGCCGCTGACACCAAAGGTAATAGTTAGAGACATAACTATATTATTGCTTTGTAATTGTAACAATATTATAGTATGACCACGTCGGGCTGAATATTCGGGTTTTTTGTAGCAGGATGACAGGCGAACGAAAACCATTCCATTAACAAACCGGTTAGCCTGGGCTTCTGGTCATTGCGACAGTTAAGGGGATACTGCAAGCGGTCATGCGACCGCTATGTTGCGGTTATCTCAAACGTCAGTCAATGAACTTACTAGAAGGCGCCTGTAGGATTTCAACAAATATGTATCTATCTGGTGTTGTGGGTGTTTTTACGAATAGACGTGTATGCCAGGTCGAGCCTGGCGGTTGTACACGGCATAGCGATGGGCTTTAGCTGTCAGCTGCGCAGCATTTTACCACTGAAAAAGCCTTTTTACCTCCTCCTGAAGTCCTTTTCGTACTGTTTGAGGTAAGGATCCATTTGAAGAAGGGAGTTGAACTCAGGAATTGTAACATTATCCCACGTATCGGCCATGGTCCCTACAGTCGAAAGCAATCGAGCACCGTGTGTCGCAGCTGGTAGAACACACAAATGACAGTCACGGCTGCGCCCTTTGTACGCGCAAGAAAGGCTTCAGAGACAACAGCGAATCAGGGTCATTCTGGTTCGCCCCAGCCTATCACAATAACACCTTTATCTCCCCGCATCCACTCCAATAAAACATATGACATTATTGACGCTTGATGAGAGGCTGTGTGTTTCTTTAAGATGACAGCGGAAGCGTTTAGTAGTAGTAAGAAGGGTATCACGTTCACGGTCTTGTAGTCTTTAAACGCTACTCTGACAATGAACCCCAATGTCAAAGATTACGAGGGCAGAGTGAGTGTCCCGCTATCTCATTTTAGGGCGAGACCAATGAAGTAGTTTGTGTCACGTTTGTAGGCTAAGATTGTAACAATGTTTATTTTTCAAGTTAATGTTGTAGCCTAATATCCTAGAGTTGCAACATTGTAGCAATGCATTGCAGCCTATCAAATTGCAACATCGTAACAAACAATACTGTTCCACATAGACTAGTAACAATTGTAGGCTACATGTGACGTAGAAAACTCACATCTGATTCTACTCAAATAGGTAAGAATACAATTTCTTAGTGAACAGAGACACTTGAGGTAGCCTTGCTAAATCTAACTGCAGTTTATACTGTGTGTCTACAGCTTATTGCGAAATAGCTCTTTGAAATCCTATTTCGGCAATCACGTTGATTTGGACAAAGTGTGTTCAAGGTTTTTTCGCGTGACAGGGGTCGAGTCGGACCAAAGGGCACCCTATTCCCCATTTAGTGCACTACTTTTGACCAGGCCTGGTCAAAGTAGTGCACTAATATAGGGGATAGGGTGCCAATTGGGAATGAGGTGGTGGAGCAATCCGCCTGCTATGCCATGAATTGCACAACCCAATGTGTCCATATCAGGGCTTTGAGGTCGTTTTTTCCTCAACACAGGATTGTAGGCCTATGCATGAAGCTAGAGATGTTTGCCAACAACATGTTGTTATTTTAACGAGTCAAGCCCTATCGACTCACCTACCAGTAGATAAACCCAGATTATGTAACATACAGTGCATTCGTAATGTATTCAGACCCCTTTTTCCACATTTTGTAACGTTACAGTGTAAACAGGTTTTTCGAAATTTTTCGAAATGTATAAAAAATAACAAACTTATAATTGTTCAATTATTATATAAAATTCTTGCTACCAATATAATGTTATTTATATGGGGGATACAATCTTCCCAACTCTGCAGATTTTGCTGCGAAGAGACAGAATCATTAGATCATTTGTTTTGGTACTGTCCATATGTAGCTTGTTTTTGGACACAAGTCCAGAAATGGCTGAAGGATTGCAATATTTACCTGGAGCTAACCCTGCAGATAGCACTACTGGGTGATCTGAAAAGTCATAGTCAATTGATCAATAATATAATAATACTTTTAGCAAAAATGTTTATTTTCAATTTACAATCTGTAGAAACAATGAGAATAGAAAGGTTCAGAACTTTTGTAAAACATCACAGTACAGTTGAAAAATATATGGCAAATAGAAATCCAATATGGATGGTGTTTAGAGATAGATTGGTGGTGTTGAATGGAGTTGAAGGATGGGACTAATAACAACTAACAACAACTAATAACAACAAGATAACTAATAATGTAAGCATACTGTGTCCATAATAAGTATATAGGTTATAGGTTGAGAGCTTTTGTGAAAGAGCACAGTTAGAAAGATATGGCATATAGAAACAAACCGGATGGACATCATGAAAATGATCGGAGAGGTTGAGGGTATTGGAAGTTCAGGAGTAAAAACAAACAAAATATAATTATTGTAAAATTGACTGTGTCCATAAAATGTATATAGTATGTATAAGCTGGAAGTAGAGGCCTAAGCGTTGTTGTTCACTAGTTTACTCCAATTAGGGAAGGGGTGGTGGGGTTGGAAAGTAATTAAGGGAAAAATATTTTTAAAAAGGATATGTATATGTATGTGTATGTATGTATGTGTATATATATGCGAGAAAGAAAAAACATATGGGGGATTGAAAGTGATGCAGACAATTACATTGATGGAAGTTACAATCTATCTGCAATATTAAAGCTGATCTACCCCCGCCAAAAAATATATATATATATATTTGCATAAGTATTCATGCTATGAGACACGAAATTGAGCTCAGGTGCATCCTGTTTCCATTGATCATCCTTGAGATGTTTCTACAACTTGATTGGAGTCCACCTGTGGTAAATTCAATTGATTGGACATGATTTGCAAAGGCACACGCCTGTCTATTTAAGGTCCCACAGTTGACATTGCATGTCAGAGCAAAAACCAAGCCATGAGGTCGAAGGAATTGTCCGTAGAGCTCCCAGACAGAATTGTGTCGAGGCACAGAGGAAGGGTACCAAAAAATGTCTGCAGCGTTGAAGGTCCCCAAGAACACAGTGGCCTCCATCATTCTTAAATGGAAGAAGTTTGGAACCACCCATAGACTCTTCCTAGAGCTGGCCGCCAGGCCAAACTGAGCAATCGGGCGAGAAGGGCCTTGGTCAGGGAGGTGACCAAGAACCTGATGGTCACTCTGACAGAGCGCCAGAGTTCCTCTGTGGAGATGGGATAACCTTCCAGAAGGACAACCATCTCTGCAGCACTCCACCAATCAGGCCATTATGGTAGAGTGGTCAGACGGAAGACACTCCTCAGTAAAAGGCACATGACAGTCTGATTGGAGTTTGCCAAAAGGCAAGGTCTGATGAAACCAAGATTGAACTCTTTGGCCTGAATGCCAAGTGTCACGTCTGGAGGAAACCTGGCATCATCCCTACGGTGAAGCATGGTGGTGGCAGCATCATGCTGTGGGGATGTTTTTCAGCGGCAGGGACTGGGAGACTAGTCAGGATCGAGGGAAAGATGAACAGCGCAAAGTACAGTGAAATCCTTAATGAAAACCTGCTCCAGAGCACTCAGGACCTCAGACTGGGGCGACGGTTCACCTTCCAACAGGACAACGACCCTAAGCATACAGCCAAGACAACACAGGAGTGGCTTCAGGACAAGTCTCTGAATGTCCTTGAGTGGCCCAGCCAGAGCTCAGACTTGAACCTGATCTAACATCTCTGGAGAGACCTGAAAATAGCTGTGCATCAATGCTCCCCATCCAACCTGACAGCTTGAGAGGATCTGCAGAAAATAATGGGAGAAACTCCCCAAATGCAGGTGTGCCAAGCTTGTAGCGTCATACCCAAGAAGACTCAAGGCTGTAATCGCTGCCAAAGGTGCTTCAACAAAGTACTGAGTAAAGGGTCTGAATACTTATGTAAATGTGATATTTCCGTTTTTGTATTTTTTAAAAATAAATTAGCAAACATTTCTAAAAACCTGTTTTTGCTTTATCATTATGGGGTATTGTGTGTAGATTGATGAGAGTGAAAAACCTGTTTAATCAATTTTAGAATAAGGTTGTAACCTAACAAAATGTGGAAAAAGTCAAGAGGTCTGAATACTGTATATAGGCCCTCAAATCCTCAGAGTTCTACAGCTGCACCATCAAGAGCATCTTGACTGGCTGCATGACTGCTTAGTATGACAATAGCACCGCCCTCCATCGCATGGCGCTACAGAGGGTGGTGCAGACTGCCATCCAGGACCTCTATATCAGGCGGTGTGAAAGGAAGGCCCGGGAAATTGTAAATGACTCCGGCCACCAAAGCCAAAGACTGTTCTCTCTGCTGCCGCACGGCAAACGGTACCGGTGCATCAAGTCCGACACAAACAGGCTCCTGAACAGCTTCCAAGCCATAAGACTGCTAAATAGCTAACTAAATAGCTAATTAAATGGCCACATGGATTATCTGAGTTGACCCTATTTTATGGTATTTTTTTATTTTTTGCACAGTCTCTATGCACACTCACAGGGCCTTACACACTCATACACACTGACACTCCAACACACACACATAATATGCACATACATTCATACTGACTTTACACACACATACACCCACTCAGATACAATCATCATGTATAGATGCTGCTGCCACTCTGTTTATTACACATCCTGATGCCTAGTCACCTTACCCCTGTACATACTGTATCTACCTCCCTGCACATTGTTAAGACCAGACCTATCAATCAACACTTCAAAACCGAACCCAGACCTACCAATCACCACTTCAAAAACCGAACCCAGACCTATCAATCACCACTTCAAAACCGAACCCAGACCTACCAATCACCACTTCAAAACCGAACCCAGACCTATCACTCACCACTTCAAAACCGAACCCAGACCTATCACTCACCACTTCAAAACCGAACCCAGACCTACCAATCACCACTTCAAAACCGAACCCAGACCTATCACTCACCACTTCAAAACCGAACCCAGACCTACCAATCACCACTTCAAAACCGAACCCAGACCTATCACTCACCACTTCAAAACCGAACCCAGACCTATCACTCACCACTTCAAAACCGAACCCAGACCTATCACTCACCACTTCAAAACCGAACCCAGACCTACCAATCACCACTTCAAAAACCGAACACAGACCTATCACTCACCACTTCAAATCCGAACCCAGACCTACCAATCACCACTTCAAAACCGAACCCAGACCTATCACTCACCACTTCAAAACCGAACCCAGACCTACCAATCACCACTTCAAAAACCGAACCCAGACCTATCACTCACCACTTCAAAACCGAACCCAGACCTACCAAAAAACCCAGTGCTGTTTCTCTCTGCTTCTGTACACTAGTAATTAATGGATGAGTCCCAAATGGCACCCTATTCCCTATTTAGTGCATGATAGGGTGCCTAGCCTCTGCTTCTGTTCACTAGTAGTAATTAATGTAATTTAGTATTCATGCAGTAGATGTGATTTGTTTAATCAGGGGAGCTGTAACTTCTCGCCGCAGCACTAATTGCTGTTGACTAAGGAAGTTCTCCTCTTATGTGAAAGAAGAGAAATGCATGAATAAATTATAGGGGTTGGCTGTTGCTGTTCCCGGGTTCTGTTTTTGGTTGTAGGGGGTTCGGTTGCTTCCACACTCTGAATGTTCAATCTACCATCATGAAGAGGCGAAGACTAGTGGGACTTTTTTGCTCTCTCAGTAAACATCTACAGAGCTATAGTCTGCTCTTATTGCTTCAGGGCAGAAGGAGGAAGTTCTGGTGAAAAGAGTCTCAGATAAAAGCATCTGAAAAACAAAGTGGGAGAGAGCGAGAGAGAGAGAGGTGGGGGAGAGAGTGTGAGAGAGAGAGAGAGAGTGGGGGTAAACAGAGAGGGTGAGAGAGACCGAGAGAGGGTGAGAGAGAAATAAAGGTTAGTTGATAATTTAATTTGTCATGAAAAAGTGATTCTTCGCAGTGATTTTAGATATGAATATATTTAATGGTCACAACACAACATGGGTGTGGGTCTAGATTCTTCCTAGTGCTGTTATCAGGGACCGTACGTATCAAGCGTCTCATCGTAGGTGTGCCGATTTTATGATCGGTTTTGTCCTTTAGATCACAATGAATAAGATGACACGGACAGGTGGGACCTCATCCTGGATCAGCACTCCTACTCTGAGAAGCTTGATACAAACAGCCCCTTAATATTTGAATGGTCAGTGGACTACATGGTAGCCCAGTGTTGAACTCTGTGTGGACATTACTATACAGAGCCCTCTGTTGGGAATCAGTGGAACAGAAGCCCTGACCCGTCTCTTTACAATGAAAGGGTTTTTATTCAACATCTCAGTATTTTCTTAGATTAGTCAGGATGTTTATACAGCATTTGTACATCAGATTGGTAATCAAAAAGGCCCTTGTCAACTGCACTATAATATCAGTCAATATTGTATCTTTTTATATTTCTATATCTATTTCTTATATTCTATGTTTTTAGTGTGAAATTAATTTTTATTTTTAGATGCTGAGGAGCGATGTTTGAGCCCAACTCCCGCAGCTTTAACGGAGAATCTCCAGCTAGAACATATAATCTCCAGCTAGAACATATAATCTCCAGCTAGAACAGATCTCCTCCAGCTAGAACAGATAATCTCCAGCTAGAACAGATCATCTCCAGTTAGAACATATAATCTCCAGCTAGAACATATAATCTCCAGCTAGAACAGATAATAATAATAATAATAATAATATGCCATTTAGCAGACGCTTTTATCCAAAGCGACTTACAGTCATGCGTGCATACATTTTTTGTGTATGGGTGGTCCCGGGGATCGAACCCACTACCTTAGCGTTACAAGCGCCGTGCTCTACCAGCTGAGCTACTGTTCTAACTGGAGATGATCCAGTTAGAACAGATCATCTCCAGCTAGAACATATAATCTCCAGCTAGAACATATAATCTCCAGCTAGAACAGATAATCTCCAGCTAGAACAGATCATCTCCAGCTAGAACAGATAATCTCCAGCTAGAACAGATCATCTCCAGTTAGAACATATAATCTCCAGCTAGAACATATAATCTCCAGCTAGAACAGATAATCTCCAGCTAGAACATATAATCTCCAGCTAGAACATATAATATCCAGCTAGAACAGATCTCCTCCAGCTAGAACAGATCATCTCCAGCTAGAACAGATCATCTCCAGTTAGAACATATAATCTCCAGCTAGAACATATAATCTCCAGCTAGAACAGATCTCCTCCAGCTAGAACAGATCATCTCCAGCTAGAACATATAATCTCCAGCTAGAACATATAATCTCCAGCTAGAACAGATAATCTCCAGTTAGAACAGATCATCTCCAGCTAGAACATATAATCTCCAGCTAGAACATATAATCTCCAGCTAGAACATATAATCTCCAGCTAGAACAGATCATCTCCAGTTAGAACAGATCATCTCCAGCTAGAACAGATCATCTCCAGCTAGAACAGATAATCTCCAGCTAGAACAGAGGACCTGCATTCCAAATCGTACCCTATCCTTTATATAGTGCTATAGTGCCCATAGGGCTCTGGTCAAAAGTAGTGCACTTTATAGGGAATAGGGTGACATTTGGGACGCAGGCAGAGAACATCAGTGCTGAGCTGCATTGATCTCTGAGGTCAGGAGACAGGATCATTAGCTGCTCACTCCTGTCGTTGATGGCTGCCCTGTAGCACGGTTGCTCTGTCCTTGACCCAGCTGCTCCTCTGATCTGGACGTGTTTTCAACAGCCAGTATATAGAAGAAACCTCACTACTAGACAACTACTGTAAAGCGGGTAGGAATTGTATTAAGTATACATAAAAAAAAAACATTATCTGATCTGTGACGTTGATATGATTTTTGTTTCTATCAAAGTGTTTTAATTTCCCCTCCCAGGACTGTATGTTAACTACATAGAGGGGGGTCTTATAAGCCCCCTACTATAACACTAAAACAAGGTTTTTCATATTTCTTTCTGGTAAAACCTGTTAGAAGGGACAAACTAAACTCAGCAAAAAAAAGAAACGTCCTCTCACTGTCAACTGCGTTTTTTTTTAAAGCAAACTTAACGTGTGTAAATATTTTGTATGAACATAACAAGATTCAACAACTGAGACTTAAACTGAACAAGTTCCGCAGACATGTGACTAACAGAAATTGAATAATGTGTCCCTGAACAAAGGGGGGTTCAAAATCAAAAGTATCAGTCGGTATCTGGTGTGGCCACAAGCTGTATTAACATTTACATCATTTAGCAGACGCTCTTATCCAGAGCGATTTACAAATTGGTGCATTCAACTTATGATAGCCAGTGGGACAACCACTTATTTTTTTTATGGGGGGGGGGGGTCGAAGGATTAATTTTATACTATTCCAGGTATTCCTTAAAGAGGTAGGGTTTCAAGTGTCTCCGGAAGGTGGTCAGTGACTCAACTGTCCTGGCGTCGTGGGGGAGCTTGTTCCACCATTGGGGTGCCAGAGAAGCGAATAGCTTTGACTGGGCTGAGCGGGAACTGTGCTTCCGTAGAGGTAGGAGGCCAGCAGGCCAGAGGTGGATGAACGTAGTGCCCTCGTTTGGGTGTAGGGTCTGATCAGAGCCTGAAGGTAAGGAGGTTCCGTTCCCCTCACAGCTCCGTAGGCAAGCACCATGGTCTTGTAGTAGATGCGAGCCTCAACTGGAAGCCAGTGGAGTGTGCGGAGGAGCGGGTTGACATGAGAGAACTTGGGAAGGTTGAACACCAGACGGGCTGCAGCATTCTGGATGAGTTGTAGGGGTTTAATGGCACAGGCAGGGAGCCCAGCCAACAGCGAGTTGCAGTAATCCAGACGGGAGATGACAAGTGCCTGGATTAGGACCTGTGCCACTTTCTGTGTACTGCAGTGCATCTCCTCCTCATGGACTGCACCAGAACTTTGCAAGGCACCTGCAAGTTCCCGGACATTTCTGAGGGGAATGGCCCTAGCCCTCACCCTCCGATCCAACAGGTCCCAGACGTGCTCAATGGGATTGAGATCCGGGCTCTTCGCTGGCCATGGCAGAACACTGACATTACTGTCTTGCAGGAAATCACGCACAGAACGAGCAGTATGGCTAGTGGCATTGTCATGCTGGACGGTCATGTCAGGATGAGCCTGCAGGAAGGGTACCACATGAGGGAGGAGGATGTCTACCCTGTAACGCACAGCGTTGAGATTGCCTGCAATGACAAAATGCTCAGTCCAATGATGCTGTGACACACTGCCCCAGACCATGACAGACCCTCCACCTCCAAATCGATCCCGCTCCAGAGTACAGGCCTCAGTGTAACGCTCATTCCTTCGACGATAAACGGAATCTTACCATCACCCTGGTGAGACAAAACTACGACTCGTCAGTGAAGAGCACTTTTTGCCAGTCCTGTCTGGTCCAGCGACGGTGGGTTTGTGCCCATAGGCGACGTTGTTGCCGGTGATGTCTGGTGAGGACCTGCCTTACAACAGGCCTACAAGCCCTCAGTCCAGCCTCTCTCAGCCTATTGCGTATAGTCTGAGCACTGATGGAGGGATTGTGCGTTCCTGGTGTAACTTATTTTTGTGTAAGCAGTTGTTGTTGCCATCCAGGTGTGATGTTCGGATGTACCAATCCTGTGCAGGTGTTGTTACACGTGGTCTGCCACTGTGAGGACGATCAGCTGTCCGTCCTGTCTCCCTGTAGCGCTGAATTAGGCATCTCACAGTACGGACATTGCAATTTTTTGCCCTGGCCACATCTGCAGTCCTCATGCCTCCTTGCAGCATGCCTAAGGCACGTTCACACAGATGAGCAGGGACCCTGGGCATCTTTCTTTTGGTGTTTTTCAGAGTCTGTCGAAAAGGCCTCTTTAGTGTCCTAAGTTTTCATAACTGTGACCTTAATTGCCTACCGTCTGTAAGCTGTTAGTGTCTTAACGACCGTTCCACAGGTGCATGTTCATTAATTGTTTATGGTTCATTGAACAAGCATGGGAAACAGTGTTTAAACCCTTTACAATGAAGATCTGTGAAGTTATTTGGATTTTTACGAATTATCTTTGAAAGACAGGGTACTGAAAAAGGGACGTTTCTTTTTTTTGCTGAGTTTATGTATACTTGCAAATTCTAAATGTATTTACAAATCAGTCACACTCCCTACATAGTGCACTTCTTTTGACCAGAGCACTATGGGTAGTGGTTAAAAGTAGTGCACCATGTAGGGAATAGGGTGCCATTTGAGACATTACCATCCCCTTCAGTCAAGGACGTCTTCTCTAAAATGTAACTCCAAACCTATGTCGTCTGTCCATGAAACTATTATCCTCTCTGCATAATAAGACCCTGTATATACAGTACATGAATGCAATGTAGATTGGGAGAAATAGGTGTTGAGCCCCAGACAGACCTGTGAGGAGAGAGGAAAGTTGCGGTTCCTATTTGCTTGGGCATTATTCTGCTTGGCTGAGCATGACGCCTTTCAACGCTCAGGCAGACAGGGAGGGAGACACTGGGCCATGTGCCGTGTGGTTCAGCTAGCTCCCATGCTTCAGTCCCAGGAGGAAGTGAACAAGAGAGAAAACACCTGGTGACTTCTGTTCTGCATCTACTCAGGAGCAGCTGACCGGTCTGAGACAAGACTGGGCTGGGGGTCCATGAGACTGGGGGTCCATGAGGCTGGGGGTCCATGAGACTGGGGGTCCATGAGGCTGGGGGTCCATGAGACTGGGGGTCCATGAGGCTGGGGGTCCATGAGGCTGGGGGTCCATGAGGCTCTCATATCGAGGGCTGGGGGTCCATGAGGCTGTCATATGAAGGGCTGGGGGTCAGTGCAGCTGTCATATAGAGGGCTGGGGGTCAGTGCAGTGTTCAGTTCAGTCATTTCAGGAAGTTAATTGAAATGTATTAATTGAAAATGGGCTGCCACTGTTTCCTACTAGGATTTTTCAATTAATTGATTAGAATGTAATTTAACTTCTTACTGAATTGGCTGAATTCAAAACTGAATTGACCCCCAAGCCTGCGTTTGAGAGCTGTGTGGACTCAACCCTGGACTGAGGAGCGATGGATGGATACAGGACGGTGATAACTGATGTGGTCCAGAGCTATAGAGATTAAGGGTACATCCCAAATGGTACCCTATTCCATACATCGTGCACTACTTTGGGACGCTACCATCCCCTATGGCAGGTTTCCAGACAAACCAGACTGACTCCAGCTGTCAGACAGAAGCAGCCGAGTCAGCTCTGCTCTCTCTTCTCCTCTCCAGCTGTCAGACAGAAGCAGCCGAGTCAGCTCTGCTCTCTCTTCTCCTCTCCAGCTGTCAGACAGAAGCAGCCGAGTCAGCTCTGCTCTCTCTTCTCCTCTCCAGCTGTCAGACAGAAGCAGCCGAGTCAGCTCTGCTCTCTCTTCTCCTCTCCAGCTGTCAGACAGAAGCAGCCGAGTCAGCTCTGCTCTCTCTTCTCCTCTCCAGCTGTCAGACAGAAGCAGCCGAGTCAGCTCTGCTCTCTCTTCTCCTCTCCAGCTGTCAGACAGAAGCAGCCGAGTCAGCTCTGCTCTCTCTTCTCCTCTTTGTGGAGGAACAGAACAGTTTTTGTTTTTTTATCGACGTATCCCAAATGGCAACCTATTCCCTATATAGTGCACTGCCTTTGACCAGGGCTCATATAAGTAGTGCACTATGTAGGGAATAGGGTGCCATTTTGGGACGCACGGCTGGATATCAGTTCCCATCAATCACACTAAAAACACAGCACAGGAGATGGTGGTCCGCACTTCCCATCAGAGAGCCAGGCCAAAGGAAATCTATTGATGTACCGTATAGTAGCCAGTGGGGAAACATCTGCTCAGATTCATCAATTGTTTGGATTGTGAATCGATGACTTCATAGTGTACACTTTGGAATACATATACTGTACAAAGCAGAGGAGGCTGGTGGACGGAGATATAGGAGGATTGGCTCATTTCAATGGATGGAAGGAAAGGTATCAACCATATCAAACACGTGGTTTCCATACCTTTGATACTGTTCCAGTTATTCCATTCCAGCCATTACAATGAGCCCATCCTCCTATTTCTCCACCCACCAGCCACCACTGGAACAGAGGTTCACCTAGATAATATCAATATATTGGAACAAAAAATATTCCATGCACGTGAACAAATACCTTTACCAAGCTTAGCCTATGGCATAAAGTAAATGGTACCTGGAACAAGTCTATGGTAAAAGGTTAATGTTACCTACATTAAGTCTATGGTAATGTTACCCTTATTTCTCCAACATGTTGTTGCTGGATCATCCATATAGAGGGAGGTTATATACAGTAGCTTCTCCTCATGTGCCCTTCTATCTACTGCAGGGTTCTTCAATTCCTGTCCTGGAGGGCCCGAAACACCTCTGTTTTTCATCCTCTCCTTCTAATCAGGGGCTAATTCAGACCTGGGACACCAGGAGAGCGCAATTAACTACCAGGTAGAAATAAAAAACAGAAGTGTTTCGGCCCTCCAGGACCGGAATTGAAGAACCCTGATCTACTGGATTCAAACGCAGGCAATATCCTCTATTCCTGGGGGAAAGCAGGTGGCAATATGTCACCGAAGACAGTGACATTTGAAAAATCCCTGAAAATGATTCCCCCCATATCATAATCTGAACATTGTGCTCTTGTATAGCTCCAACCTTTAGTAAGATCACATTGTGTGTGTGCACTGCAGCAAATCCCCTCCACATATTCAAAGGCCTTTTATGTAGTCCTGGGATGTTCCCAGAGTGAGCGGAGAGAGAGAGGCAAGGTGAGACCACTGAAGCATGTTTCTGCTGTGGGTGGATTATTCATGACCACGGGATTTTTTTTTTTTTTTTTTGTATCACAGGAATGGATGCCTTTAAGCCTGGTTGGGTGTGAGACGGGATGGAGACGGTGAGACGTGACGGCCGCAGGCTGCAGCAGTGACATGAGGGAGGTAGACGGTGAGACGTGACGTGAGGGCTGCAGCAGTGACATGAGGGAGGGAATGGAATGCAGTGCAGACTCAGGCTGACTCAGAGGTCACGAGCTAGCAAGGTCAAGGAGAGACTCTTCAACCTCCATGGTGTAGCTAACCCATATGGAAAAGATATTGAAGAATTTAACAAGATTCTTATATGGCAGCAAATACACTGAGAAGATTCATAGAAGATTCTAGAAACAGGAAGAGGGGAGGTGGGGGACAGGAGGAGGAGAGAAGGAGGCACTGGCAGCCCCTGCAAGGTGTGGGGCCCACAAGCTCTTGAGGACCATGTGCCTGTCATCGATGTTATTTAAAAAATATATATAAATCATTTTGACCATTTTGGTTTTAGAAGTGGGGGGGACGTAACTTGGCGGAGGGTATGGGGGTCCTCCCATTATTCGGGTCATCTAAAGTTCATTTCCTGCATTTCTGCACAGTCTAACATGACACATGGCCCTTCTAACCATCTCTATTTAGAACAACAAAAACTAAGCATAAAAAATGCCCACAGTCATCAAGATGGGTAAGAGATCATTATTAAATACACTATATATACAAAAGTATGTGGACACTATTTCTAATTAGTGGATTTGGCAATTTCAGCCACACCCGTTGCTGACAGGTGTACAAATTCGAGCACACAGCCATGCAATCTCAATAGACAAACATTGGCAGTAGAATGGCCTTACTGAAGAGCTCAGTGACTTTCAACGTGGCACCGTCATAGGATGCCACCTTTCCAACAAGTTAGTTCGTCAAGTTTCTGCCCTGCTAGAACTGCCACGGTCAACTGTAAGTGCTGTTATTGTGAAGTGAAAACAACAACGGCTCAGCCGTGAAGTGGTAGGCCACACAAGCTCACAGAACGGGACCGCTGAGTGCTGAAGCGTGTAGCACGTACAAATCGTCTGTCCTCGGTTGCAACACCCTCTACCAAGAGGTCCATACAGAAATGGTTTGTCGAGATCGGTGTGGAAGAACTTGACTGGCCTGCACAGAGCACTGACCTCAACCCCATCGAACACCTTTGGGGAGATTTGGAATGCCGACTGCGAGCCAGGCCTAATCGCCCAACATCAGTGCCCAACCTCACTAATGCTCTTGTAGCTGAATAGAAGCAAGTCCCCGCAGCAATGTTCCAACATCTAGTGGAAAGCCTTCCCAGAAGTATGTTATAGCAGCAAAGGGGGGACCAACTCCATATTAATGCCCATGATATTGGAATGAGATGTTCGACAAGCCATATACTTTTGGTCATGTAGTGTATGTTTAAGTGTATCACTACATATAACGAAACTGAGCAATCGGGGGAGAAGGGCCTTGGTGACCAAGAACCCGATGGTCACGCTGAAGGAGCTCCAGAGTTCCTCTGTGTAGAAGGCACCTAAAGACTCTCAGACCATGAGAAACAAGATTCTCTGGTCTGATGAAACCAAGATTTAACTCTTTGGCCTGAATGCCAAGTGTCACGTCTGGAGGAAACCTGGCACCATCCCTACGGTGAAGCATGGTGGTGGCAGCATCATGCTGTGAGGATGTTTTTCAGCGGCAGGGACTGGGAGACTAGTCAGGATCGAGGGAAAGATGAGCGGAGCAAAGTACAGAGAGATCCTTGATGAAAACCTGCTAAAGAGCGCTCAGGACCTCAGACTGGGGCGACGGTTCACCTTACAACAGGACAACAACCCTAAGCACACAGCCAAGACAACGCAGGAGTGGCTTCAGGACTAGTCTCTGAATATCCTTGAGCGGCCCAGCCAGAGCCGGACTTGAACCCGATCGAACATCTCTGAAGAGACCTGAAAATAGCTGTGCAGCAAAGTGGAATTATGTTTTAAGCCATTTTTACAAAATTATTATATCTATTTTTTACATATTTTTATTAGTATATTTTATTCTTATTTTTGGGCCCATCCACCACCCATCCCTTCTTCGGAGGACAAAAATAAACATTGTTTTACAGCTTTTTATTTTGTTGTTACATGTACTGTACGTTCTACACATATTTTACATTTTACATATTTGTTTTATTTTGTATTTTACAGTAGTTACATAGCAAGAATAAAGTAATTTGATATTTTGATATACTTTACATCTAGATAGATAGTACTTAGACATTATAAATCATGTTTTCAGTCATAACTATTATAGAACATGAGATTTTAAACCCACCTCAGTCCATTCCATTTCTCCGTAAACCACCCTCTTATAATTTGCATGTGCCATATATTTTTTCAACTGTGCTGTAATGTTTTACATAAATTCAGAACCTTCCTAATCACGTCGTATCTACAGATTGTAAGTTAAAGATACATATTTTTACTAAAAGTATTATTATATTGTTGATTGATTGACTATGGTTTTCCAAATCTTCCAACAGTGCTATTTTTAGGGTTAATTTTAGATAAATGTTGTGATTTTTCAGCCAATCCTGAACCTTTGACCAGAAACAAGCTGCATAGGGGCAATGCCAAAATAAGTGATCTAATGATTCTGTCTCTTCGTAGCAAAATCTGCAGAGCTGAGATGGTTGTATGCCCCATATACTAAACATAACATTCTGTTTGTGGCAAGAATTTTGTATAATAATTTAAATTGAAAAACTATACGTTTTGAATCAAGTGTTGTTTTGCATATCAGTTCATAAACCATGTGCCACAGAATCGGCACATCGAAAATCTCTTCCCAACTATTTTGCAGCTTGTATGACACCACGGTCAACATTTTGGTCCTCAAGTAAAACTGATATATTTTTTATTTATGTCAATTTCTTTCGGACCAATTTTGGTCTTTAATGAAGGGCAAACAAACAAGTTCCCTACCTTTTCCCCTTCCACTTGCCTCCTCCATTTTTGCCGTATTGCTGCAATCAGTTGGTTGTAATTTTGGATAGCGCAAACATTTCCTTATAAGTTTGTTAACTGCACATGTGACATAACTCCACCTTTCCTATTCATAATATCATTAACAAATATTTAAAAAAAAATCCCATTAAGAATGTAAAAAAAAAAATCAATTACTATATTTTAATTTAACCATATTATTTGTTGTAATATTTGTTCTGTCTTTTCTGTAGGATGAAACCGGAATTGCAACCAGCTTTGTATGGCTTGTTTTAGGAAGGGCGATTATTAATTATTAACTGAAAGTGAGAGGTTATAATCTGGATAAAGGGAAAAATACCATTTTTGAACATGATCCATTCTTCCTAATCTACTGGAGAACCAGTGTGGGTTTAAGTATACATTTTCTGTGACTGATGCCTTTAGTGAGAGGTTTAATGCTTTAATATTTAATAATTGTAGCCCCCCTGAACTCATATTCATTATATAAATAAGCATATTTGATTTTGTTTGGCTTGCCATTCCAAATAAAGTGAAATATTTTTTGCTCAAATAATTTAAAAGACAAATCGTTCGACGGAGGCAGGGCCATAAGTAAATAGGTAAACGGGGATATGACTAAAGAGTTAATCAGGGTGATTTTTCCCATAAATAGACAGGTATTTACCTTTCCATGGTATAAAGATCTTATCTATTTTTACTAATTTTCTGTTAAAATTTGTTGTAGTAATTTCCTTTATTTCTTTAGGGACATGAATACAGAGTATGTCCATTTCACCATCAGACCATTTTATTGGTAAACTACACTGTAATGTAAAAGTTGTATTTTTTTTTTATCCAATATGTAATATGGTGCATTTAGCATAGTTCGGTTTTAATCCAGAGAGGCTAGAAAAATTATCAAGATCCTCTATGAGGCTGTGCAGGGATCCAGATTGCGGATATAGAGGAAATTTGAGTAATCAGCGTACAGGTGACATCTTTGTTTTTAAGCCCTGGATTTCTAGCCCCTCTATATTATTGTTGGATCTGATTTTAATAGCTAACATTTCGATAGCCATAATACATAGATATGCCGACAGTGGACAACCTTGTTTTACTCCTCTTGACAGTTCAATACCTTCTGAGAAGTAGCCATTATTTACTATTTTACACCTAGGGTTGCTGTACATAACTTTAACCCATTGTATAAGTGATTCTGCAAAATTAAAATAGTCCAGACATTTATATATAAATTCTAGTCGTACTTTATCAAAAGCCTTTTCAAAACCTGCTATGAATATAAGACCTGATTTCCTAGATTCTTCATAGTGTTCTATTGTTTCAAGTACTTGTCTTATATTATCTCCACTGATCAGGATGAATAATATCCGACAACACTTTTTAAATTCTATGTGCTATGCATTTTTATAGGATTTTTTCATCACAACACATTAATTTTTACAAATTAATTAGAAATGAAAATCTGAAATATCTTGACTCAATAAGTATTCAACCCCTTTGTTATGACAAGCCTAAATAAGTTCAGGAGTAAAAATGTGCTTAACAAGTCACATAATAAGTTGCATGGATTTACAGATTTTTGAATGACTACCTCATATCTGTAGCTCACACATACAATTATCTGTAAGTTCCTCAGTCGAGCAGTGAATTTCAAACACAGATTCAACCACAAAGACCAGGAAA
Organism: Coregonus lavaretus; assembly: GCF_964263955.1. Classification (NCBI taxonomy): domain Eukaryota; kingdom Metazoa; phylum Chordata; class Actinopteri; order Salmoniformes; family Salmonidae; genus Coregonus; species Coregonus lavaretus. Next base: position 41,379,683 of record NC_140013.1, read on the forward strand.
GTTTTCCAATACCTCGCAAAGAAGGGCACATATTGGTAGATAGGTAAAGCTTTTAAAAAGCAGACATTAAATATCCCTTTGAGCAGGGTGAAGTTATTAATTAAACTTTGGATGAACGATATTGCCACTCCTATTTGCCATATTTTCAATTTAAGCCTACTAGAAAGTGTGTGCTTGGAGGGAAGCAAAAGTCATCCTGCTACCTAAGAATAGTAAAGCCCCCTTTACTGGCTCAAATAGCCAACCCTTAGTAAACTATTGTAAAAAAAAAAATTGACCAGATACAATGCCATTTTACAGTAAACAAATTGACAACAAACCTTCAGCATGCTTATAGAGAAGGACATTCAACAAGCACAGCACTTACACAAATGACTGATGATTGGCTGAGAGAAATTGATGATAAAAAGATTGTGGGGGCTGTTTTGTTAGACTTCAGTGTTGCTTTTGACATTATCGATCATATTCTGCTGCTGGAAAAACGTATGTGTTGTGGCTTTACTCCACCTGCTATATTGTGGATACAGAGTTACCTGTCTATCAGAACACAGAGGGTGTTCTTTAATGGAAGACCTCTCCAACATAATCCAGGTAGAATCAGGAATTCCCCAGGGCAGCTGCCTAGGCCCATTACTTTTTTCAATCTTTACTAATGACATGCCACTGGCTTTGAGTAAAGCCAGAGTGTCTATGTATGCAGATGACTCAACACTATACATGTCAGCTACTACAGCGACTGAAATGACTGCAACACTTAACAAAGAGTTGCAGTTAGTTTCAGAGTGGGTGGCAAGGAATAAGTTAGTCCTAAATATTTCTAAAACTAAAAGCGTTGTATTTGGGACAAATCATTCACTAAACCCTAAACCTCAACTAAATTTTGTAATAAATAATGTGGAAATTGAGCAAGTTGAGGTGACTAAACTGCTTGGAGTAACCCTGGATTGTAAACTGTCATGGTCAAAACATATTGATACAACAGTAGCTAAGATGGGGAGAAGTATGTCCATAATAAAGCACTGCTCTACCTTCTTAACAGCACTATCAACAAGGCAGGTCCTACAGGCCCTAGTTTTGTCACACCTGGACTACTGTTCAGTCGTGTGGTCAGGTGCCAATTGCAATTGGCTCAGAACAGGGCAGCACGGCTGGCCCTTGGATGTACACAGAGAGCTAATATTAATAATATGCATGTCGATCTCTCCTGGCTCAAAGTGGAGGAGAGATTGACTTCATCACTACTTGTGTTTATGAGAGGAGTTGACATGTTGGGTGCACCGAGCTGTCTGTTTGAGCTACTGGCGCACAGCTCAGTCACCCATGCATACCCCACAAGACATGCCACCAGAGGTCTCTTCACAGTCCCCAAGTCCAGAACAGACTATGGGAGGCGCACAGTACTACAAAGAGCCATGACTACATGGAACTCTATTCCACATCAGGTAACTGATGCAAGCAGTAGAATCAGATTTTAAGAAACAGGTAAAAATATACCTTGTGGAACAGTTGGGACTGTGAAGCAACACAAACATAGACACATGCATACAACACACAATAACCTACGCACTATACACACACGTACACATGGATTTTTGTACTGTAGATATGTGGTAGTGGTGGAGTAGGGGCCTGAGGGCACACAGTATGTTGTGATATCTGTGAATGTATTGTAATGTTCTTAGAATTGTATGAACTGCCTTAATTTTGCAGGACCCCTGGAAGTGTAGCTTCTGCCCAGTCACTACAATGATACAGATGTCCTTCCTAACTCAGTTGCCAGAGATGAAGGAAACCGCTCAGGGATTTCATCACGAGGCCAATGGTGACTTTAAAACAGTTACAGAGTTTAATGGCTGTGATAGGAGAAAACTGAGGATGGATCAACAACATGGTAGTTACTCCACAATACTAACCTAAATGACAGAGTGAAAAGAATGTAGCCTGTACCAAATAAAAATATTCCCAAACATGCATCCTCTTTGCAATTATGCACTAAAGTAAATCTACAAAAGAATGTGGCAAAGAAATTAATTTTTTTTGCATAATTTTTGGGGGCAAATCCAACACATCACCGAGTACCACTCTTCAAATTTTTAAGTATGGTGGTGGCTGCATCATGTTATGGATATGCTTGTCATTGGAAAAGACTAGGGAGTTTTTTAGGATGAAAAGAAACAGAATAGAGCTAAGCACAGGCAAAAGCTTAGAGGAAAACCTGGTTCAGTCTGCTTTCCAACAGACACTGGGAGACAAATTTCTTAGCAGCACTTGACCACACGACTGGACAATAATCAAGATAAGACTAAACTAGAGCCTGTAGGACTTGCTTTGTGGAGTGTGGTGTCAAAAAAGCAGAACATTTATTACGGACAGACCTCTCCCCATCTTTACAACCATTGAATCTATATGTTTTTACCATGACAGTTTACAATCTAGGGTAACACCTAGTAATTTAGTCTCCTCAACTTGTTCAACAGCCACACCATTCATTACCATTCAGCTGAGGTCTAGAACATGACAGAGCTTGAAGAATTTAAAAAAATAATAATGTGCAAATATTGTACAATCCAGGTGTGCACAGCTCTTAGAGACTCACCCAGAAAGACTCACAGCTGTAATCACTGCCAAATGCAATTCTAACATGTATTGACTCAGTGTGAATAATTCTGTAAATTAAATATTTCTGTATTTATTTTTCAATACAGTCGCTAACATTTCTAAAAACATGTTTCACTTTGTCATTATAGGGTATTGTGTGTAAACGGGTGAGAAAAAAATAAATTTCATCCATTTTGAATTCAGGCTGTAACACAACAACATGTGGAATAAGTCAAGGGGAATGAATACTTTCTGAAGGCCCTGTAAACGTATACCTCATACATCTATGTGAGCAATGTACGCAAAATTAAATATACAATATTTGAAAGAACCATTTGTCTACAACACATGAATCTGAAATCGATAAAGAGAGAAATCTCTTTAATGTGGAATAAGTCAAGGGGTATGAATACTTTCTGAAGGCACTGTAAACGTATACCTCATACATCTATGTGAGCAATGTACGCAAAATTAAATATACAATATTTGAAAGAACCATTTGTCTACAACACATGAATCTGAAATCGATAAAGAGAGAAATCTCTTTAATGTGGAATAAGTCAAGGGGTATGAATACTTTCTGAAGGCACTGTAGGTAACACTTTACTATAATTGTGTACAGTATTTACAGTAATTGTGTACAGGGTGGTATAACCACTAAATAAGCTTGCAGAGGCCAGAGAGAGCTGAAATATTGATATTATGTGGCCTGGGGTGATCTAGTGGTCAAACAGTCATGTTCAATGTATCACTGCCATCATGGGTTTTAATCTGTCCCCGTGCTCTTTCAGCACTCTCTCTCTCTCTCCCCTCTCTTTCAACTCGCTCTCTATCCAATCAACAAATAAACAAATAAACAAATAAATATTGATATTATATCTACTGTAACAGTTGTTGCAGGCTTTGGTTTTTTCCATTTATATTTCGAGGTCGGACGTTAGCACGTTAGCACGTTAGCACGTGGGGCGCACTGATGGTGTTGTCGCCTTGTTGGTCAGTATGTGTTACACCTGCGCTCATTTGTCATGTTGTCAGTGGGAATGTGTTTCACCTGTGCTGGCCCTGGTGCTATTTATGAGTGGCTGGCCCAGTGCTCCAGTTGTCTTGAGAGACGTGGCGAGGTAACACCTTTAGTTGGCACTCTCTATTTGATTTCTAGACAAACAATCCTTTATCTGATCTACCCTGTTTTTTGTTTTCCTATACTTTTTTGTTTGCTTTGTGTCTTTAAGTTTGGTGTGGGTTTTTCTTTTGTTTGCCTCTTCTTGGGCAGATTTAGTGGCGCTCATAGTGGTCGTCTTTTAGGTCCCAGTTGTCGTTGCTAGTCAACTTTCAGTGGACACCCCCCATGAGAGTCTTTTTTAGAACAACTCCTAAAACCCCACAGGTTTCATTTTGGTTGTTGTCAGTGAATCTTTGTTAGTTCTCCTTTCTGTTTGAGCGACAATTTTTGGTTTTCTTGCTGGGGGAATGTAACAAAATGGGGGCTCATCCGGGATCTTGTTTCCCATGAGTATGTTAGTCGCTCTAATCATCTACTCTGAAGCTCTGCTGTGTCCAGATATTTGAGTGTTCAAAAGACACTTGTGGTAGAATTTATTTCACTGTCATCCACCCCGAGGGGGTCATAAGATTGGTGGAATCATTTTGAAAGTTGCACAGGCTTATAAAATACATTTTAAAAGCCATGGACTTTAAGTTGGAAGCATTTGTGGAAAACCCTACATGGGAGATGCTCGATAAATGTACGAAGGCGAATCTGCTCATCATTGCAAATAATTTTATGACATCAAAGTTTCACACGCCGATTCAAAAGCAGTAGTCAGAGAGTTAGTCTACACTGCTTTGGTGGAGGAGGAAATCCTTCCGGAGAGGGAGGTTGATGAAAACGGTCCAACGGGTGGTAGACGTGCAACTACGAGAGGTAGAACTAAAGGCAAAATTGGAACGACAGAATTTAGAGCTTGAGCACAAGGAAAGAGAAAGAGAACATGCAGAAGAAGAAGAAGAATGTGTGCATGCCATTCGATTAAGAGATCTGGATCTGGAAGCGCTTCGAATCCAGTCAGGCCGTCCTGCGCCCTCAACAGAGTTTGATCTTGGTCGAAACAGCCGGCTTGTGTCGCCTTTCAACGAAAAGGGAGGTGGATGTATATTTTACTCTGTTTGAGCGGATTGTCAATCCCTAAAATTGCCGCGAGACATTTGATCACTGCTCCTGCAAAGTGTTCTTGCGGGAAAAGCTCAGAAAAGTGTACTCCGCTTTATCTCTTGACCAGAGTTCAGATTATGACACTGTTAAACCTGCTATCCTTCGGGCTTACGAGTTGGTCCCAGAGGCATACAGACAACAGTTCCGTACATTATGAAAAGACAGAATCACAAAGTCATGTTGAGTTCGCAAGGGAACAAGCATGTATTTTTGATCGGTGGTGTGGTTCTCAAGAGGTCAAGGACCTTGAGGATTTAAGGACACTAATACTTCTCGAACAGTTCAAGAATTGCCTTCACAAAAGGGGTTGCTACCTACTTTCATGAGCACAAGGATCTCACTATTGAGAAAGCTGCTGTTCTGGCATATGAGTTTGTGTTGACACATAAAACGACCTTCACAAACAAAGCACCCAGTAGTTATACCTACGCAAAAAGCAATCCAGAGAAGTCACGGCCTACTGCAAGGGTTTCAGTCCTTTTCTACAGTGCCCAAAGACAAAAATTGGCAGAAAACTGGTTTTTCGTATCCGCCAGTTTGTCATTACTGCCGTGAGAAAGGAGACATTGTCTCTCAGTGAGAAAAGGCTGTTTCTTCTTGTGGGAACACAAATCAAGTCTCTGGTTGGGACTGGTGGATCTCCTAAACAACATTTTGGATTAGATGTGTATGAACCCTTTGTTTCAGACGGGTTAGTGTCTCTGCAGAGTGGTGATGCTGTTAAGCAGCCGGTGAAGATACTGGGAGACACTGGGGGGGGGGCAGCCCAGTCCTTCATGTTGGAGGGTGTTTTGCCTTTGTCTGACACTTCAGCAACTGGTTACAGTGTGTTAGTACAAGGCGTGGAGATTGGTTGCATGGAAGTTTCCGTTGTCGTTGGAGTGAGGATTAGCCTATCGGTGAAGGGGGTCTCATTTATTTTGGGAAACGATTTGGCTGGAGGGAAGGTCGTGCCGAATCCTGTAGTTTGTATGGAACCCGGAGTAGAGGAACCTGATGTGTTATCGGTAAAGTACCCTAGAGTGTTCCCAGCGTGTAGAGGAACCTGATGTGTTATCGGTAAAGTACCCTAGAGTGTTCCCAGCGTGTAGAGGAACCTGATGTGTTATCGGTAAAGTACCCTAGAGTGTTCCCAGCGTGTAGAGGAACCTGATGTGTTATCGGTAAAGTACCCTAGAGTGTTCCCAGCGTGTAGAGGAACCTGATGTGTTATCGGTAAAGTACCCTAGAGTGTTCCCAGCGTGTAGAGGAACCTGATGTGTTATCGGTAAAGTACCCTAGACTGTTCCCAGCGTGTGCTGTTACACCTGCTATGTCTAAGAAAGTCGCTGGGAGCAAGTCTAGTGTTGAGGAGGATGTCAGAGATTCCCACCATAGCAAGTCTAGTGTTGAGGAGGATGTCAGAGATTCCCACCATAGCAAGTCTAGTGTTGAGGAGGATGTCAGAGATTCCACCTTGGTCCATCTGTCTGAGATGTTTATGGGTGATCCTGATTTCGCTAAACCTCCTGAGTTGACCTCTCCTTTGAAAACCCCAAAGGTGAGCAAGTTTGTAGGACTGCTGAAGGAAGAGAGGTTTCCTACAGTTTACACTTCGATGTCTAGGAAGCAACTGATTGCTGAACAGAGTAAAGATTTTTCACTCTCCCCTCTTTTGGCTAAGATAAGTCCAGAGGAGGGGTTACATTAACACAGATGGTGTTCTAATGAGGAAATTACGTTCTCGCACCACTTCTGGGCAGGACGATTGGCCCATTGTATCTCAAATTGTCGTTCCAGTTACACATCGACAAGAGATACTGAGGTTGGATCATGATGGTAGTATGGCAGGCCATCTTGGGGTCAACAAGACGTATGACCGTATCTTGAATAACTTCTTCTGGCCTGGTCTGAAACAGGATGCTGTGTCTTACTGTAAATCCTGTCGCGTTTTGCCCAGCGGACGGGTAAACCGAACCAAGCTGTGCCGGTTGCATCTTTGCAGCCTATTTCCTGCTTTTTGTCAAACCTTTCAGCAGGGTTCTGGTGGATTGTGATTGGTCTTTTGGAAACCACTGGTGATGTTCTGCCTGTAGCCACTAATGTCACCGTTGACTATAGTCTTCCTCTAGAGCACGAGGAAAGCCCTTCCTCTAGAGCACGAGGAAAGCCCTTCCTCTAGAGCACGAGGAAAGCCCTTCCTCTAGAGCACGAGGAAAGCCCTTCCTCTAGAGCACGAGGAAAGCCCTTCCTCTAGAGCACGAGGAAAGCCCAATACGCCCTGTGCCTGTTGGAGTAACTCAGAGGTTCTAGAAGACCTTGATGTCTTTTTGGCATACTTGTCTCCGGAGGAAAAAAAGGCGACATTGTTGCACTGCTTTTAGAATATCAGAGTTTATTCTCTGATGTGCCAAACTCGGACAAATGCACTAGAGCATGACATTGACGTTGGGGACTCTGCCCCAATCAAACAAACATGCTTGTTGAGTGAATCCTGAAAAGAGAAAAAGCTCCGCAGTGAGGTGAAATTCATGCTTGAGCATTGTACAGCATGGCAACAGTCCGTGGAGTTCGGCCTGTATATTAGTACTTAAAGTGGACGGGTCTCTGCGGTTTTGTTCTGATTTTCGGAAACTCAATGCCGTTACTAAGTCGGACTCGTACCCTTTGCCCAGGGTCAACGATTGTGTGAACTGTGTTTGCGCTGCTAAGTACATTAGCAAGTTCGATCTGCTGAAGGGATATTGGCAGGTCCCTCTAACTGAGCTCGTGAACGAGTTGTCTGCTTTTGTCACTCCTGATAGTTTGACTTTCCTACCTTTGTCTCCTGTTCAGGATACGAAATGTCGGAGTCACGTTTTCAAAGCTTCATGGACACTATTCGACTATCGAGAAGGAGACACTTGCTTTGGCTCTTCAGCACTTCGAGGTTTAAGTATCTGTCTCTATCCCTGGTGGACTATAAAAATCATAACCCTCTTGTTTTCCTGCAAAAGAAAAGCTCCACGAACCGCCGTCTCCTTCGCTGGAGTCTCATATTACAGGAGTTTCCCTTTGAAATCAGACATTTCTGTGGTAAGGACAACTTGGTTGCTGATTGTCTTTCAAGGGTGGGCAGTCAATATGTTTTGTGTTTTGTGTTTAGCCAGTGTGTAGCCCTGGCTCACAATTTATTTTGACTGCACGTTTTGGAGATGAGTTTTGATTTGGTTGCGCTCATTCCAAGGGGATGACAGTTATAGAAACAGATGTGATTTTTTTAGCCAACCAAAGGTGTTAACCCTCCACATCTCTCAAGACCTCTGGTTTGCTGGGCCAGCCACTCTTAAATATCACCTGGGCCAGCACAGGTGAAACACCTTCCGACTAACGAGATGGACAAGCCAGCAAAGGTGTAACACATACTGACTAACGAGGTGACACCACTCGGTGCGCCCCCTCGTGCTTAGGTGCTAACGTCCAGCCTCGAAATATAAATGGAAAAACCAAAGCCTGTAACACCGAGACACACAAATTAGTATGATGTGTTATGTTTGGTGTGATTACATAAGACAGATGGATACTTAAGGCATAAACGAAAGTCGGGTGTTTGGGTATAATGCGAACGTCTAGCAACTTTTCCACTATTTACTACTTTTTAGCTACTTTCCAACTACATTTTACATTTTAGTCATTTAGCAGACGCTCTTATCCAGAGCGACTTACAGGAGCAATTAGGGTTAAGTGCCTTGCTCAAGGGCACATCGGCAGATTTTTCACCTAGTCGACTCTGGGATTAGAACCAGCGACTTTTCGGTTACTGGCACAACGCTCTTAACCACTAAGCTACCTGCCGCCCCAGCTAGCAACTACTTAGCATGTTAGCTAACTCTTCCCCTAAACCTAACCTTAACCCTTTTAGTTAACCATTTCTCTAACCCTAACCTTAACCCCTAACCCTAACCCCTAACCTAGCTAATGTTAGCCAGCTAGCTAACGTTAGCCACCTAGCTAGTATTCGTAACATATCATACGTTTTGCAAATTAGTAACATACCATACTAAATGGAGAATAATACGAAATGCTCTGAGACCAGGTTGAGAGAGAGAGAGGAATGATTTGTAAGTCGCTCTGGATAAGAGCGCCTGCTAAATGACGTAAATGTAAATGTAAATGAATGAGATGTGAGAAGTTTAACACTGAGTAGGGTTAGAGAGAGAGCTGGAGAGTGAGAATGGGAATGAGACTAATGAGAGGTGATACAATTCATTCCAGACCTCAATTTCAAGAATGGAGGAACAGAGGGCTGGCTGGGGAAGTAGAGGGGGTGTCTGGGGGGAAGACACTAGGACACTGCCACGAGAGGAGAGGTCCCTAATGAAAGGTATTAGAGACACAGGAACAGGCAGGAAGCAGCTAATATCCTTGGATCTCTGCTTGGAGAAGGCAGAGTTGAGGTGCAGTCTAAGTCCCAAATGGCACCCTATTTCCTACATAGTGCACTACTTTTGACCAGAGCCCATAGGGAATAGGGTGCAATCTCACATAATTTGTGCTGCTGACATTGTGTTCTCTCATCTCTGTCAGCCTGTCTGCCTCCCTCCCTCCCTCCCTCCCTCCCTGTCGTCTGTCTGTCTGTCTGTCTGTCTGTCTGTCTGTCTGTCTGTCTGTCTGTCTGTCTGTCTGTCTGCCTGCCTGCCTGTCTCCCTGCTGCCTGCCTGCCTGCCTCCCTCCCTCCCTCCCTCCCTCCCTCCATGCCTGCCTGCTGTCTTCCTGGTTCATGAATCCACTTTATAGAGCTCTGCTAGTTAGAGCTAGGACTGTACTGGAGGTTTTCTTCACTATTAGCTAAGATGACATCACTGCGTGCCGCGGCTGTCACCATATGTTTATGTCATCACTGTGCGCCGCGCCTGTCACCATAGGGACTCATTGTGTTGGCCCCTATTCTGAATAATTTACCCTGAGAATCTGTCTCGGTCGCTTGGACAGTCAGTGACTCTGAAACAGATTCTGAATAATACGATTTGGAGTGATTTTTGTAATGATAAATATTCTAGCTGCTGATGTAGGTTGAGGAGGAAGTCAGTCGGGTTGCGTGGTGGGGGTGTGTGCCATGCCCGGGCTGTGTATTGCAGCACTCAGGGTTTTCACAAAACTCAATTACGAATTTCAGACTACTAACCTCGACAGACTACTGCCTCAGCCAAACTGAATTGTTAACACCTGACCTCCAGATAAAATGCTTTCTGGGGAGCAGGTACGGCTTCAAAAGACAAGAGGCTGCGTCCAAAATGGCACCCTATTCCCTATGTAGTGCACTACTTCTGACCACAGCTCTATGGGCCCTGTTCAAAAAGTAGTGCACTACATAGGGAATAGGGTGCCATTTTGGGACATAGCCAGAGTCAGCGAGGGGAGGGGAGGGAAAAGAGGGCCCCCCCGCATCTTTGAGCTTTGCTTCAGTTCAAAGAGCTGCTAGAAGTACAGCCACAGGAAAGTTAATTATCAAACGTAATAATAATAAAATAATAATAATAATATGCCATTTAGCAGACGCTTTTATCCAAAGCGACTTACAGTCATGTGCGCATACATTTTTTTTTAAACGTATGGGTGGTCCCGGGGATCGAACCCACTACCCTGGCGTTACAAGCGCCATGCTCTACCCAGCTGAGCTACAGAGGTAATAAAGGTTAGGCAAAGAAAATGAACCTGGCTCCACATACAGTGCCTTCGGAAAGTATTCAGACCCCTTTGACTTTTTCCACAGTTTGTTACGTTACGGCCTTATTCTAAAATGGATTCAATAAAACAAATTCCCTCATCAATCTATCCACAATACCCCATAATGACAAAGCGAAAACTGGTTTTTTGGAAATTTTTGCAAATGTTTTAAAAACAAAAAAACAGATACCTAATTTACATAAGTATTCAGACCCTTTGCTATGAGACTCAAAATTGAGCTCAGGTGCATCCTGTTTCCAATGATCATCCTTGAGATGTTTTGACAACTTGATTGGAGTCCACCTGTGGTAAATTCAATTGATTGGACATGATTTGGAAAGGCACACAGTTGACAGTGCATGTCAGAGCAAAAACCATCATTAAAAAAACACTGATCCACAACTAGAAAATAAGTTTAAAGAACCCCCCGCGGGTAGTCTTCAGACACGCCCCCAACATCAGTCAAATGGTGGTGAGGTATGATCTTCCACCAGTGCCACCTTTCTAGACAATGTTCCAGACGGCAACTATAGATGTGGCGGATGTACCCAGTGTAACTTCACGAAACAAATGTACAATGTTCAATCACCCTATTACATGCAAGACCATTAAGATTAAGGGCATCATTCCCCAAAAAATGTGATATACCTGATCCAGTGTATTTGTGGTCTATGCTATGTAGGTTAAACAAAACGAGCTCTGAAAACAAGGACAGCAGAACACAGGAGTAATATCAGGACCAGAGAAACCCTGTGGCTGCGCATTTCATGGAGGCTCGTCACAACGTCTCAACTCTCTGAGATACATTGAACACGTTAAGACTCCCAGGAGGGGCGGAGATACTGATAATCTATTATTGAGAAGAGAATTGTATTGGATTCACCGTTTGTGTACCATGTCTCCATTTCTTACGTGAATATGTCACTTTACTTTGATTGGTCTTGCCTTCCAGGTTACCCACTTGGTCATTTTGTAAATATCTATTATTTTCTGGAACCACTGCGTGTACCCATCTCATTGGTATTAAATTATTAAATTATTAGAGATACACAAATGTTTTTTTGCGCCCACCATGCGTCATGTCCGCAATGGTCATGTGAGGTGAAATGTGTATATTTTGGGATGTCAGTTTGTTTGACCTGACGAAGATCCGTTTCGGATCGAAACGTTGTCAATAAATTGGTGAATTGGGAACTTTAACAGCCTTCTTGTTCTATAGAGCAAAAAAACTAGCTATGAGGTCGAAGGAATTGTCCGTAGAGCTCCGAGACAGGATTGTGTCGAGGCACAGATCTGGGGAAGGGTACCAAAACATTTCTGTAGCATTGAAGGTCCCTAAGAACACAGTGGCCTCCATCATTCTTAAATGGAAGAAGTTTGGAACCACCAAGACTCTTCCTAGAGCTGGCCGCCCGGCCAAACTGAGCAATCGGGGGAGAAGGGTCTTGGTCAGGGAGGTGACCAAGAACCCGATGGTCACTCTGACAGAGCTACAGAGTTCCTCTGTGGAGATTGGAGAACCTTCCAGAAGGACAACCATCTCTGCAGCACTCCACCAATTTTGGCCTTTATGGTAGAGTGGCCAGACGGAAGCCACTCCTCAGTAAAAGGCACATGACATCCCGCTTGGAGTTTGCCAAAAGGCACCTAAAGACTCTCAGACCATGAGAAACAAGATTCTCTGGTCTGATGAAACCAAGATTGATCTCTTTGGCCTGAATGCCAAGCATCACGTCTGGAGGAAACCTGGCACCCTCCCTATGGTGAAGCATGGCGGTGGCAGCATCATGCAGTGTTTTTCAGCGGCAGGGACTGGGAGACTAGTCAGGATCGAGGAAAAGATGAACGGAGCAAAGTACAGAGAGATCTTTGATGAAAACCTTCTCCAGAGCACTCAGGACCTCAGACTGGGGCGAAGGTTCACCTTCCAACAGGATAACGACCCTAAGCACACAGCCAAGACAACGCAGGAGTGGCTTCGGGATAAGTCTCTGAATGTCCTTGAGTGGCCCAGCCAGAGCCCGGACTTGAACCTGATCGAACATCTCTGGAGAGACCTGAGAATAGCTGTGCTCCAACGCTCCCCATCCAACCTGACAGCTTGAGAGGATCTGCAGAGAAGAATGGGAGAAACTCCCCAAATACAGGTGTGCCAAGCTTGTAGCGTCATACCCCAGAAGACTCAAGGCTGTAATCGCTGCCAAAGGTGTTTCAACAAAGTACTGAGTAAAGGGTCTGAATACTTATGTAAATGTGCTATTTCAGTTTTTTATTTTTTATAAATTAGCACACATTTTTAAAAACCAGTTTTTGCTTTGTCATTATGGGGTATTGTGTGAAGATTGATGAAGGAAAAAAACAATTGAATCAATTTTAGAATAAGGCTGTAACCTAACAAAATGTGGAAAATTCCCCGTTTGCTGCTTTGTCAATGTGAAATACCCAGAAAGAATCTATAGGGGTCAGACAAACCCAAACTTCTCCCAGGTTGATTTCTATTGGAATTCAATTGTCAAAGTGGTCCATGGTTGGCACAGCATAAATGTGGACCGCTTAAGGCAAGCATAAAAGTCTGGCTACATCCCAAATGGTACCCTATTCCCTCTATAGTGTACTACAGGGCTCTGGTCAAGAGTAGTGCACTATATAGGGAATAGGCTGCCATTTGGGACTAAGATGCTGTCTGCCCACTTACAGTTGGCATCTCACCCGCCTGACCCCACCCCTTCCTCTCTATGCTATTGTAGAGTGAGAACCAGTAGGTAGGTCACGCTGGCTGGTCTTTCCACATACATACATGGATGAGGTGAACAGATTGGTGTCTTAGGACAGTGAACATACAGATGGGTACATAAGTGAGAGGTTGGGATGTGTATTTATCAACACTATCAACAGGATTGGAGCAGGAAACTGCTTTTAAAAGTCTGAAGAGAAACCAACCCTTTGTCTTGTCTTCATCTTGTAGCTCAATTGGTAGAGCATGGTGCTTGAAATGCCTGGGTAAGGGGTTCGATTCCCGGGACTCCCCCATATGTAAAATATATGCAAGAATGGCTTTAAGTTGTGTTGGATAAAAGCGTCTGCTAAATGGCATATTATATTACACTACATGACCATAAGTATGTGGACACCTGCTCTTCGAACGTCTCATTCCGAAATCATTCCATTTGGTCCCCCCTTTGCTGCTATAACAGCCTCCATTCTTCTGGGAAGGCTTTCCACTAGATGTTGGAACATTGCTGCGGGGATTTGCTTCCATCCAGCCTGTTTCCACAATAGTTGGAAGCACAGAATCATCTAGAATGTCACTGTATGCTGTAGCGTTAAGATTTCCCTTCACTGAAACTAAGGGGCCTAGCCCGAACCATGAAAAACAGCCCCAGACCATTATTCCTCATCCACCAAACTTTACAGTTGGCACTATGCATTCTGGCACGTAACATTCTACTGGCATCAGCCAAACCCAGATTCGTCCATCGGACTGCCAGATGGTGAAGCGTGATTCATCACTCCAGAGAACGCGTTTCCACACAACTCCAGCCGACGCTTGGCATTGCGCATGGTGATCTTAGGCTTGTGTGCGGCTGCTCGGCCATGGAAACCCATTTCATGAAGCTCCCAACAAACAGTTATTGTGCTGACGTTGCTTCCAGAGGCAATTTGGAACTCGGTAGTGAGTGTTGCAACTGAGGACAGATGATTTTTATGCGCTACGCTCTTCAGCACTCGGCGGTCCCGTTCTGTGAGCTTGTGTGGCCTACCACTTCACGGCTGAGCTGTTGTTTTTCCTAGTCGTTTCCGCTTCACAAAAACAGCACTTACAGTTGACCGGGGCAGCTCTACCAGGGCAGACATTTGTTGGAAAGGTGGCATCCTTTGACAGTGCCACGTTGAAAGTCACTGAGCTCTTCAGTAAGGCCATTCTACTGCCAATGTTTGTCTATGGAGATTGCATGGCGGTGTGTTCGATTTTATACACCTGTCAGCAATGGGTGTGGTTGAAATAGCCGAATACACTAATTTGAAGGCGTGTCCACATACTTTTGTAAATATAGTGTATATCCACTGAGTGTACAAAACATTAGGAACACCTGCTCTTTCCATGACATAGACTGACCAGGTGAACCAAGGTAATAGCTACGATCCCTTATTGATGTCACTTGTTAAATCCACTTCAATCAGTGTAGATGAAGGGGAGGAGACAGGTTAAAGAAGGACGTTCAAGCCTTGAGACAATTGAGACATGGGACTGTGTATTTGTGCCAATCAGAGGGTGAACGGGCAAGACAAAAGATTTAAGTGACTCAGTGTATTGTTCAACATCAAAGTTCCAGAATGTGTTACGAATTTGTAAGCGCTTAAGATCCCGGACTGCATCT
>NC_140013.1:41397000-41402000 GCF_964263955.1 Coregonus lavaretus
TCTCATCTCTCTCCTCTATCATCTCGTTCTCTCTCCTCTCTCTCCTCTCCTCTCCTCTCCTCTCCTCTCCTCTCCTCTCCTCTCCTCTCCTCTCCTCTCCTCTCCTCTCTCTCCTCCCTCTCCTCCCTCTACCATCCTCTCTCCTTTCACTCCTCTCCTCTCTCTCCTCTCCTCTCTCATCTCTTCTCTCTCTCCTCTTCTCTCCTCTCCTCGCTCTCCTCCCTCTTATCTTCTCTCCCTCCCCTCCTCTCTCTTCTCTCCTCTTCTCTATCTCTCCCTGCTTCTCTCTCTTCTCTCCCTCCTCTTCTCTTTTTGCTCCTCCTGCTTCTCTCTCTTCTCTCTTCCTCTCCTCTCCCCTCCTCCCTCCTCTTCTCTCCTTTCTCTCCTCTCTCTTCTCTCCACTCTCTCCTCTCTCTTCTCTCCACTCTCTCCTCTTCTCTCTTCTCTCCTCTCTCTTCTCTTCTCTCCTTTCTCTTCTCTCCTCTCTCTCCTCCCTCTTCTCTTCTCTTCTCTCCTCTCCTCTCATCTCTCTCCTCCCTCTCTTCCTCTCTCCTCCCCCTAATCTCTCTTCTCTCCTCTTCTCTCCTTCCTCTCTTCTCCTCTCTCTCTACTCTCCTCTCACTCCTCTCTCTTCTCTCCTCCCTCTCCTCTTCCCTCCTCCCTCTCCTCTCCTCCCTCCCTCTCCTCTTCTCTCCTCCCTCTCTTCTCCTCTCTCTCTACTCTCCTCCCTCTCCTCTCTCTTCTCTCCTTGTTCTCCTCTTCTCTCCTCCTTCGTCTCTTCTCTCTCCTCTCTCCTCTCCATTCTATCCTCTGGCTCTCCCCCACTTTCCTCCTTCCTCTCCCTTCCCTTCCCTTCTATGAATGTCTCTCTCTCTACCTTCCCCCACTCCTCTCCCCCCTCCACCCCCCCCCCCCCCCCCCCCCCCCACCCCCCCCCCCCCCCTCCACCTCTCGTCCCTGTCTGTTCAGACTTCTAGTGGAGCAGTCATATGAGAACCCAGATGGTGACGTGAGCCCAGGTAAATCCTGCACATTTCCACGGTACCAAGTGGCAGGCCTCTCCTATACTGAACAGACCCTTTTTAAATCAGCGCCTGTTTATCACGCTGGGAACGGGGGTGATGCTTGTAATTATTACAAACAAGAATAAACAAGCAAAGTGAAATTGATTTCATAGATGTAATTTATAACTGATTAACTAAAGGGGGGATAGCAGCAACTGATATAGCAGGCGCTATCATCCTCCTCCGTCGGCGCTGAGCACATTTGGGATGAGTCCCAAATTGCACCCTATCCCCTACATGGTGCACTACATTTAAACAGGACCCAGGCCATAGGACTGTGGATATGATGCTATTTGGTACACATACATAATTGATCCCACAATAGATTAATTAAAATATGACTATGATTTATAGTACCTGTATGTACTTATAATACTGTATTCATCATAATGCATTCATCATCATGTATTTATCATAATGTATTCATAATAATGTATTCATCATAATAAGGTTCCTGTCTGTTGGTGTTTCTATTGTCACAGATACTGATCCTGTCTGTTGGTGTTTCTATTGTCACAGATACTGATCCTGTCTGTTGGTGTTTCTATTGTCACAGATACTGATCCTTTCTGTTGGTGTTTCTATTGTCACAGCTACTGATCCTGTCTGTTGGTGTTTCTATTGTCACAGATACTGATCCTGTCTGTTGGTGTTTCTATTGTCACAGCTACTGATCCTGTCTGTTGGTGTTTCTATTGTCACAGATACTGATCCTGTCTGTTGGTGTTTCTATTGTCACAGCTACTGATCCTGTCTGTTGGTGTTTCTATTGTCACAGATACTGATCCTGTCTGTTGGTTTAGCAGGTCATCTTTTGATGGATGTCTCCTGATGAAATGCCAGAGGACCTCATCGTCTCTGATGAGGCTGTCCAATTTAGGCTGCTTCTCAAATGGCAACCTATTTCCTACATAGTGCACTACTTTTGACCAGGGCCCATTGCACTATGTAGGGAATAGTGTGCCATTTGGGACAGCCCCCTTTCTCCCAAACTAAAGGCTATTGGTTCATAGATCAAACTTGTTTCCTCACACACCAATCGTCGGCTGTGACATTGGAGAGGAATTCTACTGGCTTATGGGATGCATTGTTCTGTGTGCAAAGGTTAGGCCATACTTCAACATCCCCCATGATAGAATGACAGCAGGCAAACACTGATTTTCAGAATCAATTTTGTTGCCATTGAACTGAACCATTTGTCATTGCTTTACAGAAAGGTCTCGGACCAAACTGTCTGCATTAAACTGGATGCGGTGGATGTCACATTGAGTCTCATAACCAGTCAGTCCAAGGTGAGTTCTCACCTGTGGAAAAACACCTGGTATCCATATCTATACAACCTACAGGGTAATAATGGTATATCTATAGGGTAATAATGGTATATCTATGGGGTATTAATGGTATATCTATAGGGTAATAATGGTATATCTATGGGGTATTAATGGTATATCTATAGGGTAATAATGGTATATCTATGGGGTATTAATGGTATATCTATAGGGTAATAATGGTATATCTATAGGGTAATAATGGTATAATATCTATAGGGTAATGATGGTATATCTAAAGGGTAATAATGATATATACAGTACCATTAAAAAGTTTGGACACACCTACTAATAAAGGGTTTTTCTTTATTTTTTACTATTTTCTACATTGTAGAATAATAGAGAAGACATCAACACTATGAAATAACACATATGGAATCATGTAGTAACCAAAAAAGTGTTAAACAAATCCAAATATATTTTAGATTTTAGATTCTTCAAAGTAGCCACCGTTTGCCTTGATGACAGCTTTGCAGACTCTTGGCAGACTCTTGGCATTCTCTCAACCAGCTTCACCTGGAATGCTTTTCCAACAGTCTTGAAGGAGTTCCCACATATGCTGAGCACTTGTTGGCTGCTTTCCCTTCGCTCTGCTGTCCGACTCATCCCAAACCATCTCAGTTGGGTTGAGGTCGGGGGATTGTGGAGGCCAGGTCATCTGATGCAGCATTCCATCGCTCTCCTTCTTGGTCAAATAGCCCTTACACAGCCTGGATATGTGTTTTGGGTCATTGTCCTGTTGAAAAACAAATGATAGTCCCACTAAGCGCAAACCAGATGGGATGGCGTATTGCTGCAGAATGCTGTGGTAGCCATGCTGGTTAAGTGTTCCTTGAATTCTAAATAAATCACAGACAGTGTCACCAACAAAACACAATCACACCTCCTCCTCCATGCTTCACGGTGGGACCATACATGCGGAGATCATCCGTTCATTTCTATTCTGCGTCTCACAAAGACACGGTGGTTGGATCCAAAAATCTCCAATTTGGACTCCAGACCAAAGGACAGATTTCTGTTCCACTCCTCTTTGCAGATCTTCTCCAAGTCATTAAGGTTTCGAGGCTGACGTTTGGCAACTCGAACCTTCAGCTCCCTCCACAGATTTTCTATGGGATTAAGGTCTGGAGACTGGCTAGGCCACTCCAGGACCTTAATGTGCTTCTTCTTGAGCCACTCCTTTGTTGCCTTGAACGTGTGTTTTGGGTCATTGTCATGCTGGAATACCCATCCACGACCCATTTTCAATGCCCTGGCTGAGGGAAGGAGGTTCTCACCCAAGATTTGACGGTACATGGCCCCGTCCATCGTCCCTTTGATGCGGTGAAGTTGTCCTGTCCCCTTAGCAGAAAAACACCCCCAAAGCATAATGTTTTCCACCTCCATGTTTGACGGTGGGGATGGTGTTCTTGGGGTCATAGGCAGCATTCCTCCTCCTCCAAACACGGCGAGTTGAGTTGATGCCAAAGAGCTCGATTTTCGTCTCATCTGACCACAACACTTTCACCCAGGTCTCCTCTGAATCATTCAGATGTTCATTGGCAAACTTCAGACGGGCATGTATATGTGCTTTCTTTAGCAGGGGGACCTTGCGGGCGCTGTAGGATTTCAGTCCTTCTTGGCGTAGTGTGTTACCAATTGTTTTCTTGGTGACTATAGTCCCAGCTGCCTTGAGATCATTGACAAGATCCTCCCGTGTAGTTCTGGGCTGATTCCTCACCGTTCTCATGATCATTACAACTCCACGAGGTGAGACCTTGCATGGAGCCCCAGGCCGAGGGAGATTGACAGTTCTTTTGTGTTTCTTCCATTTGCGAATAATCGCACCAACAGTTGTCACCTTCTCACCAAGCTGCTTGGCGATGGTCTTGTAGCCCATTCCAGCCTTGTGTAGGTCTACAATCTTGTCCCTGACATCCTTGGAGAGCTCTTTGGTCTTGGCCATGGTGGAGAGTTTGGAATCTGATTGATTGATTGCTTCTGTGGACAGGTGTCTTTTATACAGGTAACAAGCTGAAATTAGGAGTGTGCTCCTAGTGTGCTCGTAATCTCAGCTCGTTACCTGTATAAAAGAAACCTGGGAGCCAGAAATCTTTCTGATTGAGAGGGGGTCAAATACTTATTTCCCTCATTAAAATGCAAATCAATTCATAACATTTTTGACATGCGTTTTTCTGGATGTTTTTGTTGTTATTCTGTCTCTCACTGTTCAAATAAACCTACCATTAAAATTATAGACTGATCATTTCTTTGTCAGTGGGCAAACGTACAAAATCAGCAGGGGATCAAATACTTTTTTCCCTCACTGAATATGTGTGTATATATATATAAATATATATTGGGTAATAATGGCATATCTAAAGGGTAATAATGGTCTCTATAGGGTAATAATGGTCTCTATAGGGTAATAATGGTATATCTATAGGGTAATAATGGTATATCTATAGGGTAATAATGGTCTCTATTGGGTAATAATGGCATATCTAAAGGGTAATAATGGTCTCTATAGGGTAATAATGGTATATCTATAGGGTAATAATGGTCTCTACAGGGTAATAATGGTATATCTATAGGGTAATAATGGTATATCTATAGGGTAATAATGGTC